>NC_090310.1:57189355-57492352 GCF_039906515.1 Pseudorca crassidens
CCTATAGGAGCTCCGGTTTGAAGCTGGGCGACCCTGGCTAAACCTTATTCCCCTCCGTGGTAAACGAGACAGTGGCGGGTCCTAAGCTGCCTGAAGTACACTTGCTCGCGCCCACCTTCTCTTTGCTGCCGGAAGGCCTCCCACAAGACGTCTGAGTTTACTCGTGACAGCAGAAGTCTGAGTTTACGCGTGTGAGGCCTGCTGCTCTCGGTTCCTTGCTGGGAGCTTCAGCAGGAGCGCTCGGGAGCTCGCCGGCACAAGAACTGTGAGTCCCCTCGCCCCACCCCGGCCTCAAGCAAAAGTCCAGATTTCCCCCGTCAGGAACACCTCGGAGTGCCATAGGAGCGAAGAAGCGTGCGTTAACGGAGGGCCTCAACAGTGCTAGGGCTTTATTTCACGAGACACCGTGCACTCACGTTCGTTGTAACAACTGTCAAAGGGCACTGGATGCCTTCCAACTCCTCTCTGGCGTTTGAGCCACAGGAAGTAAATGCATTCGTTTGATTAAGCTCCGTGAACGTGCAACGACGATGGCGAAGCGCTGCCCTGTTCGCTCGAAAGCTCTCGTTTGTACGGCCTTCACACGGCCTCAAGGTACGCCGTGCTAAACAGCCTTACATTCCACGCTGGTGTGCCCCCAATTGGGAATGTGGGCTCTTCTGTGAGACACCAGTGTGCGTCCCAAAGGAAACCGGGGGGGGGGGGGGCTCCCCAGGACGCCTGCGTACGGCAGTCGGTGGCCAGATGTTTACTTCCAGCGGAGAAAGAGAAAAAGGACAGCTTTCCCAGGGGACAATTCTGGACCCTTGGGAACATCCAGAATGCACCAAAGCCTAAACTTGGCACGGCCTGGGGAACGCTCTTCCGCACGTCCAGCAATCCCCACGTCAAAACCTTTCTCGGCAGAGGCAGGCACTCTCTCCCTTGTACTAGATAGCTCGGCAGAGCCTCCCGAGAAACATGCTGCGTCATTCAGCTTGAAAGTGGGACGCGGATGGGAGAGTACGCTTCTCCCCGTTTGGAGGCGCCGTGCGCTTGGCTTCAAAGCTGCCCGAACCGCACTAGCGGCCCCGACGTCTCTGCACGGCAGGATTGTCGTTGTGGGCCGAGGCTGCGTGTTCTCTCAAAGCGGAAAACCGTGCTGGCAACAACCTTGCTAGAAACTCCTCCCACGGCACTACATGTTCAGCTCCGGCCAAACGAAAGGTGACCTCAGGCCTCAAGGTAAGTTCCAGCGTTTCACGTCGGGGGAGTTGGGTGTGCAGGGGTTTCCATGAGGCCAGACTCCACCACGGAGTGCCTTAACTCTGCGACGCTCCTGGGGGCACACAGGATAGGAGCTCGTTCGCCAGTTTCGCAGGATGACTTCTCTCCGGGCCGGAACGGCGGCTCCTGGCTTCTAGAGGAACTTAGCCTAAACAGGCCCCTGGAGAAAGCTCTTCACATTCAGAGCAAGGGCAAGGTACTGCTCTCTGGCTTGCCTGGGTTGAGTGCCCCAGTCGTCCAAAGAGCCTCGCGAAAGCAGTGCTGCGCCGACTCCCTTTGCCGTCGAACGGCCTCCTTGACTGAAAGAGAACTGCAGTGCCAAAAGGCACGGTGCTGACGACTGGCTCCAGGAAGAGACTCGGGACAGCACTCTCCTAGAAGGAAAGCTAGGCTGTGCGCCCAGCCTGAGGAGCAGTACGTACGTTTGCCACACCTTCTTTACACAGCTAGGCATGAGCCAGAGAGCCTTGGTCACTGCGGCCTACCTAAGGGACTGCCATACTTACCCAGTAGCTCCCACGCAGAGGGCCCTGTGCCCAAACGGGCCTCCACGGAAGGGCCCTGTTCCTCCCGTTGTGTTTCCTTGAGGTAATCAGAAACCGCTGAGGATCCCTATAGGAGCTCCGGTTTGAAGCTGGGCGACCCTGGCTAAACCTTATTCCCCTCCGTGGTAAACGAGACAGTGGCGGGTCTAAGCTGCCTGAAGTACACTTGCTCGCGCCCACCTTCTCTTTGCTGCCGAAGGCCTCCCACAAGACGTCTGAGTTTACTCGTGACAGCAGAAGTCTGAGTTTACGCGTGTGAGGCTGCTGCTCTCGGTTCCTTGCTGGGAGCTTCAGCAGGAGCGCTCGGGAGCTCGCCGGCACAAGAACTGTGAGTCCCCTCGCCCCACCCCGGCCTCAAGCAAAAGTCCAGATTTCCCCCGTCAGGAACACCTCGGAGTGCCATAGGAGCGAAGAAGCGTGCGTTAACGGAGGGCCTCAACAGTGCTAGGGCTTTATTTCACGAGACACCGTGCACTCACGTTCGTTGTAACAACTGTCAAAGGGCACTGGATGCCTTCCAACTCCTCTCTGGCGTTTGAGCCACAGGAAGTAAATGCATTCGTTTGATTAAGCTCCGTGAACGTGCAACGACGATGGCGAAGCGCTGCCCTGTTCGCTCGAAAGCTCTCGTTTGTACGGCCTTCACACGGCCTCAAGGTACGCCGTGCTAAACAGCCTTACATTCCACGCTGGTGTGCCCCCAATTGGGAATGTGGCCTCTTCTGTGAGACACCAGTGTGCGTCCCAAAGGAAACCGGGGGGGGGGGGCTCCCCCAGGACGCCTGCGTACGGCAGTCGGTGGCCAGATGTTTACTTCCAGCCGGAGAAAGAGAAAAAGGACAGCTTTCCCAGGGACAATTCTGGACCCTTGGGAACATCCAGAATCACCAAAGCCTAAACTTGGCACGGCCTGGGGAACGCTCTTCCGCACGTCCAGCAATCCCCACGTCAAAACCTTTCTCGGCAGAGGCAGGCACTCTCTCCCTTGTACTAGATAGCTCGGCAGAGCCTCCCGAGAAACATGCTGCGTCATTCAGCTTGAAAGTGGGACGCGGATGGGAGAGTACGCTTTCTCCCCGTTTGGAGGCGCCGTGCGCTTGGCTTCAAAGCTGCCCGAACAGCACTAGCGGCCCGACGTCTCTGCACGGCAGGATTGTCGTTGTGGGCCGAGGCTGCGTGTTCTCTCAAAGCGGAAAACCGTGCTGGCAACACCTTGCTAGAAACTCCTCCCACGGCACTACATGTTCAGCTCCGGCCAAACGAAAGGTGACCTCAGGCCTCAAGGTAAGTTCCAGCGTTTCACGTCGGGGGAGTTGGGTGTGCAGGGGTTTCCATGAGGCCAGACTCCACCACGGAGTGCCTTAACTCTGCGACGCTCCTGGGGGCACACAGGATAGGAGCTCGTTCGCCAGTTTCGCAGGATGACTTCTCTCCGTGCCGGAACGGCGGCTCCTGGCTTCTAGAGGAACCTTAGCCTAAACAGGCCCCTGGAGAAAGCTCTTCACATTCAGAGCAAGGGCAAGGTACTGCTCTCTGGCTTGCCTGGGTTGAGTGCCCCAGTCGTCAAAGAGCCTCGCGAAAGCAGTGCTGCGCCGACTCCCTTTGCCGGTCGAACGGCCTCCTTGACTGAAAGAGAACTGCAGTGCCAAAAGGCACGGTGCTGACGACTGGCTCCAGGAAGAGACTCGGGACAGCACTCTCCTAGAAGCGAAAGCTAGGCTGTGCGCCCAGCCTGAGGAGCAGTACGTACGTTTGCCACACTTCTTTACACAGCTAGGCATGAGCCAGAGAGCCTTGGTCACTGAGGCCTACCTAAGGGACTGCCATACTTACCCAGTAGCTCCCACGCAGAGGTCCCTGTGCCCAAACGGGCC
Organism: Pseudorca crassidens; assembly: GCF_039906515.1. Classification (NCBI taxonomy): domain Eukaryota; kingdom Metazoa; phylum Chordata; class Mammalia; order Artiodactyla; family Delphinidae; genus Pseudorca; species Pseudorca crassidens. The sequence continues at coordinate 57,193,041 of NC_090310.1, forward strand.
TCCACGGAAGGGCCCTGTTCCTCCCGTTGTGTTTCCTTGAGGTAATCAGAAACCGCTGAGGATCCCTATAGGAGCTCCGGTTTGAAGCTGGGCGACCCTGGCTAAACCTTATTCCCCTCCGTGGTAAACGAGACAGTGGCGGGTCCTAAGCTGCCTGAAGTACACTTGCTCGCGCCCACCTTCTCTTTGCTGCCGGAAGGCCTCCCACAAGACGTCTGAGTTTACTCGTGACAGCAGAAGTCTGAGTTTACGCGTGTGAGGCCTGCTGCTCTCGGTTCCTTGCTGGGAGCTTCAGCAGGAGCGCTCGGGAGCTCGCCGGCACAAGAACTGTGAGTCCCCTCGCCCCACCCCGGCCTCAAGCAAAAGTCCAGATTTCCCCCGTCAGGAACACCTCGGAGTGCCATAGGAGCGAAGAAGCGTGCGTTAACGGAGGGCCTCAACAGTGCTAGGGCTTTATTTCACGAGACACCGTGCACTCACGTTCGTTGTAACAACTGTCAAAGGGCACTGGATGCCTTCCAACTCCTCTCTGGCGTTTGAGCCACAGGAAGTAAATGCATTCGTTTGATTAAGCTCCGTGAACGTGCAACGACGATGGCGAAGCGCTGCCCTGTTCGCTCGAAAGCTCTCGTTTGTACGGCCTTCACACGGCCTCAAGGTACGCCGTGCTAAACAGCCTTACATTCCACGCTGGTGTGCCCCCAATTGGGAATGTGGGCTCTTCTGTGAGACACCAGTGTGCGTCCCAAAGGAAACCGGGGGGGGGGGGGGCTCCCCCAGGACGCCTGCGTACGGCAGTCGGTGGCCAGATGTTTACTTCCAGCCGGAGAAAGAGAAAAAGGACAGCTTTCCCAGGGACAATTCTGGACCCTTGGGAACATCCAGAATCACCAAAGCCTAAACTTGGCACGGCCTGGGGAACGCTCTTCCGCACGTCCAGCAATCCCCACGTCAAAACCTTTCTCGGCAGAGGCAGGCACTCTCTCCCTTGTACTAGATAGCTCGGCAGAGCCTCCCGAGAAACATGCTGCGTCATTCAGCTTGAAAGTGGGACGCGGATGGGAGAGTACGCTTTCTCCCCGTTTGGAGGCGCCGTGCGCTTGGCTTCAAAGCTGCCCGAACAGCACTAGCGGCCCGACGTCTCTGCACGGCAGGATTGTCGTTGTGGGCCGAGGCTGCGTGTTCTCTCAAAGCGGAAAACCGTGCTGGCAACACCTTGCTAGAAACTCCTCCCACGGCACTACATGTTCAGCTCCGGCCAAACGAAAGGTGACCTCAGGCCTCAAGGTAAGTTCCAGCGTTTCACGTCGGGGGAGTTGGGTGTGCAGGGGTTTCCATGAGGCCAGACTCCACCACGGAGTGCCTTAACTCTGCGACGCTCCTGGGGGCACACAGGATAGGAGCTCGTTCGCCAGTTTCGCAGGATGACTTCTCTCCGTGCCGGAACGGCGGCTCCTGGCTTCTAGAGGAACCTTAGCCTAAACAGGCCCCTGGAGAAAGCTCTTCACATTCAGAGCAAGGGCAAGGTACTGCTCTCTGGCTTGCCTGGGTTGAGTGCCCCAGTCGTCAAAGAGCCTCGCGAAAGCAGTGCTGCGCCGACTCCCTTTGCCGGTCGAACGGCCTCCTTGACTGAAAGAGAACTGCAGTGCCAAAAGGCACGGTGCTGACGACTGGCTCCAGGAAGAGACTCGGGACAGCACTCTCCTAGAAGCGAAAGCTAGGCTGTGCGCCCAGCCTGAGGAGCAGTACGTACGTTTGCCACACTTCTTTACACAGCTAGGCATGAGCCAGAGAGCCTTGGTCACTGAGGCCTACCTAAGGGACTGCCATACTTACCCAGTAGCTCCCACGCAGAGGTCCCTGTGCCCAAACGGGCCTCCACGGAAGGGCCCTGTTCCTCCCGTTGTGTTTCCTTGAGGTAATCAGAAACCGCTGAGGATCCCTATAGGAGCTCCGGTTTGAAGCTGGGCGACCCTGGCTAAACCTTATTCCCCTCCGTGGTAAACGAGACAGTGGCGGGTCCTAAGCTGCCTGAAGTACACTTGCTCGCGCCCACCTTCTCTTTGCTGCCGGAAGGCCTCCCACAAGACGTCTGAGTTTACTCGTGACAGCAGAAGTCTGAGTTTACGCGTGTGAGGCCTGCTGCTCTCGGTTCCTTGCTGGGAGCTTCAGCAGGAGCGCTCGGGAGCTCGCCGGCACAAGAACTGTGAGTCCCCTCGCCCCACCCCGGCCTCAAGCAAAAGTCCAGATTTCCCCCGTCAGGAACACCTCGGAGTGCCATAGGAGCGAAGAAGCGTGCGTTAACGGAGGGCCTCAACAGTGCTAGGGCTTTATTTCACGAGACACCGTGCACTCACGTTCGTTGTAACAACTGTCAAAGGGCACTGGATGCCTTCCAACTCCTCTCTGGCGTTTGAGCCACAGGAAGTAAATGCATTCGTTTGATTAAGCTCCGTGAACGTGCAACGACGATGGCGAAGCGCTGCCCTGTTCGCTCGAAAGCTCTCGTTTGTACGGCCTTCACACGGCCTCAAGGTACGCCGTGCTAAACAGCCTTACATTCCACGCTGGTGTGCCCCCAATTGGGAATGTGGGCTCTTCTGTGAGACACCAGTGTGCGTCCCAAAGGAAACCGGGGGGGGGGGGCTCCCCCAGGACGCCTGCGTACGGCAGTCGGTGGCCAGATGTTTACTTCCAGCCGGAGAAAGAGAAAAAGGACAGCTTTCCCAGGGACAATTCTGGACCCTTGGGAACATCCAGAATCACCAAAGCCTAAACTTGGCACGGCCTGGGGAACGCTCTTCCGCACGTCCAGCAATCCCCACGTCAAAACCTTTCTCGGCAGAGGCAGGCACTCTCTCCCTTGTACTAGATAGCTCGGCAGAGCCTCCCGAGAAACATGCTGCGTCATTCAGCTTGAAAGTGGGACGCGGATGGGAGAGTACGCTTTCTCCCCGTTTGGAGGCGCCGTGCGCTTGGCTTCAAAGCTGCCCGAACAGCACTAGCGGCCCGACGTCTCTGCACGGCAGGATTGTCGTTGTGGGCCGAGGCTGCGTGTTCTCTCAAAGCGGAAAACCGTGCTGGCAACACCTTGCTAGAAACTCCTCCCACGGCACTACATGTTCAGCTCCGGCCAAACGAAAGGTGACCTCAGGCCTCAAGGTAAGTTCCAGCGTTTCACGTCGGGGGAGTTGGGTGTGCAGGGGTTTCCATGAGGCCAGACTCCACCACGGAGTGCCTTAACTCTGCGACGCTCCTGGGGGCACACAGGATAGGAGCTCGTTCGCCAGTTTCGCAGGATGACTTCTCTCCGTGCCGGAACGGCGGCTCCTGGCTTCTAGAGGAACCTTAGCCTAAACAGGCCCCTGGAGAAAGCTCTTCACATTCAGAGCAAGGGCAAGGTACTGCTCTCTGGCTTGCCTGGGTTGAGTGCCCCAGTCGTCAAAGAGCCTCGCGAAAGCAGTGCTGCGCCGACTCCCTTTGCCGGTCGAACGGCCTCCTTGACTGAAAGAGAACTGCAGTGCCAAAAGGCACGGTGCTGACGACTGGCTCCAGGAAGAGACTCGGGACAGCACTCTCCTAGAAGCGAAAGCTAGGCTGTGCGCCCAGCCTGAGGAGCAGTACGTACGTTTGCCACACTTCTTTACACAGCTAGGCATGAGCCAGAGAGCCTTGGTCACTGAGGCCTACCTAAGGGACTGCCATACTTACCCAGTAGCTCCCACGCAGAGGTCCCTGTGCCCAAACGGGCCTCCACGGAAGGGCCCTGTTCCTCCCGTTGTGTTTCCTTGAGGTAATCAGAAACCGCTGAGGATCCCTATAGGAGCTCCGGTTTGAAGCTGGGCGACCCTGGCTAAACCTTATTCCCCTCCGTGGTAAACGAGACAGTGGCGGGTCCTAAGCTGCCTGAAGTACACTTGCTCGCGCCCACCTTCTCTTTGCTGCCGGAAGGCCTCCCACAAGACGTCTGAGTTTACTCGTGACAGCAGAAGTCTGAGTTTACGCGTGTGAGGCCTGCTGCTCTCGGTTCCTTGCTGGGAGCTTCAGCAGGAGCGCTCGGGAGCTCGCCGGCACAAGAACTGTGAGTCCCCTCGCCCCACCCCGGCCTCAAGCAAAAGTCCAGATTTCCCCCGTCAGGAACACCTCGGAGTGCCATAGGAGCGAAGAAGCGTGCGTTAACGGAGGGCCTCAACAGTGCTAGGGCTTTATTTCACGAGACACCGTGCACTCACGTTCGTTGTAACAACTGTCAAAGGGCACTGGATGCCTTCCAACTCCTCTCTGGCGTTTGAGCCACAGGAAGTAAATGCATTCGTTTGATTAAGCTCCGTGAACGTGCAACGACGATGGCGAAGCGCTGCCCTGTTCGCTCGAAAGCTCTCGTTTGTACGGCCTTCACACGGCCTCAAGGTACGCCGTGCTAAACAGCCTTACATTCCACGCTGGTGTGCCCCCAATTGGGAATGTGGGCTCTTCTGTGAGACACCAGTGTGCGTCCCAAAGGAAACCGGGGGGGGGGGCTCCCCCAGGACGCCTGCGTACGGCAGTCGGTGGCCAGATGTTTACTTCCAGCCGGAGAAAGAGAAAAAGGACAGCTTTCCCAGGGACAATTCTGGACCCTTGGGAACATCCAGAATCACCAAAGCCTAAACTTGGCACGGCCTGGGGAACGCTCTTCCGCACGTCCAGCAATCCCCACGTCAAAACCTTTCTCGGCAGAGGCAGGCACTCTCTCCCTTGTACTAGATAGCTCGGCAGAGCCTCCCGAGAAACATGCTGCGTCATTCAGCTTGAAAGTGGGACGCGGATGGGAGAGTACGCTTTCTCCCCGTTTGGAGGCGCCGTGCGCTTGGCTTCAAAGCTGCCCGAACAGCACTAGCGGCCCGACGTCTCTGCACGGCAGGATTGTCGTTGTGGGCCGAGGCTGCGTGTTCTCTCAAAGCGGAAAACCGTGCTGGCAACACCTTGCTAGAAACTCCTCCCACGGCACTACATGTTCAGCTCCGGCCAAACGAAAGGTGACCTCAGGCCTCAAGGTAAGTTCCAGCGTTTCACGTCGGGGGAGTTGGGTGTGCAGGGGTTTCCATGAGGCCAGACTCCACCACGGAGTGCCTTAACTCTGCGACGCTCCTGGGGGCACACAGGATAGGAGCTCGTTCGCCAGTTTCGCAGGATGACTTCTCTCCGTGCCGGAACGGCGGCTCCTGGCTTCTAGAGGAACCTTAGCCTAAACAGGCCCCTGGAGAAAGCTCTTCACATTCAGAGCAAGGGCAAGGTACTGCTCTCTGGCTTGCCTGGGTTGAGTGCCCCAGTCGTCAAAGAGCCTCGCGAAAGCAGTGCTGCGCCGACTCCCTTTGCCGGTCGAACGGCCTCCTTGACTGAAAGAGAACTGCAGTGCCAAAAGGCACGGTGCTGACGACTGGCTCCAGGAAGAGACTCGGGACAGCACTCTCCTAGAAGCGAAAGCTAGGCTGTGCGCCCAGCCTGAGGAGCAGTACGTACGTTTGCCACACTTCTTTACACAGCTAGGCATGAGCCAGAGAGCCTTGGTCACTGAGGCCTACCTAAGGGACTGCCATACTTACCCAGTAGCTCCCACGCAGAGGTCCCTGTGCCCAAACGGGCCTCCACGGAAGGGCCCTGTTCCTCCCGTTGTGTTTCCTTGAGGTAATCAGAAACCGCTGAGGATCCCTATAGGAGCTCCGGTTTGAAGCTGGGCGACCCTGGCTAAACCTTATTCCCCTCCGTGGTAAACGAGACAGTGGCGGGTCCTAAGCTGCCTGAAGTACACTTGCTCGCGCCCACCTTCTCTTTGCTGCCGGAAGGCCTCCCACAAGACGTCTGAGTTTACTCGTGACAGCAGAAGTCTGAGTTTACGCGTGTGAGGCCTGCTGCTCTCGGTTCCTTGCTGGGAGCTTCAGCAGGAGCGCTCGGGAGCTCGCCGGCACAAGAACTGTGAGTCCCCTCGCCCCACCCCGGCCTCAAGCAAAAGTCCAGATTTCCCCCGTCAGGAACACCTCGGAGTGCCATAGGAGCGAAGAAGCGTGCGTTAACGGAGGGCCTCAACAGTGCTAGGGCTTTATTTCACGAGACACCGTGCACTCACGTTCGTTGTAACAACTGTCAAAGGGCACTGGATGCCTTCCAACTCCTCTCTGGCGTTTGAGCCACAGGAAGTAAATGCATTCGTTTGATTAAGCTCCGTGAACGTGCAACGACGATGGCGAAGCGCTGCCCTGTTCGCTCGAAAGCTCTCGTTTGTACGGCCTTCACACGGCCTCAAGGTACGCCGTGCTAAACAGCCTTACATTCCACGCTGGTGTGCCCCCAATTGGGAATGTGGGCTCTTCTGTGAGACACCAGTGTGCGTCCCAAAGGAAACCGGGGGGGGGGGGGCTCCCCCAGGACGCCTGCGTACGGCAGTCGGTGGCCAGATGTTTACTTCCAGCCGGAGAAAGAGAAAAAGGACAGCTTTCCCAGGGACAATTCTGGACCCTTGGGAACATCCAGAATCACCAAAGCCTAAACTTGGCACGGCCTGGGGAACGCTCTTCCGCACGTCCAGCAATCCCCACGTCAAAACCTTTCTCGGCAGAGGCAGGCACTCTCTCCCTTGTACTAGATAGCTCGGCAGAGCCTCCCGAGAAACATGCTGCGTCATTCAGCTTGAAAGTGGGACGCGGATGGGAGAGTACGCTTTCTCCCCGTTTGGAGGCGCCGTGCGCTTGGCTTCAAAGCTGCCCGAACAGCACTAGCGGCCCGACGTCTCTGCACGGCAGGATTGTCGTTGTGGGCCGAGGCTGCGTGTTCTCTCAAAGCGGAAAACCGTGCTGGCAACACCTTGCTAGAAACTCCTCCCACGGCACTACATGTTCAGCTCCGGCCAAACGAAAGGTGACCTCAGGCCTCAAGGTAAGTTCCAGCGTTTCACGTCGGGGGAGTTGGGTGTGCAGGGGTTTCCATGAGGCCAGACTCCACCACGGAGTGCCTTAACTCTGCGACGCTCCTGGGGGCACACAGGATAGGAGCTCGTTCGCCAGTTTCGCAGGATGACTTCTCTCCGTGCCGGAACGGCGGCTCCTGGCTTCTAGAGGAACCTTAGCCTAAACAGGCCCCTGGAGAAAGCTCTTCACATTCAGAGCAAGGGCAAGGTACTGCTCTCTGGCTTGCCTGGGTTGAGTGCCCCAGTCGTCAAAGAGCCTCGCGAAAGCAGTGCTGCGCCGACTCCCTTTGCCGGTCGAACGGCCTCCTTGACTGAAAGAGAACTGCAGTGCCAAAAGGCACGGTGCTGACGACTGGCTCCAGGAAGAGACTCGGGACAGCACTCTCCTAGAAGCGAAAGCTAGGCTGTGCGCCCAGCCTGAGGAGCAGTACGTACGTTTGCCACACTTCTTTACACAGCTAGGCATGAGCCAGAGAGCCTTGGTCACTGAGGCCTACCTAAGGGACTGCCATACTTACCCAGTAGCTCCCACGCAGAGGTCCCTGTGCCCAAACGGGCCTCCACGGAAGGGCCCTGTTCCTCCCGTTGTGTTTCCTTGAGGTAATCAGAAACCGCTGAGGATCCCTATAGGAGCTCCGGTTTGAAGCTGGGCGACCCTGGCTAAACCTTATTCCCCTCCGTGGTAAACGAGACAGTGGCGGGTCCTAAGCTGCCTGAAGTACACTTGCTCGCGCCCACCTTCTCTTTGCTGCCGGAAGGCCTCCCACAAGACGTCTGAGTTTACTCGTGACAGCAGAAGTCTGAGTTTACGCGTGTGAGGCCTGCTGCTCTCGGTTCCTTGCTGGGAGCTTCAGCAGGAGCGCTCGGGAGCTCGCCGGCACAAGAACTGTGAGTCCCCTCGCCCCACCCCGGCCTCAAGCAAAAGTCCAGATTTCCCCCGTCAGGAACACCTCGGAGTGCCATAGGAGCGAAGAAGCGTGCGTTAACGGAGGGCCTCAACAGTGCTAGGGCTTTATTTCACGAGACACCGTGCACTCACGTTCGTTGTAACAACTGTCAAAGGGCACTGGATGCCTTCCAACTCCTCTCTGGCGTTTGAGCCACAGGAAGTAAATGCATTCGTTTGATTAAGCTCCGTGAACGTGCAACGACGATGGCGAAGCGCTGCCCTGTTCGCTCGAAAGCTCTCGTTTGTACGGCCTTCACACGGCCTCAAGGTACGCCGTGCTAAACAGCCTTACATTCCACGCTGGTGTGCCCCCAATTGGGAATGTGGGCTCTTCTGTGAGACACCAGTGTGCGTCCCAAAGGAAACCGGGGGGGGGGGGGCTCCCCCAGGACGCCTGCGTACGGCAGTCGGTGGCCAGATGTTTACTTCCAGCCGGAGAAAGAGAAAAAGGACAGCTTTCCCAGGGACAATTCTGGACCCTTGGGAACATCCAGAATCACCAAAGCCTAAACTTGGCACGGCCTGGGGAACGCTCTTCCGCACGTCCAGCAATCCCCACGTCAAAACCTTTCTCGGCAGAGGCAGGCACTCTCTCCCTTGTACTAGATAGCTCGGCAGAGCCTCCCGAGAAACATGCTGCGTCATTCAGCTTGAAAGTGGGACGCGGATGGGAGAGTACGCTTTCTCCCCGTTTGGAGGCGCCGTGCGCTTGGCTTCAAAGCTGCCCGAACAGCACTAGCGGCCCGACGTCTCTGCACGGCAGGATTGTCGTTGTGGGCCGAGGCTGCGTGTTCTCTCAAAGCGGAAAACCGTGCTGGCAACACCTTGCTAGAAACTCCTCCCACGGCACTACATGTTCAGCTCCGGCCAAACGAAAGGTGACCTCAGGCCTCAAGGTAAGTTCCAGCGTTTCACGTCGGGGGAGTTGGGTGTGCAGGGGTTTCCATGAGGCCAGACTCCACCACGGAGTGCCTTAACTCTGCGACGCTCCTGGGGGCACACAGGATAGGAGCTCGTTCGCCAGTTTCGCAGGATGACTTCTCTCCGTGCCGGAACGGCGGCTCCTGGCTTCTAGAGGAACCTTAGCCTAAACAGGCCCCTGGAGAAAGCTCTTCACATTCAGAGCAAGGGCAAGGTACTGCTCTCTGGCTTGCCTGGGTTGAGTGCCCCAGTCGTCAAAGAGCCTCGCGAAAGCAGTGCTGCGCCGACTCCCTTTGCCGGTCGAACGGCCTCCTTGACTGAAAGAGAACTGCAGTGCCAAAAGGCACGGTGCTGACGACTGGCTCCAGGAAGAGACTCGGGACAGCACTCTCCTAGAAGCGAAAGCTAGGCTGTGCGCCCAGCCTGAGGAGCAGTACGTACGTTTGCCACACTTCTTTACACAGCTAGGCATGAGCCAGAGAGCCTTGGTCACTGAGGCCTACCTAAGGGACTGCCATACTTACCCAGTAGCTCCCACGCAGAGGTCCCTGTGCCCAAACGGGCCTCCACGGAAGGGCCCTGTTCCTCCCGTTGTGTTTCCTTGAGGTAATCAGAAACCGCTGAGGATCCCTATAGGAGCTCCGGTTTGAAGCTGGGCGACCCTGGCTAAACCTTATTCCCCTCCGTGGTAAACGAGACAGTGGCGGGTCCTAAGCTGCCTGAAGTACACTTGCTCGCGCCCACCTTCTCTTTGCTGCCGGAAGGCCTCCCACAAGACGTCTGAGTTTACTCGTGACAGCAGAAGTCTGAGTTTACGCGTGTGAGGCCTGCTGCTCTCGGTTCCTTGCTGGGAGCTTCAGCAGGAGCGCTCGGGAGCTCGCCGGCACAAGAACTGTGAGTCCCCTCGCCCCACCCCGGCCTCAAGCAAAAGTCCAGATTTCCCCCGTCAGGAACACCTCGGAGTGCCATAGGAGCGAAGAAGCGTGCGTTAACGGAGGGCCTCAACAGTGCTAGGGCTTTATTTCACGAGACACCGTGCACTCACGTTCGTTGTAACAACTGTCAAAGGGCACTGGATGCCTTCCAACTCCTCTCTGGCGTTTGAGCCACAGGAAGTAAATGCATTCGTTTGATTAAGCTCCGTGAACGTGCAACGACGATGGCGAAGCGCTGCCCTGTTCGCTCGAAAGCTCTCGTTTGTACGGCCTTCACACGGCCTCAAGGTACGCCGTGCTAAACAGCCTTACATTCCACGCTGGTGTGCCCCCAATTGGGAATGTGGGCTCTTCTGTGAGACACCAGTGTGCGTCCCAAAGGAAACCGGGGGGGGGGGGGCTCCCCCAGGACGCCTGCGTACGGCAGTCGGTGGCCAGATGTTTACTTCCAGCCGGAGAAAGAGAAAAAGGACAGCTTTCCCAGGGACAATTCTGGACCCTTGGGAACATCCAGAATCACCAAAGCCTAAACTTGGCACGGCCTGGGGAACGCTCTTCCGCACGTCCAGCAATCCCCACGTCAAAACCTTTCTCGGCAGAGGCAGGCACTCTCTCCCTTGTACTAGATAGCTCGGCAGAGCCTCCCGAGAAACATGCTGCGTCATTCAGCTTGAAAGTGGGACGCGGATGGGAGAGTACGCTTTCTCCCCGTTTGGAGGCGCCGTGCGCTTGGCTTCAAAGCTGCCCGAACAGCACTAGCGGCCCGACGTCTCTGCACGGCAGGATTGTCGTTGTGGGCCGAGGCTGCGTGTTCTCTCAAAGCGGAAAACCGTGCTGGCAACACCTTGCTAGAAACTCCTCCCACGGCACTACATGTTCAGCTCCGGCCAAACGAAAGGTGACCTCAGGCCTCAAGGTAAGTTCCAGCGTTTCACGTCGGGGGAGTTGGGTGTGCAGGGGTTTCCATGAGGCCAGACTCCACCACGGAGTGCCTTAACTCTGCGACGCTCCTGGGGGCACACAGGATAGGAGCTCGTTCGCCAGTTTCGCAGGATGACTTCTCTCCGTGCCGGAACGGCGGCTCCTGGCTTCTAGAGGAACCTTAGCCTAAACAGGCCCCTGGAGAAAGCTCTTCACATTCAGAGCAAGGGCAAGGTACTGCTCTCTGGCTTGCCTGGGTTGAGTGCCCCAGTCGTCAAAGAGCCTCGCGAAAGCAGTGCTGCGCCGACTCCCTTTGCCGGTCGAACGGCCTCCTTGACTGAAAGAGAACTGCAGTGCCAAAAGGCACGGTGCTGACGACTGGCTCCAGGAAGAGACTCGGGACAGCACTCTCCTAGAAGCGAAAGCTAGGCTGTGCGCCCAGCCTGAGGAGCAGTACGTACGTTTGCCACACTTCTTTACACAGCTAGGCATGAGCCAGAGAGCCTTGGTCACTGAGGCCTACCTAAGGGACTGCCATACTTACCCAGTAGCTCCCACGCAGAGGTCCCTGTGCCCAAACGGGCCTCCACGGAAGGGCCCTGTTCCTCCCGTTGTGTTTCCTTGAGGTAATCAGAAACCGCTGAGGATCCCTATAGGAGCTCCGGTTTGAAGCTGGGCGACCCTGGCTAAACCTTATTCCCCTCCGTGGTAAACGAGACAGTGGCGGGTCCTAAGCTGCCTGAAGTACACTTGCTCGCGCCCACCTTCTCTTTGCTGCCGGAAGGCCTCCCACAAGACGTCTGAGTTTACTCGTGACAGCAGAAGTCTGAGTTTACGCGTGTGAGGCCTGCTGCTCTCGGTTCCTTGCTGGGAGCTTCAGCAGGAGCGCTCGGGAGCTCGCCGGCACAAGAACTGTGAGTCCCCTCGCCCCACCCCGGCCTCAAGCAAAAGTCCAGATTTCCCCCGTCAGGAACACCTCGGAGTGCCATAGGAGCGAAGAAGCGTGCGTTAACGGAGGGCCTCAACAGTGCTAGGGCTTTATTTCACGAGACACCGTGCACTCACGTTCGTTGTAACAACTGTCAAAGGGCACTGGATGCCTTCCAACTCCTCTCTGGCGTTTGAGCCACAGGAAGTAAATGCATTCGTTTGATTAAGCTCCGTGAACGTGCAACGACGATGGCGAAGCGCTGCCCTGTTCGCTCGAAAGCTCTCGTTTGTACGGCCTTCACACGGCCTCAAGGTACGCCGTGCTAAACAGCCTTACATTCCACGCTGGTGTGCCCCCAATTGGGAATGTGGGCTCTTCTGTGAGACACCAGTGTGCGTCCCAAAGGAAACCGGGGGGGGGGGGCTCCCCCAGGACGCCTGCGTACGGCAGTCGGTGGCCAGATGTTTACTTCCAGCCGGAGAAAGAGAAAAAGGACAGCTTTCCCAGGGACAATTCTGGACCCTTGGGAACATCCAGAATCACCAAAGCCTAAACTTGGCACGGCCTGGGGAACGCTCTTCCGCACGTCCAGCAATCCCCACGTCAAAACCTTTCTCGGCAGAGGCAGGCACTCTCTCCCTTGTACTAGATAGCTCGGCAGAGCCTCCCGAGAAACATGCTGCGTCATTCAGCTTGAAAGTGGGACGCGGATGGGAGAGTACGCTTTCTCCCCGTTTGGAGGCGCCGTGCGCTTGGCTTCAAAGCTGCCCGAACAGCACTAGCGGCCCGACGTCTCTGCACGGCAGGATTGTCGTTGTGGGCCGAGGCTGCGTGTTCTCTCAAAGCGGAAAACCGTGCTGGCAACACCTTGCTAGAAACTCCTCCCACGGCACTACATGTTCAGCTCCGGCCAAACGAAAGGTGACCTCAGGCCTCAAGGTAAGTTCCAGCGTTTCACGTCGGGGGAGTTGGGTGTGCAGGGGTTTCCATGAGGCCAGACTCCACCACGGAGTGCCTTAACTCTGCGACGCTCCTGGGGGCACACAGGATAGGAGCTCGTTCGCCAGTTTCGCAGGATGACTTCTCTCCGTGCCGGAACGGCGGCTCCTGGCTTCTAGAGGAACCTTAGCCTAAACAGGCCCCTGGAGAAAGCTCTTCACATTCAGAGCAAGGGCAAGGTACTGCTCTCTGGCTTGCCTGGGTTGAGTGCCCCAGTCGTCAAAGAGCCTCGCGAAAGCAGTGCTGCGCCGACTCCCTTTGCCGGTCGAACGGCCTCCTTGACTGAAAGAGAACTGCAGTGCCAAAAGGCACGGTGCTGACGACTGGCTCCAGGAAGAGACTCGGGACAGCACTCTCCTAGAAGCGAAAGCTAGGCTGTGCGCCCAGCCTGAGGAGCAGTACGTACGTTTGCCACACTTCTTTACACAGCTAGGCATGAGCCAGAGAGCCTTGGTCACTGAGGCCTACCTAAGGGACTGCCATACTTACCCAGTAGCTCCCACGCAGAGGTCCCTGTGCCCAAACGGGCCTCCACGGAAGGGCCCTGTTCCTCCCGTTGTGTTTCCTTGAGGTAATCAGAAACCGCTGAGGATCCCTATAGGAGCTCCGGTTTGAAGCTGGGCGACCCTGGCTAAACCTTATTCCCCTCCGTGGTAAACGAGACAGTGGCGGGTCCTAAGCTGCCTGAAGTACACTTGCTCGCGCCCACCTTCTCTTTGCTGCCGGAAGGCCTCCCACAAGACGTCTGAGTTTACTCGTGACAGCAGAAGTCTGAGTTTACGCGTGTGAGGCCTGCTGCTCTCGGTTCCTTGCTGGGAGCTTCAGCAGGAGCGCTCGGGAGCTCGCCGGCACAAGAACTGTGAGTCCCCTCGCCCCACCCCGGCCTCAAGCAAAAGTCCAGATTTCCCCCGTCAGGAACACCTCGGAGTGCCATAGGAGCGAAGAAGCGTGCGTTAACGGAGGGCCTCAACAGTGCTAGGGCTTTATTTCACGAGACACCGTGCACTCACGTTCGTTGTAACAACTGTCAAAGGGCACTGGATGCCTTCCAACTCCTCTCTGGCGTTTGAGCCACAGGAAGTAAATGCATTCGTTTGATTAAGCTCCGTGAACGTGCAACGACGATGGCGAAGCGCTGCCCTGTTCGCTCGAAAGCTCTCGTTTGTACGGCCTTCACACGGCCTCAAGGTACGCCGTGCTAAACAGCCTTACATTCCACGCTGGTGTGCCCCCAATTGGGAATGTGGGCTCTTCTGTGAGACACCAGTGTGCGTCCCAAAGGAAACCGGGGGGGGGGGGCTCCCCCAGGACGCCTGCGTACGGCAGTCGGTGGCCAGATGTTTACTTCCAGCCGGAGAAAGAGAAAAAGGACAGCTTTCCCAGGGACAATTCTGGACCCTTGGGAACATCCAGAATCACCAAAGCCTAAACTTGGCACGGCCTGGGGAACGCTCTTCCGCACGTCCAGCAATCCCCACGTCAAAACCTTTCTCGGCAGAGGCAGGCACTCTCTCCCTTGTACTAGATAGCTCGGCAGAGCCTCCCGAGAAACATGCTGCGTCATTCAGCTTGAAAGTGGGACGCGGATGGGAGAGTACGCTTTCTCCCCGTTTGGAGGCGCCGTGCGCTTGGCTTCAAAGCTGCCCGAACAGCACTAGCGGCCCGACGTCTCTGCACGGCAGGATTGTCGTTGTGGGCCGAGGCTGCGTGTTCTCTCAAAGCGGAAAACCGTGCTGGCAACACCTTGCTAGAAACTCCTCCCACGGCACTACATGTTCAGCTCCGGCCAAACGAAAGGTGACCTCAGGCCTCAAGGTAAGTTCCAGCGTTTCACGTCGGGGGAGTTGGGTGTGCAGGGGTTTCCATGAGGCCAGACTCCACCACGGAGTGCCTTAACTCTGCGACGCTCCTGGGGGCACACAGGATAGGAGCTCGTTCGCCAGTTTCGCAGGATGACTTCTCTCCGTGCCGGAACGGCGGCTCCTGGCTTCTAGAGGAACCTTAGCCTAAACAGGCCCCTGGAGAAAGCTCTTCACATTCAGAGCAAGGGCAAGGTACTGCTCTCTGGCTTGCCTGGGTTGAGTGCCCCAGTCGTCAAAGAGCCTCGCGAAAGCAGTGCTGCGCCGACTCCCTTTGCCGGTCGAACGGCCTCCTTGACTGAAAGAGAACTGCAGTGCCAAAAGGCACGGTGCCGACGACTGGCTCCAGGAAGAGACTCGGGACAGCACTCTCCTAGAAGCGAAAGCTAGGCTGTGCGCCCAGCCTGAGGAGCAGTACGTACGTTTGCCACACTTCTTTACACAGCTAGGCATGAGCCAGAGAGCCTTGGTCACTGAGGCCTACCTAAGGGACTGCCATACTTACCCAGTAGCTCCCACGCAGAGGTCCCTGTGCCCAAACGGGCCTCCACGGAAGGGCCCTGTTCCTCCCGTTGTGTTTCCTTGAGGTAATCAGAAACCGCTGAGGATCCCTATAGGAGCTCCGGTTTGAAGCTGGGCGACCCTGGCTAAACCTTATTCCCCTCCGTGGTAAACGAGACAGTGGCGGGTCCTAAGCTGCCTGAAGTACACTTGCTCGCGCCCACCTTCTCTTTGCTGCCGGAAGGCCTCCCACAAGACGTCTGAGTTTACTCGTGACAGCAGAAGTCTGAGTTTACGCGTGTGAGGCCTGCTGCTCTCGGTTCCTTGCTGGGAGCTTCAGCAGGAGCGCTCGGGAGCTCGCCGGCACAAGAACTGTGAGTCCCCTCGCCCCACCCCGGCCTCAAGCAAAAGTCCAGATTTCCCCCGTCAGGAACACCTCGGAGTGCCATAGGAGCGAAGAAGCGTGCGTTAACGGAGGGCCTCAACAGTGCTAGGGCTTTATTTCACGAGACACCGTGCACTCACGTTCGTTGTAACAACTGTCAAAGGGCACTGGATGCCTTCCAACTCCTCTCTGGCGTTTGAGCCACAGGAAGTAAATGCATTCGTTTGATTAAGCTCCGTGAACGTGCAACGACGATGGCGAAGCGCTGCCCTGTTCGCTCGAAAGCTCTCGTTTGTACGGCCTTCACACGGCCTCAAGGTACGCCGTGCTAAACAGCCTTACATTCCACGCTGGTGTGCCCCCAATTGGGAATGTGGGCTCTTCTGTGAGACACCAGTGTGCGTCCCAAAGGAAACCGGGGGGGGGGGGCTCCCCCAGGACGCCTGCGTACGGCAGTCGGTGGCCAGATGTTTACTTCCAGCCGGAGAAAGAGAAAAAGGACAGCTTTCCCAGGGACAATTCTGGACCCTTGGGAACATCCAGAATCACCAAAGCCTAAACTTGGCACGGCCTGGGGAACGCTCTTCCGCACGTCCAGCAATCCCCACGTCAAAACCTTTCTCGGCAGAGGCAGGCACTCTCTCCCTTGTACTAGATAGCTCGGCAGAGCCTCCCGAGAAACATGCTGCGTCATTCAGCTTGAAAGTGGGACGCGGATGGGAGAGTACGCTTTCTCCCCGTTTGGAGGCGCCGTGCGCTTGGCTTCAAAGCTGCCCGAACAGCACTAGCGGCCCGACGTCTCTGCACGGCAGGATTGTCGTTGTGGGCCGAGGCTGCGTGTTCTCTCAAAGCGGAAAACCGTGCTGGCAACACCTTGCTAGAAACTCCTCCCACGGCACTACATGTTCAGCTCCGGCCAAACGAAAGGTGACCTCAGGCCTCAAGGTAAGTTCCAGCGTTTCACGTCGGGGGAGTTGGGTGTGCAGGGGTTTCCATGAGGCCAGACTCCACCACGGAGTGCCTTAACTCTGCGACGCTCCTGGGGGCACACAGGATAGGAGCTCGTTCGCCAGTTTCGCAGGATGACTTCTCTCCGTGCCGGAACGGCGGCTCCTGGCTTCTAGAGGAACCTTAGCCTAAACAGGCCCCTGGAGAAAGCTCTTCACATTCAGAGCAAGGGCAAGGTACTGCTCTCTGGCTTGCCTGGGTTGAGTGCCCCAGTCGTCAAAGAGCCTCGCGAAAGCAGTGCTGCGCCGACTCCCTTTGCCGGTCGAACGGCCTCCTTGACTGAAAGAGAACTGCAGTGCCAAAAGGCACGGTGCTGACGACTGGCTCCAGGAAGAGACTCGGGACAGCACTCTCCTAGAAGCGAAAGCTAGGCTGTGCGCCCAGCCTGAGGAGCAGTACGTACGTTTGCCACACTTCTTTACACAGCTAGGCATGAGCCAGAGAGCCTTGGTCACTGAGGCCTACCTAAGGGACTGCCATACTTACCCAGTAGCTCCCACGCAGAGGTCCCTGTGCCCAAACGGGCCTCCACGGAAGGGCCCTGTTCCTCCCGTTGTGTTTCCTTGAGGTAATCAGAAACCGCTGAGGATCCCTATAGGAGCTCCGGTTTGAAGCTGGGCGACCCTGGCTAAACCTTATTCCCCTCCGTGGTAAACGAGACAGTGGCGGGTCCTAAGCTGCCTGAAGTACACTTGCTCGCGCCCACCTTCTCTTTGCTGCCGGAAGGCCTCCCACAAGACGTCTGAGTTTACTCGTGACAGCAGAAGTCTGAGTTTACGCGTGTGAGGCCTGCTGCTCTCGGTTCCTTGCTGGGAGCTTCAGCAGGAGCGCTCGGGAGCTCGCCGGCACAAGAACTGTGAGTCCCCTCGCCCCACCCCGGCCTCAAGCAAAAGTCCAGATTTCCCCCGTCAGGAACACCTCGGAGTGCCATAGGAGCGAAGAAGCGTGCGTTAACGGAGGGCCTCAACAGTGCTAGGGCTTTATTTCACGAGACACCGTGCACTCACGTTCGTTGTAACAACTGTCAAAGGGCACTGGATGCCTTCCAACTCCTCTCTGGCGTTTGAGCCACAGGAAGTAAATGCATTCGTTTGATTAAGCTCCGTGAACGTGCAACGACGATGGCGAAGCGCTGCCCTGTTCGCTCGAAAGCTCTCGTTTGTACGGCCTTCACACGGCCTCAAGGTACGCCGTGCTAAACAGCCTTACATTCCACGCTGGTGTGCCCCCAATTGGGAATGTGGGCTCTTCTGTGAGACACCAGTGTGCGTCCCAAAGGAAACCGGGGGGGGGGGCTCCCCCAGGACGCCTGCGTACGGCAGTCGGTGGCCAGATGTTTACTTCCAGCCGGAGAAAGAGAAAAAGGACAGCTTTCCCAGGGACAATTCTGGACCCTTGGGAACATCCAGAATCACCAAAGCCTAAACTTGGCACGGCCTGGGGAACGCTCTTCCGCACGTCCAGCAATCCCCACGTCAAAACCTTTCTCGGCAGAGGCAGGCACTCTCTCCCTTGTACTAGATAGCTCGGCAGAGCCTCCCGAGAAACATGCTGCGTCATTCAGCTTGAAAGTGGGACGCGGATGGGAGAGTACGCTTTCTCCCCGTTTGGAGGCGCCGTGCGCTTGGCTTCAAAGCTGCCCGAACAGCACTAGCGGCCCGACGTCTCTGCACGGCAGGATTGTCGTTGTGGGCCGAGGCTGCGTGTTCTCTCAAAGCGGAAAACCGTGCTGGCAACACCTTGCTAGAAACTCCTCCCACGGCACTACATGTTCAGCTCCGGCCAAACGAAAGGTGACCTCAGGCCTCAAGGTAAGTTCCAGCGTTTCACGTCGGGGGAGTTGGGTGTGCAGGGGTTTCCATGAGGCCAGACTCCACCACGGAGTGCCTTAACTCTGCGACGCTCCTGGGGGCACACAGGATAGGAGCTCGTTCGCCAGTTTCGCAGGATGACTTCTCTCCGTGCCGGAACGGCGGCTCCTGGCTTCTAGAGGAACCTTAGCCTAAACAGGCCCCTGGAGAAAGCTCTTCACATTCAGAGCAAGGGCAAGGTACTGCTCTCTGGCTTGCCTGGGTTGAGTGCCCCAGTCGTCAAAGAGCCTCGCGAAAGCAGTGCTGCGCCGACTCCCTTTGCCGGTCGAACGGCCTCCTTGACTGAAAGAGAACTGCAGTGCCAAAAGGCACGGTGCTGACGACTGGCTCCAGGAAGAGACTCGGGACAGCACTCTCCTAGAAGCGAAAGCTAGGCTGTGCGCCCAGCCTGAGGAGCAGTACGTACGTTTGCCACACTTCTTTACACAGCTAGGCATGAGCCAGAGAGCCTTGGTCACTGAGGCCTACCTAAGGGACTGCCATACTTACCCAGTAGCTCCCACGCAGAGGTCCCTGTGCCCAAACGGGCCTCCACGGAAGGGCCCTGTTCCTCCCGTTGTGTTTCCTTGAGGTAATCAGAAACCGCTGAGGATCCCTATAGGAGCTCCGGTTTGAAGCTGGGCGACCCTGGCTAAACCTTATTCCCCTCCGTGGTAAACGAGACAGTGGCGGGTCCTAAGCTGCCTGAAGTACACTTGCTCGCGCCCACCTTCTCTTTGCTGCCGGAAGGCCTCCCACAAGACGTCTGAGTTTACTCGTGACAGCAGAAGTCTGAGTTTACGCGTGTGAGGCCTGCTGCTCTCGGTTCCTTGCTGGGAGCTTCAGCAGGAGCGCTCGGGAGCTCGCCGGCACAAGAACTGTGAGTCCCCTCGCCCCACCCCGGCCTCAAGCAAAAGTCCAGATTTCCCCCGTCAGGAACACCTCGGAGTGCCATAGGAGCGAAGAAGCGTGCGTTAACGGAGGGCCTCAACAGTGCTAGGGCTTTATTTCACGAGACACCGTGCACTCACGTTCGTTGTAACAACTGTCAAAGGGCACTGGATGCCTTCCAACTCCTCTCTGGCGTTTGAGCCACAGGAAGTAAATGCATTCGTTTGATTAAGCTCCGTGAACGTGCAACGACGATGGCGAAGCGCTGCCCTGTTCGCTCGAAAGCTCTCGTTTGTACGGCCTTCACACGGCCTCAAGGTACGCCGTGCTAAACAGCCTTACATTCCACGCTGGTGTGCCCCCAATTGGGAATGTGGGCTCTTCTGTGAGACACCAGTGTGCGTCCCAAAGGAAACCGGTGGGGGGGGGGCTCCCCCAGGACGCCTGCGTACGGCAGTCGGTGGCCAGATGTTTACTTCCAGCCGGAGAAAGAGAAAAAGGACAGCTTTCCCAGGGACAATTCTGGACCCTTGGGAACATCCAGAATCACCAAAGCCTAAACTTGGCACGGCCTGGGGAACGCTCTTCCGCACGTCCAGCAATCCCCACGTCAAAACCTTTCTCGGCAGAGGCAGGCACTCTCTCCCTTGTACTAGATAGCTCGGCAGAGCCTCCCGAGAAACATGCTGCGTCATTCAGCTTGAAAGTGGGACGCGGATGGGAGAGTACGCTTTCTCCCCGTTTGGAGGCGCCGTGCGCTTGGCTTCAAAGCTGCCCGAACAGCACTAGCGGCCCGACGTCTCTGCACGGCAGGATTGTCGTTGTGGGCCGAGGCTGCGTGTTCTCTCAAAGCGGAAAACCGTGCTGGCAACACCTTGCTAGAAACTCCTCCCACGGCACTACATGTTCAGCTCCGGCCAAACGAAAGGTGACCTCAGGCCTCAAGGTAAGTTCCAGCGTTTCACGTCGGGGGAGTTGGGTGTGCAGGGGTTTCCATGAGGCCAGACTCCACCACGGAGTGCCTTAACTCTGCGACGCTCCTGGGGGCACACAGGATAGGAGCTCGTTCGCCAGTTTCGCAGGATGACTTCTCTCCGTGCCGGAACGGCGGCTGCTGGCTTCTAGAGGAACCTTAGCCTAAACAGGCCCCTGGAGAAAGCTCTTCACATTCAGAGCAAGGGCAAGGTACTGCTCTCTGGCTTGCCTGGGTTGAGTGCCCCAGTCGTCAAAGAGCCTCGCGAAAGCAGTGCTGCGCCGACTCCCTTTGCCGGTCGAACGGCCTCCTTGACTGAAAGAGAACTGCAGTGCCAAAAGGCACGGTGCTGACGACTGGCTCCAGGAAGAGACTCGGGACAGCACTCTCCTAGAAGCGAAAGCTAGGCTGTGCGCCCAGCCTGAGGAGCAGTACGTACGTTTGCCACACTTCTTTACACAGCTAGGCATGAGCCAGAGAGCCTTGGTCACTGAGGCCTACCTAAGGGACTGCCATACTTACCCAGTAGCTCCCACGCAGAGGTCCCTGTGCCCAAACGGGCCTCCACGGAAGGGCCCTGTTCCTCCCGTTGTGTTTCCTTGAGGTAATCAGAAACCGCTGAGGATCCCTATAGGAGCTCCGGTTTGAAGCTGGGCGACCCTGGCTAAACCTTATTCCCCTCCGTGGTAAACGAGACAGTGGCGGGTCCTAAGCTGCCTGAAGTACACTTGCTCGCGCCCACCTTCTCTTTGCTGCCGGAAGGCCTCCCACAAGACGTCTGAGTTTACTCGTGACAGCAGAAGTCTGAGTTTACGCGTGTGAGGCCTGCTGCTCTCGGTTCCTTGCTGGGAGCTTCAGCAGGAGCGCTCGGGAGCTCGCCGGCACAAGAACTGTGAGTCCCCTCGCCCCACCCCGGCCTCAAGCAAAAGTCCAGATTTCCCCCGTCAGGAACACCTCGGAGTGCCATAGGAGCGAAGAAGCGTGCGTTAACGGAGGGCCTCAACAGTGCTAGGGCTTTATTTCACGAGACACCGTGCACTCACGTTCGTTGTAACAACTGTCAAAGGGCACTGGATGCCTTCCAACTCCTCTCTGGCGTTTGAGCCACAGGAAGTAAATGCATTCGTTTGATTAAGCTCCGTGAACGTGCAACGACGATGGCGAAGCGCTGCCCTGTTCGCTCGAAAGCTCTCGTTTGTACGGCCTTCACACGGCCTCAAGGTACGCCGTGCTAAACAGCCTTACATTCCACGCTGGTGTGCCCCCAATTGGGAATGTGGGCTCTTCTGTGAGACACCAGTGTGCGTCCCAAAGGAAACCGGGGGGGGGGGGGCTCCCCCAGGACGCCTGCGTACGGCAGTCGGTGGCCAGATGTTTACTTCCAGCCGGAGAAAGAGAAAAAGGACAGCTTTCCCAGGGACAATTCTGGACCCTTGGGAACATCCAGAATCACCAAAGCCTAAACTTGGCACGGCCTGGGGAACGCTCTTCCGCACGTCCAGCAATCCCCACGTCAAAACCTTTCTCGGCAGAGGCAGGCACTCTCTCCCTTGTACTAGATAGCTCGGCAGAGCCTCCCGAGAAACATGCTGCGTCATTCAGCTTGAAAGTGGGACGCGGATGGGAGAGTACGCTTTCTCCCCGTTTGGAGGCGCCGTGCGCTTGGCTTCAAAGCTGCCCGAACAGCACTAGCGGCCCGACGTCTCTGCACGGCAGGATTGTCGTTGTGGGCCGAGGCTGCGTGTTCTCTCAAAGCGGAAAACCGTGCTGGCAATACCTTGCTAGAAACTCCTCCCACGGCACTACATGTTCAGCTCCGGCCAAACGAAAGGTGACCTCAGGCCTCAAGGTAAGTTCCAGCGTTTCACGTCGGGGGAGTTGGGTGTGCAGGGGTTTCCATGAGGCCAGACTCCACCACGGAGTGCCTTAACTCTGCGACGCTCCTGGGGGCACACAGGATAGGAGCTCGTTCGCCAGTTTCGCAGGATGACTTCTCTCCGTGCCGGAACGGCGGCTCCTGGCTTCTAGAGGAACCTTAGCCTAAACAGGCCCCTGGAGAAGGCTCTTCACATTCAGAGCAAGGGCAAGGTACTGCTCTCTGGCTTGCCTGGGTTGAGTGCCCCAGTCGTCAAAGAGCCTCGCGAAAGCAGTGCTGCGCCGACTCCCTTTGCCGGTCGAACGGCCTCCTTGACTGAAAGAGAACTGCAGTGCCAAAAGGCACGGTGCTGACGACTGGCTCCAGGAAGAGACTCGGGACAGCACTCTCCTAGAAGCGAAAGCTAGGCTGTGCGCCCAGCCTGAGGAGCAGTACGTACGTTTGCCACACTTCTTTACACAGCTAGGCATGAGCCAGAGAGCCTTGGTCACTGAGGCCTACCTAAGGGACTGCCATACTTACCCAGTAGCTCCCACGCAGAGGTCCCTGTGCCCAAACGGGCCTCCACGGAAGGGCCCTGTTCCTCCCGTTGTGTTTCCTTGAGGTAATCAGAAACCGCTGAGGATCCCTATAGGAGCTCCGGTTTGAAGCTGGGCGACCCTGGCTAAACCTTATTCCCCTCCGTGGTAAACGAGACAGTGGCGGGTCCTAAGCGGCCTGAAGTACACTTGCTCGCGCCCACCTTCTCTTTGCTGCCGGAAGGCCTCCCACAAGACGTCTGAGTTTACTCGTGACAGCAGAAGTCTGAGTTTACGCGTGTGAGGCCTGCTGCTCTCGGTTCCTTGCTGGGAGCTTCAGCAGGAGCGCTCGGGAGCTCGCCGGCACAAGAACTGTGAGTCCCCTCGCCCCACCCCGGCCTCAAGCAAAAGTCCAGATTTCCCCCGTCAGGAACACCTCGGAGTGCCATAGGAGCGAAGAAGCGTGTGTTAACGGAGGGCCTCAACAGTGCTAGGGCTTTATTTCACGAGACACCGTGCACTCACGTTCGTTGTAACAACTGTCAAAGGGCACTGGATGCCTTCCAACTCCTCTCTGGCGTTTGAGCCACAGGAAGTAAATGCATTCGTTTGATTAAGCTCCGTGAACGTGCAACGACGATGGCGAAGCGCTGCCCTGTTCGCTCGAAAGCTCTCGTTTGTACGGCCTTCA
The DNA here is from genome assembly GCF_039906515.1 of Pseudorca crassidens. Lineage (NCBI taxonomy): Eukaryota > Metazoa > Chordata > Mammalia > Artiodactyla > Delphinidae > Pseudorca > Pseudorca crassidens. The sequence goes on from NC_090310.1 coordinate 57,216,192, forward strand.
CACGGCCTCAAGGTACGCCGTGCTAAACAGCCTTACATTCCACGCTGGTGTGCCCCCAATTGGGAATGTGGGCTCTTCTGTGAGACACCAGTGTGCGTCCCAAAGGAAACCGGGGGGGGGGGGCTCCCCCAGGATGCCTGCGTACGGCAGTCGGTGGCCAGATGTTTACTTCCAGCCGGAGAAAGAGAAAAAGGACAGCTTTCCCAGGGACAATTCTGGACCCTTGGGAACATCCAGAATCACCAAAGCCTAAACTTGGCACGGCCTGGGGAACGCTCTTCCGCACGTCCAGCAATCCCCACGTCAAAACCTTTCTCGGCAGAGGCAGGCACTCTCTCCCTTGTACTAGATAGCTCGGCAGAGCCTCCCGAGAAACATGCTGCGTCATTCAGCTTGAAAGTGGGACGCGGATGGGAGAGTACGCTTTCTCCCCGTTTGGAGGCGCCGTGCGCTTGGCTTCAAAGCTGCCCGAACAGCACTAGCGGCCCGACGTCTCTGCACGGCAGGATTGTCGTTGTGGGCCGAGGCTGCGTGTTCTCTCAAAGCGGAAAACCGTGCTGGCAACACCTTGCTAGAAACTCCTCCCACGGCACTACATGTTCAGCTCCGGCCAAACGAAAGGTGACCTCAGGCCTCAAGGTAAGTTCCAGCGTTTCACGTCGGGGGAGTTGGGTGTGCAGGGGTTTCCATGAGGCCAGACTCCACCACGGAGTGCCTTAACTCTGCGACGCTCCTGGGGGCACACAGGATAGGAGCTCGTTCGCCAGTTTCGCAGGATGACTTCTCTCCGTGCCGGAACGGCGGCTCCTGGCTTCTAGAGGAACCTTAGCCTAAACAGGCCCCTGGAGAAAGCTCTTCACATTCAGAGCAAGGGCAAGGTACTGCTCTCTGGCTTGCCTGGGTTGAGTGCCCCAGTCGTCAAAGAGCCTCGCGAAAGCAGTGCTGCGCCGACTCCCTTTGCCGGTCGAACGGCCTCCTTGACTGAAAGAGAACTGCAGTGCCAAAAGGCACGGTGCTGACGACTGGCTCCAGGAAGAGACTCGGGACAGCACTCTCCTAGAAGCGAAAGCTAGGCTGTGCGCCCAGCCTGAGGAGCAGTACGTACGTTTGCCACACTTCTTTACACAGCTAGGCATGAGCCAGAGAGCCTTGGTCACTGAGGCCTACCTAAGGGACTGCCATACTTACCCAGTAGCTCCCACGCAGAGGTCCCTGTGCCCAAACGGGCCTCCACGGAAGGGCCCTGTTCCTCCCGTTGTGTTTCCTTGAGGTAATCAGAAACCGCTGAGGATCCCTATAGGAGCTCCGGTTTGAAGCTGGGCGACCCTGGCTAAACCTTATTCCCCTCCGTGGTAAACGAGACAGTGGCGGGTCCTAAGCTGCCTGAAGTACACTTGCTCGCGCCCACCTTCTCTTTGCTGCCGGAAGGCCTCCCACAAGACGTCTGAGTTTACTCGTGACAGCAGAAGTCTGAGTTTACGCGTGTGAGGCCTGCTGCTCTCGGTTCCTTGCTGGGAGCTTCAGCAGGAGCGCTCGGGAGCTCGCCGGCACAAGAACTGTGAGTCCCCTCGCCCCACCCCGGCCTCAAGCAAAAGTCCAGATTTCCCCCGTCAGGAACACCTCGGAGTGCCATAGGAGCGAAGAAGCGTGCGTTAACGGAGGGCCTCAACAGTGCTAGGGCTTTATTTCACGAGACACCGTGCACTCACGTTCGTTGTAACAACTGTCAAAGGGCACTGGATGCCTTCCAACTCCTCTCTGGCGTTTGAGCCACAGGAAGTAAATGCATTCGTTTGATTAAGCTCCGTGAACGTGCAACGACGATGGCGAAGCGCTGCCCTGTTCGCTCGAAAGCTCTCGTTTGTACGGCCTTCACACGGCCTCAAGGTACGCCGTGCTAAACAGCCTTACATTCCACGCTGGTGTGCCCCCAATTGGGAATGTGGGCTCTTCTGTGAGACACCAGTGTGCGTCCCAAAGGAAACCGGGGGGGGGGGGCTCCCCCAGGACGCCTGCGTACGGCAGTCGGTGGCCAGATGTTTACTTCCAGCCGGAGAAAGAGAAAAAGGACAGCTTTCCCAGGGACAATTCTGGACCCTTGGGAACATCCAGAATCACCAAAGCCTAAACTTGGCACGGCCTGGGGAACGCTCTTCCGCACGTCCAGCAATCCCCACGTCAAAACCTTTCTCGGCAGAGGCAGGCACTCTCTCCCTTGTACTAGATAGCTCGGCAGAGCCTCCCGAGAAACATGCTGCGTCATTCAGCTTGAAAGTGGGACGCGGATGGGAGAGTACGCTTTCTCCCCGTTTGGAGGCGCCGTGCGCTTGGCTTCAAAGCTGCCCGAACAGCACTAGCGGCCCGACGTCTCTGCACGGCAGGATTGTCGTTGTGGGCCGAGGCTGCGTGTTCTCTCAAAGCGGAAAACCGTGCTGGCAACACCTTGCTAGAAACTCCTCCCACGGCACTACATGTTCAGCTCCGGCCAAACGAAAGGTGACCTCAGGCCTCAAGGTAAGTTCCAGCGTTTCACGTCGGGGGAGTTGGGTGTGCAGGGGTTTCCATGAGGCCAGACTCCACCACGGAGTGCCTTAACTCTGCGACGCTCCTGGGGGCACACAGGATAGGAGCTCGTTCGCCAGTTTCGCAGGATGACTTCTCTCCGTGCCGGAACGGCGGCTCCTGGCTTCTAGAGGAACCTTAGCCTAAACAGGCCCCTGGAGAAAGCTCTTCACATTCAGAGCAAGGGCAAGGTACTGCTCTCTGGCTTGCCTGGGTTGAGTGCCCCAGTCGTCAAAGAGCCTCGCGAAAGCAGTGCTGCGCCGACTCCCTTTGCCGGTCGAACGGCCTCCTTGACTGAAAGAGAACTGCAGTGCCAAAAGGCACGGTGCTGACGACTGGCTCCAGGAAGAGACTCGGGACAGCACTCTCCTAGAAGCGAAAGCTAGGCTGTGCGCCCAGCCTGAGGAGCAGTACGTACGTTTGCCACACTTCTTTACACAGCTAGGCATGAGCCAGAGAGCCTTGGTCACTGAGGCCTACCTAAGGGACTGCCATACTTACCCAGTAGCTCCCACGCAGAGGTCCCTGTGCCCAAACGGGCCTCCACGGAAGGGCCCTGTTCCTCCCGTTGTGTTTCCTTGAGGTAATCAGAAACCGCTGAGGATCCCTATAGGAGCTCCGGTTTGAAGCTGGGCGACCCTGGCTAAACCTTATTCCCCTCCGTGGTAAACGAGACAGTGGCGGGTCCTAAGCGGCCTGAAGTACACTTGCTCGCGCCCACCTTCTCTTTGCTGCCGGAAGGCCTCCCACAAGACGTCTGAGTTTACTCGTGACAGCAGAAGTCTGAGTTTACGCGTGTGAGGCCTGCTGCTCTCGGTTCCTTGCTGGGAGCTTCAGCAGGAGCGCTCGGGAGCTCGCCGGCACAAGAACTGTGAGTCCCCTCGCCCCACCCCGGCCTCAAGCAAAAGTCCAGATTTCCCCCGTCAGGAACACCTCGGAGTGCCATAGGAGCGAAGAAGCGTGCGTTAACGGAGGGCCTCAACAGTGCTAGGGCTTTATTTCACGAGACACCGTGCACTCACGTTCGTTGTAACAACTGTCAAAGGGCACTGGATGCCTTCCAACTCCTCTCTGGCGTTTGAGCCACAGGAAGTAAATGCATTCGTTTGATTAAGCTCCGTGAACGTGCAACGACGATGGCGAAGCGCTGCCCTGTTCGCTCGAAAGCTCTCGTTTGTACGGCCTTCACACGGCCTCAAGGTACGCCGTGCTAAACAGCCTTACATTCCACGCTGGTGTGCCCCCAATTGGGAATGTGGGCTCTTCTGTGAGACACCAGTGTGCGTCCCAAAGGAAACCGGGGGGGGGGGGCTCCCCCAGGACGCCTGCGTACGGCAGTCGGTGGCCAGATGTTTACTTCCAGCCGGAGAAAGAGAAAAAGGACAGCTTTCCCAGGGACAATTCTGGACCCTTGGGAACATCCAGAATCACCAAAGCCTAAACTTGGCACGGCCTGGGGAACGCTCTTCCGCACGTCCAGCAATCCCCACGTCAAAACCTTTCTCGGCAGAGGCAGGCACTCTCTCCCTTGTACTAGATAGCTCGGCAGAGCCTCCCGAGAAACATGCTGCGTCATTCAGCTTGAAAGTGGGACGCGGATGGGAGAGTACGCTTTCTCCCCGTTTGGAGGCGCCGTGCGCTTGGCTTCAAAGCTGCCCGAACAGCACTAGCGGCCCGACGTCTCTGCACGGCAGGATTGTCGTTGTGGGCCGAGGCTGCGTGTTCTCTCAAAGCGGAAAACCGTGCTGGCAACACCTTGCTAGAAACTCCTCCCACGGCACTACATGTTCAGCTCCGGCCAAACGAAAGGTGACCTCAGGCCTCAAGGTAAGTTCCAGCGTTTCACGTCGGGGGAGTTGGGTGTGCAGGGGTTTCCATGAGGCCAGACTCCACCACGGAGTGCCTTAACTCTGCGACGCTCCTGGGGGCACACAGGATAGGAGCTCGTTCGCCAGTTTCGCAGGATGACTTCTCTCCGTGCCGGAACGGCGGCTCCTGGCTTCTAGAGGAACCTTAGCCTAAACAGGCCCCTGGAGAAAGCTCTTCACATTCAGAGCAAGGGCAAGGTACTGCTCTCTGGCTTGCCTGGGTTGAGTGCCCCAGTCGTCAAAGAGCCTCGCGAAAGCAGTGCTGCGCCGACTCCCTTTGCCGGTCGAACGGCCTCCTTGACTGAAAGAGAACTGCAGTGCCAAAAGGCACGGTGCTGACGACTGGCTCCAGGAAGAGACTCGGGACAGCACTCTCCTAGAAGCGAAAGCTAGGCTGTGCGCCCAGCCTGAGGAGCAGTACGTACGTTTGCCACACTTCTTTACACAGCTAGGCATGAGCCAGAGAGCCTTGGTCACTGAGGCCTACCTAAGGGACTGCCATACTTACCCAGTAGCTCCCACGCAGAGGTCCCTGTGCCCAAACGGGCCTCCACGGAAGGGCCCTGTTCCTCCCGTTGTGTTTCCTTGAGGTAATCAGAAACCGCTGAGGATCCCTATAGGAGCTCCGGTTTGAAGCTGGGCGACCCTGGCTAAACCTTATTCCCCTCCGTGGTAAACGAGACAGTGGCGGGTCCTAAGCGGCCTGAAGTACACTTGCTCGCGCCCACCTTCTCTTTGCTGCCGGAAGGCCTCCCACAAGACGTCTGAGTTTACTCGTGACAGCAGAAGTCTGAGTTTACGCGTGTGAGGCCTGCTGCTCTCGGTTCCTTGCTGGGAGCTTCAGCAGGAGCGCTCGGGAGCTCGCCGGCACAAGAACTGTGAGTCCCCTCGCCCCACCCCGGCCTCAAGCAAAAGTCCAGATTTCCCCCGTCAGGAACACCTCGGAGTGCCATAGGAGCGAAGAAGCGTGCGTTAACGGAGGGCCTCAACAGTGCTAGGGCTTTATTTCACGAGACACCGTGCACTCACGTTCGTTGTAACAACTGTCAAAGGGCACTGGATGCCTTCCAACTCCTCTCTGGCGTTTGAGCCACAGGAAGTAAATGCATTCGTTTGATTAAGCTCCGTGAACGTGCAACGACGATGGCGAAGCGCTGCCCTGTTCGCTCGAAAGCTCTCGTTTGTACGGCCTTCACACGGCCTCAAGGTACGCCGTGCTAAACAGCCTTACATTCCACGCTGGTGTGCCCCCAATTGGGAATGTGGGCTCTTCTGTGAGACACCAGTGTGCGTCCCAAAGGAAACCGGGGGGGGGGGGGGCTCCCCCAGGACGCCTGCGTACGGCAGTCGGTGGCCAGATGTTTACTTCCAGCCGGAGAAAGAGAAAAAGGACAGCTTTCCCAGGGACAATTCTGGACCCTTGGGAACATCCAGAATCACCAAAGCCTAAACTTGGCACGGCCTGGGGAACGCTCTTCCGCACGTCCAGCAATCCCCACGTCAAAACCTTTCTCGGCAGAGGCAGGCACTCTCTCCCTTGTACTAGATAGCTCGGCAGAGCCTCCCGAGAAACATGCTGCGTCATTCAGCTTGAAAGTGGGACGCGGATGGGAGAGTACGCTTTCTCCCCGTTTGGAGGCGCCGTGCGCTTGGCTTCAAAGCTGCCCGAACAGCACTAGCGGCCCGACGTCTCTGCACGGCAGGATTGTCGTTGTGGGCCGAGGCTGCGTGTTCTCTCAAAGCGGAAAACCGTGCTGGCAACACCTTGCTAGAAACTCCTCCCACGGCACTACATGTTCAGCTCCGGCCAAACGAAAGGTGACCTCAGGCCTCAAGGTAAGTTCCAGCGTTTCACGTCGGGGGAGTTGGGTGTGCAGGGGTTTCCATGAGGCCAGACTCCACCACGGAGTGCCTTAACTCTGCGACGCTCCTGGGGGCACACAGGATAGGAGCTCGTTCGCCAGTTTCGCAGGATGACTTCTCTCCGTGCCGGAACGGCGGCTCCTGGCTTCTAGAGGAACCTTAGCCTAAACAGGCCCCTGGAGAAAGCTCTTCACATTCAGAGCAAGGGCAAGGTACTGCTCTCTGGCTTGCCTGGGTTGAGTGCCCCAGTCGTCAAAGAGCCTCGCGAAAGCAGTGCTGCGCCGACTCCCTTTGCCGGTCGAACGGCCTCCTTGACTGAAAGAGAACTGCAGTGCCAAAAGGCACGGTGCTGACGACTGGCTCCAGGAAGAGACTCGGGACAGCACTCTCCTAGAAGCGAAAGCTAGGCTGTGCGCCCAGCCTGAGGAGCAGTACGTACGTTTGCCACACTTCTTTACACAGCTAGGCATGAGCCAGAGAGCCTTGGTCACTGAGGCCTACCTAAGGGACTGCCATACTTACCCAGTAGCTCCCACGCAGAGGTCCCTGTGCCCAAACGGGCCTCCACGGAAGGGCCCTGTTCCTCCCGTTGTGTTTCCTTGAGGTAATCAGAAACCGCTGAGGATCCCTATAGGAGCTCCGGTTTGAAGCTGGGCGACCCTGGCTAAACCTTATTCCCCTCCGTGGTAAACGAGACAGTGGCGGGTCCTAAGCGGCCTGAAGTACACTTGCTCGCGCCCACCTTCTCTTTGCTGCCGGAAGGCCTCCCACAAGACGTCTGAGTTTACTCGTGACAGCAGAAGTCTGAGTTTACGCGTGTGAGGCCTGCTGCTCTCGGTTCCTTGCTGGGAGCTTCAGCAGGAGCGCTCGGGAGCTCGCCGGCACAAGAACTGTGAGTCCCCTCGCCCCACCCCGGCCTCAAGCAAAAGTCCAGATTTCCCCCGTCAGGAACACCTCGGAGTGCCATAGGAGCGAAGAAGCGTGCGTTAACGGAGGGCCTCAACAGTGCTAGGGCTTTATTTCACGAGACACCGTGCACTCACGTTCGTTGTAACAACTGTCAAAGGGCACTGGATGCCTTCCAACTCCTCTCTGGCGTTTGAGCCACAGGAAGTAAATGCATTCGTTTGATTAAGCTCCGTGAACGTGCAACGACGATGGCGAAGCGCTGCCCTGTTCGCTCGAAAGCTCTCGTTTGTACGGCCTTCACACGGCCTCAAGGTACGCCGTGCTAAACAGCCTTACATTCCACGCTGGTGTGCCCCCAATTGGGAATGTGGGCTCTTCTGTGAGACACCAGTGTGCGTCCCAAAGGAAACCGGGGGGGGGGGGGCTCCCCCAGGACGCCTGCGTACGGCAGTCGGTGGCCAGATGTTTACTTCCAGCCGGAGAAAGAGAAAAAGGACAGCTTTCCCAGGGACAATTCTGGACCCTTGGGAACATCCAGAATCACCAAAGCCTAAACTTGGCACGGCCTGGGGAACGCTCTTCCGCACGTCCAGCAATCCCCACGTCAAAACCTTTCTCGGCAGAGGCAGGCACTCTCTCCCTTGTACTAGATAGCTCGGCAGAGCCTCCCGAGAAACATGCTGCGTCATTCAGCTTGAAAGTGGGACGCGGATGGGAGAGTACGCTTTCTCCCCGTTTGGAGGCGCCGTGCGCTTGGCTTCAAAGCTGCCCGAACAGCACTAGCGGCCCGACGTCTCTGCACGGCAGGATTGTCGTTGTGGGCCGAGGCTGCGTGTTCTCTCAAAGCGGAAAACCGTGCTGGCAACACCTTGCTAGAAACTCCTCCCACGGCACTACATGTTCAGCTCCGGCCAAACGAAAGGTGACCTCAGGCCTCAAGGTAAGTTCCAGCGTTTCACGTCGGGGGAGTTGGGTGTGCAGGGGTTTCCATGAGGCCAGACTCCACCACGGAGTGCCTTAACTCTGCGACGCTCCTGGGGGCACACAGGATAGGAGCTCGTTCGCCAGTTTCGCAGGATGACTTCTCTCCGTGCCGGAACGGCGGCTCCTGGCTTCTAGAGGAACCTTAGCCTAAACAGGCCCCTGGAGAAGGCTCTTCACATTCAGAGCAAGGGCAAGGTACTGCTCTCTGGCTTGCCTGGGTTGAGTGCCCCAGTCGTCAAAGAGCCTCGCGAAAGCAGTGCTGCGCCGACTCCCTTTGCCGGTCGAACGGCCTCCTTGACTGAAAGAGAACTGCAGTGCCAAAAGGCACGGTGCTGACGACTGGCTCCAGGAAGAGACTCGGGACAGCACTCTCCTAGAAGCGAAAGCTAGGCTGTGCGCCCAGCCTGAGGAGCAGTACGTACGTTTGCCACACTTCTTTACACAGCTAGGCATGAGCCAGAGAGCCTTGGTCACTGAGGCCTACCTAAGGGACTGCCATACTTACCCAGTAGCTCCCACGCAGAGGTCCCTGTGCCCAAACGGGCCTCCACGGAAGGGCCCTGTTCCTCCCGTTGTGTTTCCTTGAGGTAATCAGAAACCGCTGAGGATCCCTATAGGAGCTCCGGTTTGAAGCTGGGCGACCCTGGCTAAACCTTATTCCCCTCCGTGGTAAACGAGACAGTGGCGGGTCCTAAGCGGCCTGAAGTACACTTGCTCGCGCCCACCTTCTCTTTGCTGCCGGAAGGCCTCCCACAAGACGTCTGAGTTTACTCGTGACAGCAGAAGTCTGAGTTTACGCGTGTGAGGCCTGCTGCTCTCGGTTCCTTGCTGGGAGCTTCAGCAGGAGCGCTCGGGAGCTCGCCGGCACAAGAACTGTGAGTCCCCTCGCCCCACCCCGGCCTCAAGCAAAAGTCCAGATTTCCCCCGTCAGGAACACCTCGGAGTGCCATAGGAGCGAAGAAGCGTGCGTTAACGGAGGGCCTCAACAGTGCTAGGGCTTTATTTCACGAGACACCGTGCACTCACGTTCGTTGTAACAACTGTCAAAGGGCACTGGATGCCTTCCAACTCCTCTCTGGCGTTTGAGCCACAGGAAGTAAATGCATTCGTTTGATTAAGCTCCGTGAACGTGCAACGACGATGGCGAAGCGCTGCCCTGTTCGCTCGAAAGCTCTCGTTTGTACGGCCTTCACACGGCCTCAAGGTACGCCGTGCTAAACAGCCTTACATTCCACGCTGGTGTGCCCCCAATTGGGAATGTGGGCTCTTCTGTGAGACACCAGTGTGCGTCCCAAAGGAAACCGGGGGGGGGGGCTCCCCCAGGACGCCTGCGTACGGCAGTCGGTGGCCAGATGTTTACTTCCAGCCGGAGAAAGAGAAAAAGGACAGCTTTCCCAGGGACAATTCTGGACCCTTGGGAACATCCAGAATCACCAAAGCCTAAACTTGGCACGGCCTGGGGAACGCTCTTCCGCACGTCCAGCAATCCCCACGTCAAAACCTTTCTCGGCAGAGGCAGGCACTCTCTCCCTTGTACTAGATAGCTCGGCAGAGCCTCCCGAGAAACATGCTGCGTCATTCAGCTTGAAAGTGGGACGCGGATGGGAGAGTACGCTTTCTCCCCGTTTGGAGGCGCCGTGCGCTTGGCTTCAAAGCTGCCCGAACAGCACTAGCGGCCCGACGTCTCTGCACGGCAGGATTGTCGTTGTGGGCCGAGGCTGCGTGTTCTCTCAAAGCGGAAAACCGTGCTGGCAACACCTTGCTAGAAACTCCTCCCACGGCACTACATGTTCAGCTCCGGCCAAACGAAAGGTGACCTCAGGCCTCAAGGTAAGTTCCAGCGTTTCACGTCGGGGGAGTTGGGTGTGCAGGGGTTTCCATGAGGCCAGACTCCACCACGGAGTGCCTTAACTCTGCGACGCTCCTGGGGGCACACAGGATAGGAGCTCGTTCGCCAGTTTCGCAGGATGACTTCTCTCCGTGCCGGAACGGCGGCTCCTGGCTTCTAGAGGAACCTTAGCCTAAACAGGCCCCTGGAGAAGGCTCTTCACATTCAGAGCAAGGGCAAGGTACTGCTCTCTGGCTTGCCTGGGTTGAGTGCCCCAGTCGTCAAAGAGCCTCGCGAAAGCAGTGCTGCGCCGACTCCCTTTGCCGGTCGAACGGCCTCCTTGACTGAAAGAGAACTGCAGTGCCAAAAGGCACGGTGCTGACGACTGGCTCCAGGAAGAGACTCGGGACAGCACTCTCCTAGAAGCGAAAGCTAGGCTGTGCGCCCAGCCTGAGGAGCAGTACGTACGTTTGCCACACTTCTTTACACAGCTAGGCATGAGCCAGAGAGCCTTGGTCACTGAGGCCTACCTAAGGGACTGCCATACTTACCCAGTAGCTCCCACGCAGAGGTCCCTGTGCCCAAACGGGCCTCCACGGAAGGGCCCTGTTCCTCCCGTTGTGTTTCCTTGAGGTAATCAGAAACCGCTGAGGATCCCTATAGGAGCTCCGGTTTGAAGCTGGGCGACCCTGGCTAAACCTTATTCCCCTCCGTGGTAAACGAGACAGTGGCGGGTCCTAAGCGGCCTGAAGTACACTTGCTCGCGCCCACCTTCTCTTTGCTGCCGGAAGGCCTCCCACAAGACGTCTGAGTTTACTCGTGACAGCAGAAGTCTGAGTTTACGCGTGTGAGGCCTGCTGCTCTCGGTTCCTTGCTGGGAGCTTCAGCAGGAGCGCTCGGGAGCTCGCCGGCACAAGAACTGTGAGTCCCCTCGCCCCACCCCGGCCTCAAGCAAAAGTCCAGATTTCCCCCGTCAGGAACACCTCGGAGTGCCATAGGAGCGAAGAAGCGTGCGTTAACGGAGGGCCTCAACAGTGCTAGGGCTTTATTTCACGAGACACCGTGCACTCACGTTCGTTGTAACAACTGTCAAAGGGCACTGGATGCCTTCCAACTCCTCTCTGGCGTTTGAGCCACAGGAAGTAAATGCATTCGTTTGATTAAGCTCCGTGAACGTGCAACGACGATGGCGAAGCGCTGCCCTGTTCGCTCGAAAGCTCTCGTTTGTACGGCCTTCACACGGCCTCAAGGTACGCCGTGCTAAACAGCCTTACATTCCACGCTGGTGTGCCCCCAATTGGGAATGTGGGCTCTTCTGTGAGACACCAGTGTGCGTCCCAAAGGAAACCGGGGGGGGGGGGCTCCCCCAGGACGCCTGCGTACGGCAGTCGGTGGCCAGATGTTTACTTCCAGCCGGAGAAAGAGAAAAAGGACAGCTTTCCCAGGGACAATTCTGGACCCTTGGGAACATCCAGAATCACCAAAGCCTAAACTTGGCACGGCCTGGGGAACGCTCTTCCGCACGTCCAGCAATCCCCACGTCAAAACCTTTCTCGGCAGAGGCAGGCACTCTCTCCCTTGTACTAGATAGCTCGGCAGAGCCTCCCGAGAAACATGCTGCGTCATTCAGCTTGAAAGTGGGACGCGGATGGGAGAGTACGCTTTCTCCCCGTTTGGAGGCGCCGTGCGCTTGGCTTCAAAGCTGCCCGAACAGCACTAGCGGCCCGACGTCTCTGCACGGCAGGATTGTCGTTGTGGGCCGAGGCTGCGTGTTCTCTCAAAGCGGAAAACCGTGCTGGCAACACCTTGCTAGAAACTCCTCCCACGGCACTACATGTTCAGCTCCGGCCAAACGAAAGGTGACCTCAGGCCTCAAGGTAAGTTCCAGCGTTTCACGTCGGGGGAGTTGGGTGTGCAGGGGTTTCCATGAGGCCAGACTCCACCACGGAGTGCCTTAACTCTGCGACGCTCCTGGGGGCACACAGGATAGGAGCTCGTTCGCCAGTTTCGCAGGATGACTTCTCTCCGTGCCGGAACGGCGGCTCCTGGCTTCTAGAGGAACCTTAGCCTAAACAGGCCCCTGGAGAAAGCTCTTCACATTCAGAGCAAGGGCAAGGTACTGCTCTCTGGCTTGCCTGGGTTGAGTGCCCCAGTCGTCAAAGAGCCTCGCGAAAGCAGTGCTGCGCCGACTCCCTTTGCCGGTCGAACGGCCTCCTTGACTGAAAGAGAACTGCAGTGCCAAAAGGCACGGTGCTGACGACTGGCTCCAGGAAGAGACTCGGGACAGCACTCTCCTAGAAGCGAAAGCTAGGCTGTGCGCCCAGCCTGAGGAGCAGTACGTACGTTTGCCACACTTCTTTACACAGCTAGGCATGAGCCAGAGAGCCTTGGTCACTGAGGCCTACCTAAGGGACTGCCATACTTACCCAGTAGCTCCCACGCAGAGGTCCCTGTGCCCAAACGGGCCTCCACGGAAGGGCCCTGTTCCTCCCGTTGTGTTTCCTTGAGGTAATCAGAAACCGCTGAGGATCCCTATAGGAGCTCCGGTTTGAAGCTGGGCGACCCTGGCTAAACCTTATTCCCCTCCGTGGTAAACGAGACAGTGGCGGGTCCTAAGCGGCCTGAAGTACACTTGCTCGCGCCCACCTTCTCTTTGCTGCCGGAAGGCCTCCCACAAGACGTCTGAGTTTACTCGTGACAGCAGAAGTCTGAGTTTACGCGTGTGAGGCCTGCTGCTCTCGGTTCCTTGCTGGGAGCTTCAGCAGGAGCGCTCGGGAGCTCGCCGGCACAAGAACTGTGAGTCCCCTCGCCCCACCCCGGCCTCAAGCAAAAGTCCAGATTTCCCCCGTCAGGAACACCTCGGAGTGCCATAGGAGCGAAGAAGCGTGCGTTAACGGAGGGCCTCAACAGTGCTAGGGCTTTATTTCACGAGACACCGTGCACTCACGTTCGTTGTAACAACTGTCAAAGGGCACTGGATGCCTTCCAACTCCTCTCTGGCGTTTGAGCCACAGGAAGTAAATGCATTCGTTTGATTAAGCTCCGTGAACGTGCAACGACGATGGCGAAGCGCTGCCCTGTTCGCTCGAAAGCTCTCGTTTGTACGGCCTTCACACGGCCTCAAGGTACGCCGTGCTAAACAGCCTTACATTCCACGCTGGTGTGCCCCCAATTGGGAATGTGGGCTCTTCTGTGAGACACCAGTGTGCGTCCCAAAGGAAACCGGGGGGGGGGGGCTCCCCCAGGACGCCTGCGTACGGCAGTCGGTGGCCAGATGTTTACTTCCAGCCGGAGAAAGAGAAAAAGGACAGCTTTCCCAGGGACAATTCTGGACCCTTGGGAACATCCAGAATCACCAAAGCCTAAACTTGGCACGGCCTGGGGAACGCTCTTCCGCACGTCCAGCAATCCCCACGTCAAAACCTTTCTCGGCAGAGGCAGGCACTCTCTCCCTTGTACTAGATAGCTCGGCAGAGCCTCCCGAGAAACATGCTGCGTCATTCAGCTTGAAAGTGGGACGCGGATGGGAGAGTACGCTTTCTCCCCGTTTGGAGGCGCCGTGCGCTTGGCTTCAAAGCTGCCCGAACAGCACTAGCGGCCCGACGTCTCTGCACGGCAGGATTGTCGTTGTGGGCCGAGGCTGCGTGTTCTCTCAAAGCGGAAAACCGTGCTGGCAACACCTTGCTAGAAACTCCTCCCACGGCACTACATGTTCAGCTCCGGCCAAACGAAAGGTGACCTCAGGCCTCAAGGTAAGTTCCAGCGTTTCACGTCGGGGGAGTTGGGTGTGCAGGGGTTTCCATGAGGCCAGACTCCACCACGGAGTGCCTTAACTCTGCGACGCTCCTGGGGGCACACAGGATAGGAGCTCGTTCGCCAGTTTCGCAGGATGACTTCTCTCCGTGCCGGAACGGCGGCTCCTGGCTTCTAGAGGAACCTTAGCCTAAACAGGCCCCTGGAGAAAGCTCTTCACATTCAGAGCAAGGGCAAGGTACTGCTCTCTGGCTTGCCTGGGTTGAGTGCCCCAGTCGTCAAAGAGCCTCGCGAAAGCAGTGCTGCGCCGACTCCCTTTGCCGGTCGAACGGCCTCCTTGACTGAAAGAGAACTGCAGTGCCAAAAGGCACGGTGCTGACGACTGGCTCCAGGAAGAGACTCGGGACAGCACTCTCCTAGAAGCGAAAGCTAGGCTGTGCGCCCAGCCTGAGGAGCAGTACGTACGTTTGCCACACTTCTTTACACAGCTAGGCATGAGCCAGAGAGCCTTGGTCACTGAGGCCTACCTAAGGGACTGCCATACTTACCCAGTAGCTCCCACGCAGAGGTCCCTGTGCCCAAACGGGCCTCCACGGAAGGGCCCTGTTCCTCCCGTTGTGTTTCCTTGAGGTAATCAGAAACCGCTGAGGATCCCTATAGGAGCTCCGGTTTGAAGCTGGGCGACCCTGGCTAAACCTTATTCCCCTCCGTGGTAAACGAGACAGTGGCGGGTCCTAAGCTGCCTGAAGTACACTTGCTCGCGCCCACCTTCTCTTTGCTGCCGGAAGGCCTCCCACAAGACGTCTGAGTTTACTCGTGACAGCAGAAGTCTGAGTTTACGCGTGTGAGGCCTGCTGCTCTCGGTTCCTTGCTGGGAGCTTCAGCAGGAGCGCTCGGGAGCTCGCCGGCACAAGAACTGTGAGTCCCCTCGCCCCACCCCGGCCTCAAGCAAAAGTCCAGATTTCCCCCGTCAGGAACACCTCGGAGTGCCATAGGAGCGAAGAAGCGTGCGTTAACGGAGGGCCTCAACAGTGCTAGGGCTTTATTTCACGAGACACCGTGCACTCACGTTCGTTGTAACAACTGTCAAAGGGCACTGGATGCCTTCCAACTCCTCTCTGGCGTTTGAGCCACAGGAAGTAAATGCATTCGTTTGATTAAGCTCCGTGAACGTGCAACGACGATGGCGAAGCGCTGCCCTGTTCGCTCGAAAGCTCTCGTTTGTACGGCCTTCACACGGCCTCAAGGTACGCCGTGCTAAACAGCCTTACATTCCACGCTGGTGTGCCCCCAATTGGGAATGTGGGCTCTTCTGTGAGACACCAGTGTGCGTCCCAAAGGAAACCGGGGGGGGGGGGGCTCCCCCAGGACGCCTGCGTACGGCAGTCGGTGGCCAGATGTTTACTTCCAGCCGGAGAAAGAGAAAAAGGACAGCTTTCCCAGGGACAATTCTGGACCCTTGGGAACATCCAGAATCACCAAAGCCTAAACTTGGCACGGCCTGGGGAACGCTCTTCCGCACGTCCAGCAATCCCCACGTCAAAACCTTTCTCGGCAGAGGCAGGCACTCTCTCCCTTGTACTAGATAGCTCGGCAGAGCCTCCCGAGAAACATGCTGCGTCATTCAGCTTGAAAGTGGGACGCGGATGGGAGAGTACGCTTTCTCCCCGTTTGGAGGCGCCGTGCGCTTGGCTTCAAAGCTGCCCGAACAGCACTAGCGGCCCGACGTCTCTGCACGGCAGGATTGTCGTTGTGGGCCGAGGCTGCGTGTTCTCTCAAAGCGGAAAACCGTGCTGGCAACACCTTGCTAGAAACTCCTCCCACGGCACTACATGTTCAGCTCCGGCCAAACGAAAGGTGACCTCAGGCCTCAAGGTAAGTTCCAGCGTTTCACGTCGGGGGAGTTGGGTGTGCAGGGGTTTCCATGAGGCCAGACTCCACCACGGAGTGCCTTAACTCTGCGACGCTCCTGGGGGCACACAGGATAGGAGCTCGTTCGCCAGTTTCGCAGGATGACTTCTCTCCGTGCCGGAACGGCGGCTCCTGGCTTCTAGAGGAACCTTAGCCTAAACAGGCCCCTGGAGAAGGCTCTTCACATTCAGAGCAAGGGCAAGGTACTGCTCTCTGGCTTGCCTGGGTTGAGTGCCCCAGTCGTCAAAGAGCCTCGCGAAAGCAGTGCTGCGCCGACTCCCTTTGCCGGTCGAACGGCCTCCTTGACTGAAAGAGAACTGCAGTGCCAAAAGGCACGGTGCTGACGACTGGCTCCAGGAAGAGACTCGGGACAGCACTCTCCTAGAAGCGAAAGCTAGGCTGTGCGCCCAGCCTGAGGAGCAGTACGTACGTTTGCCACACTTCTTTACACAGCTAGGCATGAGCCAGAGAGCCTTGGTCACTGAGGCCTACCTAAGGGACTGCCATACTTACCCAGTAGCTCCCACGCAGAGGTCCCTGTGCCCAAACGGGCCTCCACGGAAGGGCCCTGTTCCTCCCGTTGTGTTTCCTTGAGGTAATCAGAAACCGCTGAGGATCCCTATAGGAGCTCCGGTTTGAAGCTGGGCGACCCTGGCTAAACCTTATTCCCCTCCGTGGTAAACGAGACAGTGGCGGGTCCTAAGCTGCCTGAAGTACACTTGCTCGCGCCCACCTTCTCTTTGCTGCCGGAAGGCCTCCCACAAGACGTCTGAGTTTACTCGTGACAGCAGAAGTCTGAGTTTACGCGTGTGAGGCCTGCTGCTCTCGGTTCCTTGCTGGGAGCTTCAGCAGGAGCGCTCGGGAGCTCGCCGGCACAAGAACTGTGAGTCCCCTCGCCCCACCCCGGCCTCAAGCAAAAGTCCAGATTTCCCCCGTCAGGAACACCTCGGAGTGCCATAGGAGCGAAGAAGCGTGCGTTAACGGAGGGCCTCAACAGTGCTAGGGCTTTATTTCACGAGACACCGTGCACTCACGTTCGTTGTAACAACTGTCAAAGGGCACTGGATGCCTTCCAACTCCTCTCTGGCGTTTGAGCCACAGGAAGTAAATGCATTCGTTTGATTAAGCTCCGTGAACGTGCAACGACGATGGCGAAGCGCTGCCCTGTTCGCTCGAAAGCTCTCGTTTGTACGGCCTTCACACGGCCTCAAGGTACGCCGTGCTAAACAGCCTTACATTCCACGCTGGTGTGCCCCCAATTGGGAATGTGGGCTCTTCTGTGAGACACCAGTGTGCGTCCCAAAGGAAACCGGGGGGGGGGGGCTCCCCCAGGACGCCTGCGTACGGCAGTCGGTGGCCAGATGTTTACTTCCAGCCGGAGAAAGAGAAAAAGGACAGCTTTCCCAGGGACAATTCTGGACCCTTGGGAACATCCAGAATCACCAAAGCCTAAACTTGGCACGGCCTGGGGAACGCTCTTCCGCACGTCCAGCAATCCCCACGTCAAAACCTTTCTCGGCAGAGGCAGGCACTCTCTCCCTTGTACTAGATAGCTCGGCAGAGCCTCCCGAGAAACATGCTGCGTCATTCAGCTTGAAAGTGGGACGCGGATGGGAGAGTACGCTTTCTCCCCGTTTGGAGGCGCCGTGCGCTTGGCTTCAAAGCTGCCCGAACAGCACTAGCGGCCCGACGTCTCTGCACGGCAGGATTGTCGTTGTGGGCCGAGGCTGCGTGTTCTCTCAAAGCGGAAAACCGTGCTGGCAACACCTTGCTAGAAACTCCTCCCACGGCACTACATGTTCAGCTCCGGCCAAACGAAAGGTGACCTCAGGCCTCAAGGTAAGTTCCAGCGTTTCACGTCGGGGGAGTTGGGTGTGCAGGGGTTTCCATGAGGCCAGACTCCACCACGGAGTGCCTTAACTCTGCGACGCTCCTGGGGGCACACAGGATAGGAGCTCGTTCGCCAGTTTCGCAGGATGACTTCTCTCCGTGCCGGAACGGCGGCTCCTGGCTTCTAGAGGAACCTTAGCCTAAACAGGCCCCTGGAGAAAGCTCTTCACATTCAGAGCAAGGGCAAGGTACTGCTCTCTGGCTTGCCTGGGTTGAGTGCCCCAGTCGTCAAAGAGCCTCGCGAAAGCAGTGCTGCGCCGACTCCCTTTGCCGGTCGAACGGCCTCCTTGACTGAAAGAGAACTGCAGTGCCAAAAGGCACGGTGCTGACGACTGGCTCCAGGAAGAGACTCGGGACAGCACTCTCCTAGAAGCGAAAGCTAGGCTGTGCGCCCAGCCTGAGGAGCAGTACGTACGTTTGCCACACTTCTTTACACAGCTAGGCATGAGCCAGAGAGCCTTGGTCACTGAGGCCTACCTAAGGGACTGCCATACTTACCCAGTAGCTCCCACGCAGAGGTCCCTGTGCCCAAACGGGCCTCCACGGAAGGGCCCTGTTCCTCCCGTTGTGTTTCCTTGAGGTAATCAGAAACCGCTGAGGATCCCTATAGGAGCTCCGGTTTGAAGCTGGGCGACCCTGGCTAAACCTTATTCCCCTCCGTGGTAAACGAGACAGTGGCGGGTCCTAAGCTGCCTGAAGTACACTTGCTCGCGCCCACCTTCTCTTTGCTGCCGGAAGGCCTCCCACAAGACGTCTGAGTTTACTCGTGACAGCAGAAGTCTGAGTTTACGCGTGTGAGGCCTGCTGCTCTCGGTTCCTTGCTGGGAGCTTCAGCAGGAGCGCTCGGGAGCTCGCCGGCACAAGAACTGTGAGTCCCCTCGCCCCACCCCGGCCTCAAGCAAAAGTCCAGATTTCCCCCGTCAGGAACACCTCGGAGTGCCATAGGAGCGAAGAAGCGTGCGTTAACGGAGGGCCTCAACAGTGCTAGGGCTTTATTTCACGAGACACCGTGCACTCACGTTCGTTGTAACAACTGTCAAAGGGCACTGGATGCCTTCCAACTCCTCTCTGGCGTTTGAGCCACAGGAAGTAAATGCATTCGTTTGATTAAGCTCCGTGAACGTGCAACGACGATGGCGAAGCGCTGCCCTGTTCGCTCG
Source organism: Pseudorca crassidens (assembly GCF_039906515.1). Classification (NCBI taxonomy): domain Eukaryota; kingdom Metazoa; phylum Chordata; class Mammalia; order Artiodactyla; family Delphinidae; genus Pseudorca; species Pseudorca crassidens. Next base: position 57,234,920 of record NC_090310.1, read on the forward strand.
AAAGCTCTCGTTTGTACGGCCTTCACACGGCCTCAAGGTACGCCGTGCTAAACAGCCTTACATTCCACGCTGGTGTGCCCCCAATTGGGAATGTGGGCTCTTCTGTGAGACACCAGTGTGCGTCCCAAAGGAAACCGGGGGGGGGGGGGCTCCCCCAGGACGCCTGCGTACGGCAGTCGGTGGCCAGATGTTTACTTCCAGCCGGAGAAAGAGAAAAAGGACAGCTTTCCCAGGGACAATTCTGGACCCTTGGGAACATCCAGAATCACCAAAGCCTAAACTTGGCACGGCCTGGGGAACGCTCTTCCGCACGTCCAGCAATCCCCACGTCAAAACCTTTCTCGGCAGAGGCAGGCACTCTCTCCCTTGTACTAGATAGCTCGGCAGAGCCTCCCGAGAAACATGCTGCGTCATTCAGCTTGAAAGTGGGACGCGGATGGGAGAGTACGCTTTCTCCCCGTTTGGAGGCGCCGTGCGCTTGGCTTCAAAGCTGCCCGAACAGCACTAGCGGCCCGACGTCTCTGCACGGCAGGATTGTCGTTGTGGGCCGAGGCTGCGTGTTCTCTCAAAGCGGAAAACCGTGCTGGCAACACCTTGCTAGAAACTCCTCCCACGGCACTACATGTTCAGCTCCGGCCAAACGAAAGGTGACCTCAGGCCTCAAGGTAAGTTCCAGCGTTTCACGTCGGGGGAGTTGGGTGTGCAGGGGTTTCCATGAGGCCAGACTCCACCACGGAGTGCCTTAACTCTGCGACGCTCCTGGGGGCACACAGGATAGGAGCTCGTTCGCCAGTTTCGCAGGATGACTTCTCTCCGTGCCGGAACGGCGGCTCCTGGCTTCTAGAGGAACCTTAGCCTAAACAGGCCCCTGGAGAAAGCTCTTCACATTCAGAGCAAGGGCAAGGTACTGCTCTCTGGCTTGCCTGGGTTGAGTGCCCCAGTCGTCAAAGAGCCTCGCGAAAGCAGTGCTGCGCCGACTCCCTTTGCCGGTCGAACGGCCTCCTTGACTGAAAGAGAACTGCAGTGCCAAAAGGCACGGTGCTGACGACTGGCTCCAGGAAGAGACTCGGGACAGCACTCTCCTAGAAGCGAAAGCTAGGCTGTGCGCCCAGCCTGAGGAGCAGTACGTACGTTTGCCACACTTCTTTACACAGCTAGGCATGAGCCAGAGAGCCTTGGTCACTGAGGCCTACCTAAGGGACTGCCATACTTACCCAGTAGCTCCCACGCAGAGGTCCCTGTGCCCAAACGGGCCTCCACGGAAGGGCCCTGTTCCTCCCGTTGTGTTTCCTTGAGGTAATCAGAAACCGCTGAGGATCCCTATAGGAGCTCCGGTTTGAAGCTGGGCGACCCTGGCTAAACCTTATTCCCCTCCGTGGTAAACGAGACAGTGGCGGGTCCTAAGCTGCCTGAAGTACACTTGCTCGCGCCCACCTTCTCTTTGCTGCCGGAAGGCCTCCCACAAGACGTCTGAGTTTACTCGTGACAGCAGAAGTCTGAGTTTACGCGTGTGAGGCCTGCTGCTCTCGGTTCCTTGCTGGGAGCTTCAGCAGGAGCGCTCGGGAGCTCGCCGGCACAAGAACTGTGAGTCCCCTCGCCCCACCCCGGCCTCAAGCAAAAGTCCAGATTTCCCCCGTCAGGAACACCTCGGAGTGCCATAGGAGCGAAGAAGCGTGCGTTAACGGAGGGCCTCAACAGTGCTAGGGCTTTATTTCACGAGACACCGTGCACTCACGTTCGTTGTAACAACTGTCAAAGGGCACTGGATGCCTTCCAACTCCTCTCTGGCGTTTGAGCCACAGGAAGTAAATGCATTCGTTTGATTAAGCTCCGTGAACGTGCAACGACGATGGCGAAGCGCTGCCCTGTTCGCTCGAAAGCTCTCGTTTGTACGGCCTTCACACGGCCTCAAGGTACGCCGTGCTAAACAGCCTTACATTCCACGCTGGTGTGCCCCCAATTGGGAATGTGGGCTCTTCTGTGAGACACCAGTGTGCGTCCCAAAGGAAACCGGGGGGGGGGGCTCCCCCAGGACGCCTGCGTACGGCAGTCGGTGGCCAGATGTTTACTTCCAGCCGGAGAAAGAGAAAAAGGACAGCTTTCCCAGGGACAATTCTGGACCCTTGGGAACATCCAGAATCACCAAAGCCTAAACTTGGCACGGCCTGGGGAACGCTCTTCCGCACGTCCAGCAATCCCCACGTCAAAACCTTTCTCGGCAGAGGCAGGCACTCTCTCCCTTGTACTAGATAGCTCGGCAGAGCCTCCCGAGAAACATGCTGCGTCATTCAGCTTGAAAGTGGGACGCGGATGGGAGAGTACGCTTTCTCCCCGTTTGGAGGCGCCGTGCGCTTGGCTTCAAAGCTGCCCGAACAGCACTAGCGGCCCGACGTCTCTGCACGGCAGGATTGTCGTTGTGGGCCGAGGCTGCGTGTTCTCTCAAAGCGGAAAACCGTGCTGGCAACACCTTGCTAGAAACTCCTCCCACGGCACTACATGTTCAGCTCCGGCCAAACGAAAGGTGACCTCAGGCCTCAAGGTAAGTTCCAGCGTTTCACGTCGGGGGAGTTGGGTGTGCAGGGGTTTCCATGAGGCCAGACTCCACCACGGAGTGCCTTAACTCTGCGACGCTCCTGGGGGCACACAGGATAGGAGCTCGTTCGCCAGTTTCGCAGGATGACTTCTCTCCGTGCCGGAACGGCGGCTCCTGGCTTCTAGAGGAACCTTAGCCTAAACAGGCCCCTGGAGAAAGCTCTTCACATTCAGAGCAAGGGCAAGGTACTGCTCTCTGGCTTGCCTGGGTTGAGTGCCCCAGTCGTCAAAGAGCCTCGCGAAAGCAGTGCTGCGCCGACTCCCTTTGCCGGTCGAACGGCCTCCTTGACTGAAAGAGAACTGCAGTGCCAAAAGGCACGGTGCTGACGACTGGCTCCAGGAAGAGACTCGGGACAGCACTCTCCTAGAAGCGAAAGCTAGGCTGTGCGCCCAGCCTGAGGAGCAGTACGTACGTTTGCCACACTTCTTTACACAGCTAGGCATGAGCCAGAGAGCCTTGGTCACTGAGGCCTACCTAAGGGACTGCCATACTTACCCAGTAGCTCCCACGCAGAGGTCCCTGTGCCCAAACGGGCCTCCACGGAAGGGCCCTGTTCCTCCCGTTGTGTTTCCTTGAGGTAATCAGAAACCGCTGAGGATCCCTATAGGAGCTCCGGTTTGAAGCTGGGCGACCCTGGCTAAACCTTATTCCCCTCCGTGGTAAACGAGACAGTGGCGGGTCCTAAGCTGCCTGAAGTACACTTGCTCGCGCCCACCTTCTCTTTGCTGCCGGAAGGCCTCCCACAAGACGTCTGAGTTTACTCGTGACAGCAGAAGTCTGAGTTTACGCGTGTGAGGCCTGCTGCTCTCGGTTCCTTGCTGGGAGCTTCAGCAGGAGCGCTCGGGAGCTCGCCGGCACAAGAACTGTGAGTCCCCTCGCCCCACCCCGGCCTCAAGCAAAAGTCCAGATTTCCCCCGTCAGGAACACCTCGGAGTGCCATAGGAGCGAAGAAGCGTGCGTTAACGGAGGGCCTCAACAGTGCTAGGGCTTTATTTCACGAGACACCGTGCACTCACGTTCGTTGTAACAACTGTCAAAGGGCACTGGATGCCTTCCAACTCCTCTCTGGCGTTTGAGCCACAGGAAGTAAATGCATTCGTTTGATTAAGCTCCGTGAACGTGCAACGACGATGGCGAAGCGCTGCCCTGTTCGCTCGAAAGCTCTCGTTTGTACGGCCTTCACACGGCCTCAAGGTACGCCGTGCTAAACAGCCTTACATTCCACGCTGGTGTGCCCCCAATTGGGAATGTGGGCTCTTCTGTGAGACACCAGTGTGCGTCCCAAAGGAAACCGGGGGGGGGGGCTCCCCCAGGACGCCTGCGTACGGCAGTCGGTGGCCAGATGTTTACTTCCAGCCGGAGAAAGAGAAAAAGGACAGCTTTCCCAGGGACAATTCTGGACCCTTGGGAACATCCAGAATCACCAAAGCCTAAACTTGGCACGGCCTGGGGAACGCTCTTCCGCACGTCCAGCAATCCCCACGTCAAAACCTTTCTCGGCAGAGGCAGGCACTCTCTCCCTTGTACTAGATAGCTCGGCAGAGCCTCCCGAGAAACATGCTGCGTCATTCAGCTTGAAAGTGGGACGCGGATGGGAGAGTACGCTTTCTCCCCGTTTGGAGGCGCCGTGCGCTTGGCTTCAAAGCTGCCCGAACAGCACTAGCGGCCCGACGTCTCTGCACGGCAGGATTGTCGTTGTGGGCCGAGGCTGCGTGTTCTCTCAAAGCGGAAAACCGTGCTGGCAACACCTTGCTAGAAACTCCTCCCACGGCACTACATGTTCAGCTCCGGCCAAACGAAAGGTGACCTCAGGCCTCAAGGTAAGTTCCAGCGTTTCACGTCGGGGGAGTTGGGTGTGCAGGGGTTTCCATGAGGCCAGACTCCACCACGGAGTGCCTTAACTCTGCGACGCTCCTGGGGGCACACAGGATAGGAGCTCGTTCGCCAGTTTCGCAGGATGACTTCTCTCCGTGCCGGAACGGCGGCTCCTGGCTTCTAGAGGAACCTTAGCCTAAACAGGCCCCTGGAGAAAGCTCTTCACATTCAGAGCAAGGGCAAGGTACTGCTCTCTGGCTTGCCTGGGTTGAGTGCCCCAGTCGTCAAAGAGCCTCGCGAAAGCAGTGCTGCGCCGACTCCCTTTGCCGGTCGAACGGCCTCCTTGACTGAAAGAGAACTGCAGTGCCAAAAGGCACGGTGCTGACGACTGGCTCCAGGAAGAGACTCGGGACAGCACTCTCCTAGAAGCGAAAGCTAGGCTGTGCGCCCAGCCTGAGGAGCAGTACGTACGTTTGCCACACTTCTTTACACAGCTAGGCATGAGCCAGAGAGCCTTGGTCACTGAGGCCTACCTAAGGGACTGCCATACTTACCCAGTAGCTCCCACGCAGAGGTCCCTGTGCCCAAACGGGCCTCCACGGAAGGGCCCTGTTCCTCCCGTTGTGTTTCCTTGAGGTAATCAGAAACGGCTGAGGATCCCTATAGGAGCTCCGGTTTGAAGCTGGGCGACCCTGGCTAAACCTTATTCCCCTCCGTGGTAAACGAGACAGTGGCGGGTCCTAAGCTGCCTGAAGTACACTTGCTCGCGCCCACCTTCTCTTTGCTGCCGGAAGGCCTCCCACAAGACGTCTGAGTTTACTCGTGACAGCAGAAGTCTGAGTTTACGCGTGTGAGGCCTGCTGCTCTCGGTTCCTTGCTGGGAGCTTCAGCAGGAGCGCTCGGGAGCTCGCCGGCACAAGAACTGTGAGTCCCCTCGCCCCACCCCGGCCTCAAGCAAAAGTCCAGATTTCCCCCGTCAGGAACACCTCGGAGTGCCATAGGAGCGAAGAAGCGTGCGTTAACGGAGGGCCTCAACAGTGCTAGGGCTTTATTTCACGAGACACCGTGCACTCACGTTCGTTGTAACAACTGTCAAAGGGCACTGGATGCCTTCCAACTCCTCTCTGGCGTTTGAGCCACAGGAAGTAAATGCATTCGTTTGATTAAGCTCCGTGAACGTGCAACGACGATGGCGAAGCGCTGCCCTGTTCGCTCGAAAGCTCTCGTTTGTACGGCCTTCACACGGCCTCAAGGTACGCCGTGCTAAACAGCCTTACATTCCACGCTGGTGTGCCCCCAATTGGGAATGTGGGCTCTTCTGTGAGACACCAGTGTGCGTCCCAAAGGAAACCGGGGGGGGGGGGGCTCCCCCAGGACGCCTGCGTACGGCAGTCGGTGGCCAGATGTTTACTTCCAGCCGGAGAAAGAGAAAAAGGACAGCTTTCCCAGGGACAATTCTGGACCCTTGGGAACATCCAGAATCACCAAAGCCTAAACTTGGCACGGCCTGGGGAACGCTCTTCCGCACGTCCAGCAATCCCCACGTCAAAACCTTTCTCGGCAGAGGCAGGCACTCTCTCCCTTGTACTAGATAGCTCGGCAGAGCCTCCCGAGAAACATGCTGCGTCATTCAGCTTGAAAGTGGGACGCGGATGGGAGAGTACGCTTTCTCCCCGTTTGGAGGCGCCGTGCGCTTGGCTTCAAAGCTGCCCGAACAGCACTAGCGGCCCGACGTCTCTGCACGGCAGGATTGTCGTTGTGGGCCGAGGCTGCGTGTTCTCTCAAAGCGGAAAACCGTGCTGGCAACACCTTGCTAGAAACTCCTCCCACGGCACTACATGTTCAGCTCCGGCCAAACGAAAGGTGACCTCAGGCCTCAAGGTAAGTTCCAGCGTTTCACGTCGGGGGAGTTGGGTGTGCAGGGGTTTCCATGAGGCCAGACTCCACCACGGAGTGCCTTAACTCTGCGACGCTCCTGGGGGCACACAGGATAGGAGCTCGTTCGCCAGTTTCGCAGGATGACTTCTCTCCGTGCCGGAACGGCGGCTCCTGGCTTCTAGAGGAACCTTAGCCTAAACAGGCCCCTGGAGAAAGCTCTTCACATTCAGAGCAAGGGCAAGGTACTGCTCTCTGGCTTGCCTGGGTTGAGTGCCCCAGTCGTCAAAGAGCCTCGCGAAAGCAGTGCTGCGCCGACTCCCTTTGCCGGTCGAACGGCCTCCTTGACTGAAAGAGAACTGCAGTGCCAAAAGGCACGGTGCTGACGACTGGCTCCAGGAAGAGACTCGGGACAGCACTCTCCTAGAAGCGAAAGCTAGGCTGTGCGCCCAGCCTGAGGAGCAGTACGTACGTTTGCCACACTTCTTTACACAGCTAGGCATGAGCCAGAGAGCCTTGGTCACTGAGGCCTACCTAAGGGACTGCCATACTTACCCAGTAGCTCCCACGCAGAGGTCCCTGTGCCCAAACGGGCCTCCACGGAAGGGCCCTGTTCCTCCCGTTGTGTTTCCTTGAGGTAATCAGAAACCGCTGAGGATCCCTATAGGAGCTCCGGTTTGAAGCTGGGCGACCCTGGCTAAACCTTATTCCCCTCCGTGGTAAACGAGACAGTGGCGGGTCCTAAGCTGCCTGAAGTACACTTGCTCGCGCCCACCTTCTCTTTGCTGCCGGAAGGCCTCCCACAAGACGTCTGAGTTTACTCGTGACAGCAGAAGTCTGAGTTTACGCGTGTGAGGCCTGCTGCTCTCGGTTCCTTGCTGGGAGCTTCAGCAGGAGCGCTCGGGAGCTCGCCGGCACAAGAACTGTGAGTCCCCTCGCCCCACCCCGGCCTCAAGCAAAAGTCCAGATTTCCCCCGTCAGGAACACCTCGGAGTGCCATAGGAGCGAAGAAGCGTGCGTTAACGGAGGGCCTCAACAGTGCTAGGGCTTTATTTCACGAGACACCGTGCACTCACGTTCGTTGTAACAACTGTCAAAGGGCACTGGATGCCTTCCAACTCCTCTCTGGCGTTTGAGCCACAGGAAGTAAATGCATTCGTTTGATTAAGCTCCGTGAACGTGCAACGACGATGGCGAAGCGCTGCCCTGTTCGCTCGAAAGCTCTCGTTTGTACGGCCTTCACACGGCCTCAAGGTACGCCGTGCTAAACAGCCTTACATTCCACGCTGGTGTGCCCCCAATTGGGAATGTGGGCTCTTCTGTGAGACACCAGTGTGCGTCCCAAAGGAAACCGGGGGGGGGGGGCTCCCCCAGGACGCCTGCGTACGGCAGTCGGTGGCCAGATGTTTACTTCCAGCCGGAGAAAGAGAAAAAGGACAGCTTTCCCAGGGACAATTCTGGACCCTTGGGAACATCCAGAATCACCAAAGCCTAAACTTGGCACGGCCTGGGGAACGCTCTTCCGCACGTCCAGCAATCCCCACGTCAAAACCTTTCTCGGCAGAGGCAGGCACTCTCTCCCTTGTACTAGATAGCTCGGCAGAGCCTCCCGAGAAACATGCTGCGTCATTCAGCTTGAAAGTGGGACGCGGATGGGAGAGTACGCTTTCTCCCCGTTTGGAGGCGCCGTGCGCTTGGCTTCAAAGCTGCCCGAACAGCACTAGCGGCCCGACGTCTCTGCACGGCAGGATTGTCGTTGTGGGCCGAGGCTGCGTGTTCTCTCAAAGCGGAAAACCGTGCTGGCAACACCTTGCTAGAAACTCCTCCCACGGCACTACATGTTCAGCTCCGGCCAAACGAAAGGTGACCTCAGGCCTCAAGGTAAGTTCCAGCGTTTCACGTCGGGGGAGTTGGGTGTGCAGGGGTTTCCATGAGGCCAGACTCCACCACGGAGTGCCTTAACTCTGCGACGCTCCTGGGGGCACACAGGATAGGAGCTCGTTCGCCAGTTTCGCAGGATGACTTCTCTCCGTGCCGGAACGGCGGCTCCTGGCTTCTAGAGGAACCTTAGCCTAAACAGGCCCCTGGAGAAAGCTCTTCACATTCAGAGCAAGGGCAAGGTACTGCTCTCTGGCTTGCCTGGGTTGAGTGCCCCAGTCGTCAAAGAGCCTCGCGAAAGCAGTGCTGCGCCGACTCCCTTTGCCGGTCGAACGGCCTCCTTGACTGAAAGAGAACTGCAGTGCCAAAAGGCACGGTGCTGACGACTGGCTCCAGGAAGAGACTCGGGACAGCACTCTCCTAGAAGCGAAAGCTAGGCTGTGCGCCCAGCCTGAGGAGCAGTACGTACGTTTGCCACACTTCTTTACACAGCTAGGCATGAGCCAGAGAGCCTTGGTCACTGAGGCCTACCTAAGGGACTGCCATACTTACCCAGTAGCTCCCACGCAGAGGTCCCTGTGCCCAAACGGGCCTCCACGGAAGGGCCCTGTTCCTCCCGTTGTGTTTCCTTGAGGTAATCAGAAACCGCTGAGGATCCCTATAGGAGCTCCGGTTTGAAGCTGGGCGACCCTGGCTAAACCTTATTCCCCTCCGTGGTAAACGAGACAGTGGCGGGTCCTAAGCTGCCTGAAGTACACTTGCTCGCGCCCACCTTCTCTTTGCTGCCGGAAGGCCTCCCACAAGACGTCTGAGTTTACTCGTGACAGCAGAAGTCTGAGTTTACGCGTGTGAGGCCTGCTGCTCTCGGTTCCTTGCTGGGAGCTTCAGCAGGAGCGCTCGGGAGCTCGCCGGCACAAGAACTGTGAGTCCCCTCGCCCCACCCCGGCCTCAAGCAAAAGTCCAGATTTCCCCCGTCAGGAACACCTCGGAGTGCCATAGGAGCGAAGAAGCGTGCGTTAACGGAGGGCCTCAACAGTGCTAGGGCTTTATTTCACGAGACACCGTGCACTCACGTTCGTTGTAACAACTGTCAAAGGGCACTGGATGCCTTCCAACTCCTCTCTGGCGTTTGAGCCACAGGAAGTAAATGCATTCGTTTGATTAAGCTCCGTGAACGTGCAACGACGATGGCGAAGCGCTGCCCTGTTCGCTCGAAAGCTCTCGTTTGTACGGCCTTCACACGGCCTCAAGGTACGCCGTGCTAAACAGCCTTACATTCCACGCTGGTGTGCCCCCAATTGGGAATGTGGGCTCTTCTGTGAGACACCAGTGTGCGTCCCAAAGGAAACCGGGGGGGGGGGGCTCCCCCAGGACGCCTGCGTACGGCAGTCGGTGGCCAGATGTTTACTTCCAGCCGGAGAAAGAGAAAAAGGACAGCTTTCCCAGGGACAATTCTGGACCCTTGGGAACATCCAGAATCACCAAAGCCTAAACTTGGCACGGCCTGGGGAATGCTCTTCCGCACGTCCAGCAATCCCCACGTCAAAACCTTTCTCGGCAGAGGCAGGCACTCTCTCCCTTGTACTAGATAGCTCGGCAGAGCCTCCCGAGAAACATGCTGCGTCATTCAGCTTGAAAGTGGGACGCGGATGGGAGAGTACGCTTTCTCCCCGTTTGGAGGCGCCGTGCGCTTGGCTTCAAAGCTGCCCGAACAGCACTAGCGGCCCGACGTCTCTGCACGGCAGGATTGTCGTTGTGGGCCGAGGCTGCGTGTTCTCTCAAAGCGGAAAACCGTGCTGGCAACACCTTGCTAGAAACTCCTCCCACGGCACTACATGTTCAGCTCCGGCCAAACGAAAGGTGACCTCAGGCCTCAAGGTAAGTTCCAGCGTTTCACGTCGGGGGAGTTGGGTGTGCAGGGGTTTCCATGAGGCCAGACTCCACCACGGAGTGCCTTAACTCTGCGACGCTCCTGGGGGCACACAGGATAGGAGCTCGTTCGCCAGTTTCGCAGGATGACTTCTCTCCGTGCCGGAACGGCGGCTGCTGGCTTCTAGAGGAACCTTAGCCTAAACAGGCCCCTGGAGAAAGCTCTTCACATTCAGAGCAAGGGCAAGGTACTGCTCTCTGGCTTGCCTGGGTTGAGTGCCCCAGTCGTCAAAGAGCCTCGCGAAAGCAGTGCTGCGCCGACTCCCTTTGCCGGTCGAACGGCCTCCTTGACTGAAAGAGAACTGCAGTGCCAAAAGGCACGGTGCTGACGACTGGCTCCAGGAAGAGACTCGGGACAGCACTCTCCTAGAAGCGAAAGCTAGGCTGTGCGCCCAGCCTGAGGAGCAGTACGTACGTTTGCCACACTTCTTTACACAGCTAGGCATGAGCCAGAGAGCCTTGGTCACTGAGGCCTACCTAAGGGACTGCCATACTTACCCAGTAGCTCCCACGCAGAGGTCCCTGTGCCCAAACGGGCCTCCACGGAAGGGCCCTGTTCCTCCCGTTGTGTTTCCTTGAGGTAATCAGAAACCGCTGAGGATCCCTATAGGAGCTCCGGTTTGAAGCTGGGCGACCCTGGCTAAACCTTATTCCCCTCCGTGGTAAACGAGACAGTGGCGGGTCCTAAGCTGCCTGAAGTACACTTGCTCGCGCCCACCTTCTCTTTGCTGCCGGAAGGCCTCCCACAAGACGTCTGAGTTTACTCGTGACAGCAGAAGTCTGAGTTTACGCGTGTGAGGCCTGCTGCTCTCGGTTCCTTGCTGGGAGCTTCAGCAGGAGCGCTCGGGAGCTCGCCGGCACAAGAACTGTGAGTCCCCTCGCCCCACCCCGGCCTCAAGCAAAAGTCCAGATTTCCCCCGTCAGGAACACCTCGGAGTGCCATAGGAGCGAAGAAGCGTGCGTTAACGGAGGGCCTCAACAGTGCTAGGGCTTTATTTCACGAGACACCGTGCACTCACGTTCGTTGTAACAACTGTCAAAGGGCACTGGATGCCTTCCAACTCCTCTCTGGCGTTTGAGCCACAGGAAGTAAATGCATTCGTTTGATTAAGCTCCGTGAACGTGCAACGACGATGGCGAAGCGCTGCCCTGTTCGCTCGAAAGCTCTCGTTTGTACGGCCTTCACACGGCCTCAAGGTACGCCGTGCTAAACAGCCTTACATTCCACGCTGGTGTGCCCCCAATTGGGAATGTGGGCTCTTCTGTGAGACACCAGTGTGCGTCCCAAAGGAAACCGGGGGGGGGGGGCTCCCCCAGGACGCCTGCGTACGGCAGTCGGTGGCCAGATGTTTACTTCCAGCCGGAGAAAGAGAAAAAGGACAGCTTTCCCAGGGACAATTCTGGACCCTTGGGAACATCCAGAATCACCAAAGCCTAAACTTGGCACGGCCTGGGGAACGCTCTTCCACACGTCCAGCAATCCCCACGTCAAAACCTTTCTCGGCAGAGGCAGGCACTCTCTCCCTTGTACTAGATAGCTCGGCAGAGCCTCCCGAGAAACATGCTGCGTCATTCAGCTTGAAAGTGGGACGCGGATGGGAGAGTACGCTTTCTCCCCGTTTGGAGGCGCCGTGCGCTTGGCTTCAAAGCTGCCCGAACAGCACTAGCGGCCCGACGTCTCTGCACGGCAGGATTGTCGTTGTGGGCCGAGGCTGCGTGTTCTCTCAAAGCGGAAAACCGTGCTGGCAACACCTTGCTAGAAACTCCTCCCACGGCACTACATGTTCAGCTCCGGCCAAACGAAAGGTGACCTCAGGCCTCAAGGTAAGTTCCAGCGTTTCACGTCGGGGGAGTTGGGTGTGCAGGGGTTTCCATGAGGCCAGACTCCACCACGGAGTGCCTTAACTCTGCGACGCTCCTGGGGGCACACAGGATAGGAGCTCGTTCGCCAGTTTCGCAGGATGACTTCTCTCCGTGCCGGAACGGCGGCTCCTGGCTTCTAGAGGAACCTTAGCCTAAACAGGCCCCTGGAGAAAGCTCTTCACATTCAGAGCAAGGGCAAGGTACTGCTCTCTGGCTTGCCTGGGTTGAGTGCCCCAGTCGTCAAAGAGCCTCGCGAAAGCAGTGCTGCGCCGACTCCCTTTGCCGGTCGAACGGCCTCCTTGACTGAAAGAGAACTGCAGTGCCAAAAGGCACGGTGCTGACGACTGGCTCCAGGAAGAGACTCGGGACAGCACTCTCCTAGAAGCGAAAGCTAGGCTGTGCGCCCAGCCTGAGGAGCAGTACGTACGTTTGCCACACTTCTTTACACAGCTAGGCATGAGCCAGAGAGCCTTGGTCACTGAGGCCTACCTAAGGGACTGCCATACTTACCCAGTAGCTCCCACGCAGAGGTCCCTGTGCCCAAACGGGCCTCCACGGAAGGGCCCTGTTCCTCCCGTTGTGTTTCCTTGAGGTAATCAGAAACCGCTGAGGATCCCTATAGGAGCTCCGGTTTGAAGCTGGGCGACCCTGGCTAAACCTTATTCCCCTCCGTGGTAAACGAGACAGTGGCGGGTCCTAAGCTGCCTGAAGTACACTTGCTCGCGCCCACCTTCTCTTTGCTGCCGGAAGGCCTCCCACAAGACGTCTGAGTTTACTCGTGACAGCAGAAGTCTGAGTTTACGCGTGTGAGGCCTGCTGCTCTCGGTTCCTTGCTGGGAGCTTCAGCAGGAGCGCTCGGGAGCTCGCCGGCACAAGAACTGTGAGTCCCCTCGCCCCACCCCGGCCTCAAGCAAAAGTCCAGATTTCCCCCGTCAGGAACACCTCGGAGTGCCATAGGAGCGAAGAAGCGTGCGTTAACGGAGGGCCTCAACAGTGCTAGGGCTTTATTTCACGAGACACCGTGCACTCACGTTCGTTGTAACAACTGTCAAAGGGCACTGGATGCCTTCCAACTCCTCTCTGGCGTTTGAGCCACAGGAAGTAAATGCATTCGTTTGATTAAGCTCCGTGAACGTGCAACGACGATGGCGAAGCGCTGCCCTGTTCGCTCGAAAGCTCTCGTTTGTACGGCCTTCACACGGCCTCAAGGTACGCCGTGCTAAACAGCCTTACATTCCACGCTGGTGTGCCCCCAATTGGGAATGTGGGCTCTTCTGTGAGACACCAGTGTGCGTCCCAAAGGAAACCGGGGGGGGGGGGCTCCCCCAGGACGCCTGCGTACGGCAGTCGGTGGCCAGATGTTTACTTCCAGCCGGAGAAAGAGAAAAAGGACAGCTTTCCCAGGGACAATTCTGGACCCTTGGGAACATCCAGAATCACCAAAGCCTAAACTTGGCACGGCCTGGGGAACGCTCTTCCGCACGTCCAGCAATCCCCACGTCAAAACCTTTCTCGGCAGAGGCAGGCACTCTCTCCCTTGTACTAGATAGCTCGGCAGAGCCTCCCGAGAAACATGCTGCGTCATTCAGCTTGAAAGTGGGACGCGGATGGGAGAGTACGCTTTCTCCCCGTTTGGAGGCGCCGTGCGCTTGGCTTCAAAGCTGCCCGAACAGCACTAGCGGCCCGACGTCTCTGCACGGCAGGATTGTCGTTGTGGGCCGAGGCTGCGTGTTCTCTCAAAGCGGAAAACCGTGCTGGCAACACCTTGCTAGAAACTCCTCCCACGGCACTACATGTTCAGCTCCGGCCAAACGAAAGGTGACCTCAGGCCTCAAGGTAAGTTCCAGCGTTTCACGTCGGGGGAGTTGGGTGTGCAGGGGTTTCCATGAGGCCAGACTCCACCACGGAGTGCCTTAACTCTGCGACGCTCCTGGGGGCACACAGGATAGGAGCTCGTTCGCCAGTTTCGCAGGATGACTTCTCTCCGTGCCGGAACGGCGGCTCCTGGCTTCTAGAGGAACCTTAGCCTAAACAGGCCCCTGGAGAAAGCTCTTCACATTCAGAGCAAGGGCAAGGTACTGCTCTCTGGCTTGCCTGGGTTGAGTGCCCCAGTCGTCAAAGAGCCTCGCGAAAGCAGTGCTGCGCCGACTCCCTTTGCCGGTCGAACGGCCTCCTTGACTGAAAGAGAACTGCAGTGCCAAAAGGCACGGTGCCGACGACTGGCTCCAGGAAGAGACTCGGGACAGCACTCTCCTAGAAGCGAAAGCTAGGCTGTGCGCCCAGCCTGAGGAGCAGTACGTACGTTTGCCACACTTCTTTACACAGCTAGGCATGAGCCAGAGAGCCTTGGTCACTGAGGCCTACCTAAGGGACTGCCATACTTACCCAGTAGCTCCCACGCAGAGGTCCCTGTGCCCAAACGGGCCTCCACGGAAGGGCCCTGTTCCTCCCGTTGTGTTTCCTTGAGGTAATCAGAAACCGCTGAGGATCCCTATAGGAGCTCCGGTTTGAAGCTGGGCGACCCTGGCTAAACCTTATTCCCCTCCGTGGTAAACGAGACAGTGGCGGGTCCTAAGCTGCCTGAAGTACACTTGCTCGCGCCCACCTTCTCTTTGCTGCCGGAAGGCCTCCCACAAGACGTCTGAGTTTACTCGTGACAGCAGAAGTCTGAGTTTACGCGTGTGAGGCCTGCTGCTCTCGGTTCCTTGCTGGGAGCTTCAGCAGGAGCGCTCGGGAGCTCGCCGGCACAAGAACTGTGAGTCCCCTCGCCCCACCCCGGCCTCAAGCAAAAGTCCAGATTTCCCCCGTCAGGAACACCTCGGAGTGCCATAGGAGCGAAGAAGCGTGCGTTAACGGAGGGCCTCAACAGTGCTAGGGCTTTATTTCACGAGACACCGTGCACTCACGTTCGTTGTAACAACTGTCAAAGGGCACTGGATGCCTTCCAACTCCTCTCTGGCGTTTGAGCCACAGGAAGTAAATGCATTCGTTTGATTAAGCTCCGTGAACGTGCAACGACGATGGCGAAGCGCTGCCCTGTTCGCTCGAAAGCTCTCGTTTGTACGGCCTTCACACGGCCTCAAGGTACGCCGTGCTAAACAGCCTTACATTCCACGCTGGTGTGCCCCCAATTGGGAATGTGGGCTCTTCTGTGAGACACCAGTGTGCGTCCCAAAGGAAACCGGGGGGGGGGGCTCCCCCAGGACGCCTGCGTACGGCAGTCGGTGGCCAGATGTTTACTTCCAGCCGGAGAAAGAGAAAAAGGACAGCTTTCCCAGGGACAATTCTGGACCCTTGGGAACATCCAGAATCACCAAAGCCTAAACTTGGCACGGCCTGGGGAACGCTCTTCCGCACGTCCAGCAATCCCCACGTCAAAACCTTTCTCGGCAGAGGCAGGCACTCTCTCCCTTGTACTAGATAGCTCGGCAGAGCCTCCCGAGAAACATGCTGCGTCATTCAGCTTGAAAGTGGGACGCGGATGGGAGAGTACGCTTTCTCCCCGTTTGGAGGCGCCGTGCGCTTGGCTTCAAAGCTGCCCGAACAGCACTAGCGGCCCGACGTCTCTGCACGGCAGGATTGTCGTTGTGGGCCGAGGCTGCGTGTTCTCTCAAAGCGGAAAACCGTGCTGGCAACACCTTGCTAGAAACTCCTCCCACGGCACTACATGTTCAGCTCCGGCCAAACGAAAGGTGACCTCAGGCCTCAAGGTAAGTTCCAGCGTTTCACGTCGGGGGAGTTGGGTGTGCAGGGGTTTCCATGAGGCCAGACTCCACCACGGAGTGCCTTAACTCTGCGACGCTCCTGGGGGCACACAGGATAGGAGCTCGTTCGCCAGTTTCGCAGGATGACTTCTCTCCGTGCCGGAACGGCGGCTCCTGGCTTCTAGAGGAACCTTAGCCTAAACAGGCCCCTGGAGAAAGCTCTTCACATTCAGAGCAAGGGCAAGGTACTGCTCTCTGGCTTGCCTGGGTTGAGTGCCCCAGTCGTCAAAGAGCCTCGCGAAAGCAGTGCTGCGCCGACTCCCTTTGCCGGTCGAACGGCCTCCTTGACTGAAAGAGAACTGCAGTGCCAAAAGGCACGGTGCTGACGACTGGCTCCAGGAAGAGACTCGGGACAGCACTCTCCTAGAAGCGAAAGCTAGGCTGTGCGCCCAGCCTGAGGAGCAGTACGTACGTTTGCCACACTTCTTTACACAGCTAGGCATGAGCCAGAGAGCCTTGGTCACTGAGGCCTACCTAAGGGACTGCCATACTTACCCAGTAGCTCCCACGCAGAGGTCCCTGTGCCCAAACGGGCCTCCACGGAAGGGCCCTGTTCCTCCCGTTGTGTTTCCTTGAGGTAATCAGAAACCGCTGAGGATCCCTATAGGAGCTCCGGTTTGAAGCTGGGCGACCCTGGCTAAACCTTATTCCCCTCCGTGGTAAACGAGACAGTGGCGGGTCCTAAGCTGCCTGAAGTACACTTGCTCGCGCCCACCTTCTCTTTGCTGCCGGAAGGCCTCCCACAAGACGTCTGAGTTTACTCGTGACAGCAGAAGTCTGAGTTTACGCGTGTGAGGCCTGCTGCTCTCGGTTCCTTGCTGGGAGCTTCAGCAGGAGCGCTCGGGAGCTCGCCGGCACAAGAACTGTGAGTCCCCTCGCCCCACCCCGGCCTCAAGCAAAAGTCCAGATTTCCCCCGTCAGGAACACCTCGGAGTGCCATAGGAGCGAAGAAGCGTGCGTTAACGGAGGGCCTCAACAGTGCTAGGGCTTTATTTCACGAGACACCGTGCACTCACGTTCGTTGTAACAACTGTCAAAGGGCACTGGATGCCTTCCAACTCCTCTCTGGCGTTTGAGCCACAGGAAGTAAATGCATTCGTTTGATTAAGCTCCGTGAACGTGCAACGACGATGGCGAAGCGCTGCCCTGTTCGCTCGAAAGCTCTCGTTTGTACGGCCTTCACACGGCCTCAAGGTACGCCGTGCTAAACAGCCTTACATTCCACGCTGGTGTGCCCCCAATTGGGAATGTGGGCTCTTCTGTGAGACACCAGTGTGCGTCCCAAAGGAAACCGGGGGGGGGGGCTCCCCCAGGACGCCTGCGTACGGCAGTCGGTGGCCAGATGTTTACTTCCAGCCGGAGAAAGAGAAAAAGGACAGCTTTCCCAGGGACAATTCTGGACCCTTGGGAACATCCAGAATCACCAAAGCCTAAACTTGGCACGGCCTGGGGAACGCTCTTCCGCACGTCCAGCAATCCCCACGTCAAAACCTTTCTCGGCAGAGGCAGGCACTCTCTCCCTTGTACTAGATAGCTCGGCAGAGCCTCCCGAGAAACATGCTGCGTCATTCAGCTTGAAAGTGGGACGCGGATGGGAGAGTACGCTTTCTCCCCGTTTGGAGGCGCCGTGCGCTTGGCTTCAAAGCTGCCCGAACAGCACTAGCGGCCCGACGTCTCTGCACGGCAGGATTGTCGTTGTGGGCCGAGGCTGCGTGTTCTCTCAAAGCGGAAAACCGTGCTGGCAACACCTTGCTAGAAACTCCTCCCACGGCACTACATGTTCAGCTCCGGCCAAACGAAAGGTGACCTCAGGCCTCAAGGTAAGTTCCAGCGTTTCACGTCGGGGGAGTTGGGTGTGCAGGGGTTTCCATGAGGCCAGACTCCACCACGGAGTGCCTTAACTCTGCGACGCTCCTGGGGGCACACAGGATAGGAGCTCGTTCGCCAGTTTCGCAGGATGACTTCTCTCCGTGCCGGAACGGCGGCTCCTGGCTTCTAGAGGAACCTTAGCCTAAACAGGCCCCTGGAGAAAGCTCTTCACATTCAGAGCAAGGGCAAGGTACTGCTCTCTGGCTTGCCTGGGTTGAGTGCCCCAGTCGTCAAAGAGCCTCGCGAAAGCAGTGCTGCGCCGACTCCCTTTGCCGGTCGAACGGCCTCCTTGACTGAAAGAGAACTGCAGTGCCAAAAGGCACGGTGCTGACGACTGGCTCCAGGAAGAGACTCGGGACAGCACTCTCCTAGAAGCGAAAGCTAGGCTGTGCGCCCAGCCTGAGGAGCAGTACGTACGTTTGCCACACTTCTTTACACAGCTAGGCATGAGCCAGAGAGCCTTGGTCACTGAGGCCTACCTAAGGGACTGCCATACTTACCCAGTAGCTCCCACGCAGAGGTCCCTGTGCCCAAACGGGCCTCCACGGAAGGGCCCTGTTCCTCCCGTTGTGTTTCCTTGAGGTAATCAGAAACCGCTGAGGATCCCTATAGGAGCTCCGGTTTGAAGCTGGGCGACCCTGGCTAAACCTTATTCCCCTCCGTGGTAAACGAGACAGTGGCGGGTCCTAAGCTGCCTGAAGTACACTTGCTCGCGCCCACCTTCTCTTTGCTGCCGGAAGGCCTCCCACAAGACGTCTGAGTTTACTCGTGACAGCAGAAGTCTGAGTTTACGCGTGTGAGGCCTGCTGCTCTCGGTTCCTTGCTGGGAGCTTCAGCAGGAGCGCTCGGGAGCTCGCCGGCACAAGAACTGTGAGTCCCCTCGCCCCACCCCGGCCTCAAGCAAAAGTCCAGATTTCCCCCGTCAGGAACACCTCGGAGTGCCATAGGAGCGAAGAAGCGTGCGTTAACGGAGGGCCTCAACAGTGCTAGGGCTTTATTTCACGAGACACCGTGCACTCACGTTCGTTGTAACAACTGTCAAAGGGCACTGGATGCCTTCCAACTCCTCTCTGGCGTTTGAGCCACAGGAAGTAAATGCATTCGTTTGATTAAGCTCCGTGAACGTGCAACGACGATGGCGAAGCGCTGCCCTGTTCGCTCGAAAGCTCTCGTTTGTACGGCCTTCACACGGCCTCAAGGTACGCCGTGCTAAACAGCCTTACATTCCACGCTGGTGTGCCCCCAATTGGGAATGTGGGCTCTTCTGTGAGACACCAGTGTGCGTCCCAAAGGAAACCGGGGGGGGGGGGCTCCCCCAGGACGCCTGCGTACGGCAGTCGGTGGCCAGATGTTTACTTCCAGCCGGAGAAAGAGAAAAAGGACAGCTTTCCCAGGGACAATTCTGGACCCTTGGGAACATCCAGAATCACCAAAGCCTAAACTTGGCACGGCCTGGGGAACGCTCTTCCGCACGTCCAGCAATCCCCACGTCAAAACCTTTCTCGGCAGAGGCAGGCACTCTCTCCCTTGTACTAGATAGCTCGGCAGAGCCTCCCGAGAAACATGCTGCGTCATTCAGCTTGAAAGTGGGACGCGGATGGGAGAGTACGCTTTCTCCCCGTTTGGAGGCGCCGTGCGCTTGGCTTCAAAGCTGCCCGAACAGCACTAGCGGCCCGACGTCTCTGCACGGCAGGATTGTCGTTGTGGGCCGAGGCTGCGTGTTCTCTCAAAGCGGAAAACCGTGCTGGCAACACCTTGCTAGAAACTCCTCCCACGGCACTACATGTTCAGCTCCGGCCAAACGAAAGGTGACCTCAGGCCTCAAGGTAAGTTCCAGCGTTTCACGTCGGGGGAGTTGGGTGTGCAGGGGTTTCCATGAGGCCAGACTCCACCACGGAGTGCCTTAACTCTGCGACGCTCCTGGGGGCACACAGGATAGGAGCTCGTTCGCCAGTTTCGCAGGATGACTTCTCTCCGTGCCGGAACGGCGGCTGCTGGCTTCTAGAGGAACCTTAGCCTAAACAGGCCCCTGGAGAAAGCTCTTCACATTCAGAGCAAGGGCAAGGTACTGCTCTCTGGCTTGCCTGGGTTGAGTGCCCCAGTCGTCAAAGAGCCTCGCGAAAGCAGTGCTGCGCCGACTCCCTTTGCCGGTCGAACGGCCTCCTTGACTGAAAGAGAACTGCAGTGCCAAAAGGCACGGTGCTGACGACTGGCTCCAGGAAGAGACTCGGGACAGCACTCTCCTAGAAGCGAAAGCTAGGCTGTGCGCCCAGCCTGAGGAGCAGTACGTACGTTTGCCACACTTCTTTACACAGCTAGGCATGAGCCAGAGAGCCTTGGTCACTGAGGCCTACCTAAGGGACTGCCATACTTACCCAGTAGCTCCCACGCAGAGGTCCCTGTGCCCAAACGGGCCTCCACGGAAGGGCCCTGTTCCTCCCGTTGTGTTTCCTTGAGGTAATCAGAAACCGCTGAGGATCCCTATAGGAGCTCCGGTTTGAAGCTGGGCGACCCTGGCTAAACCTTATTCCCCTCCGTGGTAAACGAGACAGTGGCGGGTCCTAAGCTGCCTGAAGTACACTTGCTCGCGCCCACCTTCTCTTTGCTGCCGGAAGGCCTCCCACAAGACGTCTGAGTTTACTCGTGACAGCAGAAGTCTGAGTTTACGCGTGTGAGGCCTGCTGCTCTCGGTTCCTTGCTGGGAGCTTCAGCAGGAGCGCTCGGGAGCTCGCCGGCACAAGAACTGTGAGTCCCCTCGCCCCACCCCGGCCTCAAGCAAAAGTCCAGATTTCCCCCGTCAGGAACACCTCGGAGTGCCATAGGAGCGAAGAAGCGTGCGTTAACGGAGGGCCTCAACAGTGCTAGGGCTTTATTTCACGAGACACCGTGCACTCACGTTCGTTGTAACAACTGTCAAAGGGCACTGGATGCCTTCCAACTCCTCTCTGGCGTTTGAGCCACAGGAAGTAAATGCATTCGTTTGATTAAGCTCCGTGAACGTGCAACGACGATGGCGAAGCGCTGCCCTGTTCGCTCGAAAGCTCTCGTTTGTACGGCCTTCACACGGCCTCAAGGTACGCCGTGCTAAACAGCCTTACATTCCACGCTGGTGTGCCCCCAATTGGGAATGTGGGCTCTTCTGTGAGACACCAGTGTGCGTCCCAAAGGAAACCGGGGGGGGGGGGGCTCCCCCAGGACGCCTGCGTACGGCAGTCGGTGGCCAGATGTTTACTTCCAGCCGGAGAAAGAGAAAAAGGACAGCTTTCCCAGGGACAATTCTGGACCCTTGGGAACATCCAGAATCACCAAAGCCTAAACTTGGCACGGCCTGGGGAACGCTCTTCCGCACGTCCAGCAATCCCCACGTCAAAACCTTTCTCGGCAGAGGCAGGCACTCTCTCCCTTGTACTAGATAGCTCGGCAGAGCCTCCCGAGAAACATGCTGCGTCATTCAGCTTGAAAGTGGGACGCGGATGGGAGAGTACGCTTTCTCCCCGTTTGGAGGCGCCGTGCGCTTGGCTTCAAAGCTGCCCGAACAGCACTAGCGGCCCGACGTCTCTGCACGGCAGGATTGTCGTTGTGGGCCGAGGCTGCGTGTTCTCTCAAAGCGGAAAACCGTGCTGGCAACACCTTGCTAGAAACTCCTCCCACGGCACTACATGTTCAGCTCCGGCCAAACGAAAGGTGACCTCAGGCCTCAAGGTAAGTTCCAGCGTTTCACGTCGGGGGAGTTGGGTGTGCAGGGGTTTCCATGAGGCCAGACTCCACCACGGAGTGCCTTAACTCTGCGACGCTCCTGGGGGCACACAGGATAGGAGCTCGTTCGCCAGTTTCGCAGGATGACTTCTCTCCGTGCCGGAACGGCGGCTCCTGGCTTCTAGAGGAACCTTAGCCTAAACAGGCCCCTGGAGAAAGCTCTTCACATTCAGAGCAAGGGCAAGGTACTGCTCTCTGGCTTGCCTGGGTTGAGTGCCCCAGTCGTCAAAGAGCCTCGCGAAAGCAGTGCTGCGCCGACTCCCTTTGCCGGTCGAACGGCCTCCTTGACTGAAAGAGAACTGCAGTGCCAAAAGGCACGGTGCTGACGACTGGCTCCAGGAAGAGACTCGGGACAGCACTCTCCTAGAAGCGAAAGCTAGGCTGTGCGCCCAGCCTGAGGAGCAGTACGTACGTTTGCCACACTTCTTTACACAGCTAGGCATGAGCCAGAGAGCCTTGGTCACTGAGGCCTACCTAAGGGACTGCCATACTTACCCAGTAGCTCCCACGCAGAGGTCCCTGTGCCCAAACGGGCCTCCACGGAAGGGCCCTGTTCCTCCCGTTGTGTTTCCTTGAGGTAATCAGAAACCGCTGAGGATCCCTATAGGAGCTCCGGTTTGAAGCTGGGCGACCCTGGCTAAACCTTATTCCCCTCCGTGGTAAACGAGACAGTGGCGGGTCCTAAGCTGCCTGAAGTACACTTGCTCGCGCCCACCTTCTCTTTGCTGCCGGAAGGCCTCCCACAAGACGTCTGAGTTTACTCGTGACAGCAGAAGTCTGAGTTTACGCGTGTGAGGCCTGCTGCTCTCGGTTCCTTGCTGGGAGCTTCAGCAGGAGCGCTCGGGAGCTCGCCGGCACAAGAACTGTGAGTCCCCTCGCCCCACCCCGGCCTCAAGCAAAAGTCCAGATTTCCCCCGTCAGGAACACCTCGGAGTGCCATAGGAGCGAAGAAGCGTGCGTTAACGGAGGGCCTCAACAGTGCTAGGGCTTTATTTCACGAGACACCGTGCACTCACGTTCGTTGTAACAACTGTCAAAGGGCACTGGATGCCTTCCAACTCCTCTCTGGCGTTTGAGCCACAGGAAGTAAATGCATTCGTTTGATTAAGCTCCGTGAACGTGCAACGACGATGGCGAAGCGCTGCCCTGTTCGCTCGAAAGCTCTCGTTTGTACGGCCTTCACACGGCCTCAAGGTACGCCGTGCTAAACAGCCTTACATTCCACGCTGGTGTGCCCCCAATTGGGAATGTGGGCTCTTCTGTGAGACACCAGTGTGCGTCCCAAAGGAAACCGGGGGGGGGGGCTCCCCCAGGACGCCTGCGTACGGCAGTCGGTGGCCAGATGTTTACTTCCAGCCGGAGAAAGAGAAAAAGGACAGCTTTCCCAGGGACAATTCTGGACCCTTGGGAACATCCAGAATCACCAAAGCCTAAACTTGGCACGGCCTGGGGAACGCTCTTCCGCACGTCCAGCAATCCCCACGTCAAAACCTTTCTCGGCAGAGGCAGGCACTCTCTCCCTTGTACTAGATAGCTCGGCAGAGCCTCCCGAGAAACATGCTGCGTCATTCAGCTTGAAAGTGGGACGCGGATGGGAGAGTACGCTTTCTCCCCGTTTGGAGGCGCCGTGCGCTTGGCTTCAAAGCTGCCCGAACAGCACTAGCGGCCCGACGTCTCTGCACGGCAGGATTGTCGTTGTGGGCCGAGGCTGCGTGTTCTCTCAAAGCGGAAAACCGTGCTGGCAACACCTTGCTAGAAACTCCTCCCACGGCACTACATGTTCAGCTCCGGCCAAACGAAAGGTGACCTCAGGCCTCAAGGTAAGTTCCAGCGTTTCACGTCGGGGGAGTTGGGTGTGCAGGGGTTTCCATGAGGCCAGACTCCACCACGGAGTGCCTTAACTCTGCGACGCTCCTGGGGGCACACAGGATAGGAGCTCGTTCGCCAGTTTCGCAGGATGACTTCTCTCCGTGCCGGAACGGCGGCTCCTGGCTTCTAGAGGAACCTTAGCCTAAACAGGCCCCTGGAGAAAGCTCTTCACATTCAGAGCAAGGGCAAGGTACTGCTCTCTGGCTTGCCTGGGTTGAGTGCCCCAGTCGTCAAAGAGCCTCGCGAAAGCAGTGCTGCGCCGACTCCCTTTGCCGGTCGAACGGCCTCCTTGACTGAAAGAGAACTGCAGTGCCAAAAGGCACGGTGCTGACGACTGGCTCCAGGAAGAGACTCGGGACAGCACTCTCCTAGAAGCGAAAGCTAGGCTGTGCGCCCAGCCTGAGGAGCAGTACGTACGTTTGCCACACTTCTTTACACAGCTAGGCATGAGCCAGAGAGCCTTGGTCACTGAGGCCTACCTAAGGGACTGCCATACTTACCCAGTAGCTCCCACGCAGAGGTCCCTGTGCCCAAACGGGCCTCCACGGAAGGGCCCTGTTCCTCCCGTTGTGTTTCCTTGAGGTAATCAGAAACCGCTGAGGATCCCTATAGGAGCTCCGGTTTGAAGCTGGGCGACCCTGGCTAAACCTTATTCCCCTCCGTGGTAAACGAGACAGTGGCGGGTCCTAAGCTGCCTGAAGTACACTTGCTCGCGCCCACCTTCTCTTTGCTGCCGGAAGGCCTCCCACAAGACGTCTGAGTTTACTCGTGACAGCAGAAGTCTGAGTTTACGCGTGTGAGGCCTGCTGCTCTCGGTTCCTTGCTGGGAGCTTCAGCAGGAGCGCTCGGGAGCTCGCCGGCACAAGAACTGTGAGTCCCCTCGCCCCACCCCGGCCTCAAGCAAAAGTCCAGATTTCCCCCGTCAGGAACACCTCGGAGTGCCATAGGAGCGAAGAAGCGTGCGTTAACGGAGGGCCTCAACAGTGCTAGGGCTTTATTTCACGAGACACCGTGCACTCACGTTCGTTGTAACAACTGTCAAAGGGCACTGGATGCCTTCCAACTCCTCTCTGGCGTTTGAGCCACAGGAAGTAAATGCATTCGTTTGATTAAGCTCCGTGAACGTGCAACGACGATGGCGAAGCGCTGCCCTGTTCGCTCGAAAGCTCTCGTTTGTACGGCCTTCACACGGCCTCAAGGTACGCCGTGCTAAACAGCCTTACATTCCACGCTGGTGTGCCCCCAATTGGGAATGTGGGCTCTTCTGTGAGACACCAGTGTGCGTCCCAAAGGAAACCGGGGGGGGGGGGGCTCCCCCAGGACGCCTGCGTACGGCAGTCGGTGGCCAGATGTTTACTTCCAGCCGGAGAAAGAGAAAAAGGACAGCTTTCCCAGGGACAATTCTGGACCCTTGGGAACATCCAGAATCACCAAAGCCTAAACTTGGCACGGCCTGGGGAACGCTCTTCCGCACGTCCAGCAATCCCCACGTCAAAACCTTTCTCGGCAGAGGCAGGCACTCTCTCCCTTGTACTAGATAGCTCGGCAGAGCCTCCCGAGAAACATGCTGCGTCATTCAGCTTGAAAGTGGGACGCGGATGGGAGAGTACGCTTTCTCCCCGTTTGGAGGCGCCGTGCGCTTGGCTTCAAAGCTGCCCGAACAGCACTAGCGGCCCGACGTCTCTGCACGGCAGGATTGTCGTTGTGGGCCGAGGCTGCGTGTTCTCTCAAAGCGGAAAACCGTGCTGGCAACACCTTGCTAGAAACTCCTCCCACGGCACTACATGTTCAGCTCCGGCCAAACGAAAGGTGACCTCAGGCCTCAAGGTAAGTTCCAGCGTTTCACGTCGGGGGAGTTGGGTGTGCAGGGGTTTCCATGAGGCCAGACTCCACCACGGAGTGCCTTAACTCTGCGACGCTCCTGGGGGCACACAGGATAGGAGCTCGTTCGCCAGTTTCGCAGGATGACTTCTCTCCGTGCCGGAACGGCGGCTCCTGGCTTCTAGAGGAACCTTAGCCTAAACAGGCCCCTGGAGAAAGCTCTTCACATTCAGAGCAAGGGCAAGGTACTGCTCTCTGGCTTGCCTGGGTTGAGTGCCCCAGTCGTCAAAGAGCCTCGCGAAAGCAGTGCTGCGCCGACTCCCTTTGCCGGTCGAACGGCCTCCTTGACTGAAAGAGAACTGCAGTGCCAAAAGGCACGGTGCTGACGACTGGCTCCAGGAAGAGACTCGGGACAGCACTCTCCTAGAAGCGAAAGCTAGGCTGTGCGCCCAGCCTGAGGAGCAGTACGTACGTTTGCCACACTTCTTTACACAGCTAGGCATGAGCCAGAGAGCCTTGGTCACTGAGGCCTACCTAAGGGACTGCCATACTTACCCAGTAGCTCCCACGCAGAGGTCCCTGTGCCCAAACGGGCCTCCACGGAAGGGCCCTGTTCCTCCCGTTGTGTTTCCTTGAGGTAATCAGAAACCGCTGAGGATCCCTATAGGAGCTCCGGTTTGAAGCTGGGCGACCCTGGCTAAACCTTATTCCCCTCCGTGGTAAACGAGACAGTGGCGGGTCCTAAGCTGCCTGAAGTACACTTGCTCGCGCCCACCTTCTCTTTGCTGCCGGAAGGCCTCCCACAAGACGTCTGAGTTTACTCGTGACAGCAGAAGTCTGAGTTTACGCGTGTGAGGCCTGCTGCTCTCGGTTCCTTGCTGGGAGCTTCAGCAGGAGCGCTCGGGAGCTCGCCGGCACAAGAACTGTGAGTCCCCTCGCCCCACCCCGGCCTCAAGCAAAAGTCCAGATTTCCCCCGTCAGGAACACCTCGGAGTGCCATAGGAGCGAAGAAGCGTGCGTTAACGGAGGGCCTCAACAGTGCTAGGGCTTTATTTCACGAGACACCGTGCACTCACGTTCGTTGTAACAACTGTCAAAGGGCACTGGATGCCTTCCAACTCCTCTCTGGCGTTTGAGCCACAGGAAGTAAATGCATTCGTTTGATTAAGCTCCGTGAACGTGCAACGACGATGGCGAAGCGCTGCCCTGTTCGCTCGAAAGCTCTCGTTTGTACGGCCTTCACACGGCCTCAAGGTACGCCGTGCTAAACAGCCTTACATTCCACGCTGGTGTGCCCCCAATTGGGAATGTGGGCTCTTCTGTGAGACACCAGTGTGCGTCCCAAAGGAAACCGGGGGGGGGGGCTCCCCCAGGACGCCTGCGTACGGCAGTCGGTGGCCAGATGTTTACTTCCAGCCGGAGAAAGAGAAAAAGGACAGCTTTCCCAGGGACAATTCTGGACCCTTGGGAACATCCAGAATCACCAAAGCCTAAACTTGGCACGGCCTGGGGAACGCTCTTCCGCACGTCCAGCAATCCCCACGTCAAAACCTTTCTCGGCAGAGGCAGGCACTCTCTCCCTTGTACTAGATAGCTCGGCAGAGCCTCCCGAGAAACATGCTGCGTCATTCAGCTTGAAAGTGGGACGCGGATGGGAGAGTACGCTTTCTCCCCGTTTGGAGGCGCCGTGCGCTTGGCTTCAAAGCTGCCCGAACAGCACTAGCGGCCCGACGTCTCTGCACGGCAGGATTGTCGTTGTGGGCCGAGGCTGCGTGTTCTCTCAAAGCGGAAAACCGTGCTGGCAACACCTTGCTAGAAACTCCTCCCACGGCACTACATGTTCAGCTCCGGCCAAACGAAAGGTGACCTCAGGCCTCAAGGTAAGTTCCAGCGTTTCACGTCGGGGGAGTTGGGTGTGCAGGGGTTTCCATGAGGCCAGACTCCACCACGGAGTGCCTTAACTCTGCGACGCTCCTGGGGGCACACAGGATAGGAGCTCGTTCGCCAGTTTCGCAGGATGACTTCTCTCCGTGCCGGAACGGCGGCTCCTGGCTTCTAGAGGAACCTTAGCCTAAACAGGCCCCTGGAGAAAGCTCTTCACATTCAGAGCAAGGGCAAGGTACTGCTCTCTGGCTTGCCTGGGTTGAGTGCCCCAGTCGTCAAAGAGCCTCGCGAAAGCAGTGCTGCGCCGACTCCCTTTGCCGGTCGAACGGCCTCCTTGACTGAAAGAGAACTGCAGTGCCAAAAGGCACGGTGCTGACGACTGGCTCCAGGAAGAGACTCGGGACAGCACTCTCCTAGAAGCGAAAGCTAGGCTGTGCGCCCAGCCTGAGGAGCAGTACGTACGTTTGCCACACTTCTTTACACAGCTAGGCATGAGCCAGAGAGCCTTGGTCACTGAGGCCTACCTAAGGGACTGCCATACTTACCCAGTAGCTCCCACGCAGAGGTCCCTGTGCCCAAACGGGCCTCCACGGAAGGGCCCTGTTCCTCCCGTTGTGTTTCCTTGAGGTAATCAGAAACCGCTGAGGATCCCTATAGGAGCTCCGGTTTGAAGCTGGGCGACCCTGGCTAAACCTTATTCCCCTCCGTGGTAAACGAGACAGTGGCGGGTCCTAAGCTGCCTGAAGTACACTTGCTCGCGCCCACCTTCTCTTTGCTGCCGGAAGGCCTCCCACAAGACGTCTGAGTTTACTCGTGACAGCAGAAGTCTGAGTTTACGCGTGTGAGGCCTGCTGCTCTCGGTTCCTTGCTGGGAGCTTCAGCAGGAGCGCTCGGGAGCTCGCCGGCACAAGAACTGTGAGTCCCCTCGCCCCACCCCGGCCTCAAGCAAAAGTCCAGATTTCCCCCGTCAGGAACACCTCGGAGTGCCATAGGAGCGAAGAAGCGTGCGTTAACGGAGGGCCTCAACAGTGCTAGGGCTTTATTTCACGAGACACCGTGCACTCACGTTCGTTGTAACAACTGTCAAAGGGCACTGGATGCCTTCCAACTCCTCTCTGGCGTTTGAGCCACAGGAAGTAAATGCATTCGTTTGATTAAGCTCCGTGAACGTGCAACGACGATGGCGAAGCGCTGCCCTGTTCGCTCGAAAGCTCTCGTTTGTACGGCCTTCACACGGCCTCAAGGTACGCCGTGCTAAACAGCCTTACATTCCACGCTGGTGTGCCCCCAATTGGGAATGTGGGCTCTTCTGTGAGACACCAGTGTGCGTCCCAAAGGAAACCGGGGGGGGGGGGCTCCCCCAGGACGCCTGCGTACGGCAGTCGGTGGCCAGATGTTTACTTCCAGCCGGAGAAAGAGAAAAAGGACAGCTTTCCCAGGGACAATTCTGGACCCTTGGGAACATCCAGAATCACCAAAGCCTAAACTTGGCACGGCCTGGGGAACGCTCTTCCGCACGTCCAGCAATCCCCACGTCAAAACCTTTCTCGGCAGAGGCAGGCACTCTCTCCCTTGTACTAGATAGCTCGGCAGAGCCTCCCGAGAAACATGCTGCGTCATTCAGCTTGAAAGTGGGACGCGGATGGGAGAGTACGCTTTCTCCCCGTTTGGAGGCGCCGTGCGCTTGGCTTCAAAGCTGCCCGAACAGCACTAGCGGCCCGACGTCTCTGCACGGCAGGATTGTCGTTGTGGGCCGAGGCTGCGTGTTCTCTCAAAGCGGAAAACCGTGCTGGCAACACCTTGCTAGAAACTCCTCCCACGGCACTACATGTTCAGCTCCGGCCAAACGAAAGGTGACCTCAGGCCTCAAGGTAAGTTCCAGCGTTTCACGTCGGGGGAGTTGGGTGTGCAGGGGTTTCCATGAGGCCAGACTCCACCACGGAGTGCCTTAACTCTGCGACGCTCCTGGGGGCACACAGGATAGGAGCTCGTTCGCCAGTTTCGCAGGATGACTTCTCTCCGTGCCGGAACGGCGGCTCCTGGCTTCTAGAGGAACCTTAGCCTAAACAGGCCCCTGGAGAAAGCTCTTCACATTCAGAGCAAGGGCAAGGTACTGCTCTCTGGCTTGCCTGGGTTGAGTGCCCCAGTCGTCAAAGAGCCTCGCGAAAGCAGTGCTGCGCCGACTCCCTTTGCCGGTCGAACGGCCTCCTTGACTGAAAGAGAACTGCAGTGCCAAAAGGCACGGTGCCGACGACTGGCTCCAGGAAGAGACTCGGGACAGCACTCTCCTAGAAGCGAAAGCTAGGCTGTGCGCCCAGCCTGAGGAGCAGTACGTACGTTTGCCACACTTCTTTACACAGCTAGGCATGAGCCAGAGAGCCTTGGTCACTGAGGCCTACCTAAGGGACTGCCATACTTACCCAGTAGCTCCCACGCAGAGGTCCCTGTGCCCAAACGGGCCTCCACGGAAGGGCCCTGTTCCTCCCGTTGTGTTTCCTTGAGGTAATCAGAAACCGCTGAGGATCCCTATAGGAGCTCCGGTTTGAAGCTGGGCGACCCTGGCTAAACCTTATTCCCCTCCGTGGTAAACGAGACAGTGGCGGGTCCTAAGCTGCCTGAAGTACACTTGCTCGCGCCCACCTTCTCTTTGCTGCCGGAAGGCCTCCCACAAGACGTCTGAGTTTACTCGTGACAGCAGAAGTCTGAGTTTACGCGTGTGAGGCCTGCTGCTCTCGGTTCCTTGCTGGGAGCTTCAGCAGGAGCGCTCGGGAGCTCGCCGGCACAAGAACTGTGAGTCCCCTCGCCCCACCCCGGCCTCAAGCAAAAGTCCAGATTTCCCCCGTCAGGAACACCTCGGAGTGCCATAGGAGCGAAGAAGCGTGCGTTAACGGAGGGCCTCAACAGTGCTAGGGCTTTATTTCACGAGACACCGTGCACTCACGTTCGTTGTAACAACTGTCAAAGGGCACTGGATGCCTTCCAACTCCTCTCTGGCGTTTGAGCCACAGGAAGTAAATGCATTCGTTTGATTAAGCTCCGTGAACGTGCAACGACGATGGCGAAGCGCTGCCCTGTTCGCTCGAAAGCTCTCGTTTGTACGGCCTTCACACGGCCTCAAGGTACGCCGTGCTAAACAGCCTTACATTCCACGCTGGTGTGCCCCCAATTGGGAATGTGGGCTCTTCTGTGAGACACCAGTGTGCGTCCCAAAGGAAACCGGGGGGGGGGGGGCTCCCCCAGGACGCCTGCGTACGGCAGTCGGTGGCCAGATGTTTACTTCCAGCCGGAGAAAGAGAAAAAGGACAGCTTTCCCAGGGACAATTCTGGACCCTTGGGAACATCCAGAATCACCAAAGCCTAAACTTGGCACGGCCTGGGGAACGCTCTTCCGCACGTCCAGCAATCCCCACGTCAAAACCTTTCTCGGCAGAGGCAGGCACTCTCTCCCTTGTACTAGATAGCTCGGCAGAGCCTCCCGAGAAACATGCTGCGTCATTCAGCTTGAAAGTGGGACGCGGATGGGAGAGTACGCTTTCTCCCCGTTTGGAGGCGCCGTGCGCTTGGCTTCAAAGCTGCCCGAACAGCACTAGCGGCCCGACGTCTCTGCACGGCAGGATTGTCGTTGTGGGCCGAGGCTGCGTGTTCTCTCAAAGCGGAAAACCGTGCTGGCAACACCTTGCTAGAAACTCCTCCCACGGCACTACATGTTCAGCTCCGGCCAAACGAAAGGTGACCTCAGGCCTCAAGGTAAGTTCCAGCGTTTCACGTCGGGGGAGTTGGGTGTGCAGGGGTTTCCATGAGGCCAGACTCCACCACGGAGTGCCTTAACTCTGCGACGCTCCTGGGGGCACACAGGATAGGAGCTCGTTCGCCAGTTTCGCAGGATGACTTCTCTCCGTGCCGGAACGGCGGCTCCTGGCTTCTAGAGGAACCTTAGCCTAAACAGGCCCCTGGAGAAAGCTCTTCACATTCAGAGCAAGGGCAAGGTACTGCTCTCTGGCTTGCCTGGGTTGAGTGCCCCAGTCGTCAAAGAGCCTCGCGAAAGCAGTGCTGCGCCGACTCCCTTTGCCGGTCGAACGGCCTCCTTGACTGAAAGAGAACTGCAGTGCCAAAAGGCACGGTGCTGACGACTGGCTCCAGGAAGAGACTCGGGACAGCACTCTCCTAGAAGCGAAAGCTAGGCTGTGCGCCCAGCCTGAGGAGCAGTACGTACGTTTGCCACACTTCTTTACACAGCTAGGCATGAGCCAGAGAGCCTTGGTCACTGAGGCCTACCTAAGGGACTGCCATACTTACCCAGTAGCTCCCACGCAGAGGTCCCTGTGCCCAAACGGGCCTCCACGGAAGGGCCCTGTTCCTCCCGTTGTGTTTCCTTGAGGTAATCAGAAACCGCTGAGGATCCCTATAGGAGCTCCGGTTTGAAGCTGGGCGACCCTGGCTAAACCTTATTCCCCTCCGTGGTAAACGAGACAGTGGCGGGTCCTAAGCTGCCTGAAGTACACTTGCTCGCGCCCACCTTCTCTTTGCTGCCGGAAGGCCTCCCACAAGACGTCTGAGTTTACTCGTGACAGCAGAAGTCTGAGTTTACGCGTGTGAGGCCTGCTGCTCTCGGTTCCTTGCTGGGAGCTTCAGCAGGAGCGCTCGGGAGCTCGCCGGCACAAGAACTGTGAGTCCCCTCGCCCCACCCCGGCCTCAAGCAAAAGTCCAGATTTCCCCCGTCAGGAACACCTCGGAGTGCCATAGGAGCGAAGAAGCGTGCGTTAACGGAGGGCCTCAACAGTGCTAGGGCTTTATTTCACGAGACACCGTGCACTCACGTTCGTTGTAACAACTGTCAAAGGGCACTGGATGCCTTCCAACTCCTCTCTGGCGTTTGAGCCACAGGAAGTAAATGCATTCGTTTGATTAAGCTCCGTGAACGTGCAACGACGATGGCGAAGCGCTGCCCTGTTCGCTCGAAAGCTCTCGTTTGTACGGCCTTCACACGGCCTCAAGGTACGCCGTGCTAAACAGCCTTACATTCCACGCTGGTGTGCCCCCAATTGGGAATGTGGGCTCTTCTGTGAGACACCAGTGTGCGTCCCAAAGGAAACCGGGGGGGGGGGGGCTCCCCCAGGACGCCTGCGTACGGCAGTCGGTGGCCAGATGTTTACTTCCAGCCGGAGAAAGAGAAAAAGGACAGCTTTCCCAGGGACAATTCTGGACCCTTGGGAACATCCAGAATCACCAAAGCCTAAACTTGGCACGGCCTGGGGAACGCTCTTCCGCACGTCCAGCAATCCCCACGTCAAAACCTTTCTCGGCAGAGGCAGGCACTCTCTCCCTTGTACTAGATAGCTCGGCAGAGCCTCCCGAGAAACATGCTGCGTCATTCAGCTTGAAAGTGGGACGCGGATGGGAGAGTACGCTTTCTCCCCGTTTGGAGGCGCCGTGCGCTTGGCTTCAAAGCTGCCCGAACAGCACTAGCGGCCCGACGTCTCTGCACGGCAGGATTGTCGTTGTGGGCCGAGGCTGCGTGTTCTCTCAAAGCGGAAAACCGTGCTGGCAACACCTTGCTAGAAACTCCTCCCACGGCACTACATGTTCAGCTCCGGCCAAACGAAAGGTGACCTCAGGCCTCAAGGTAAGTTCCAGCGTTTCACGTCGGGGGAGTTGGGTGTGCAGGGGTTTCCATGAGGCCAGACTCCACCACGGAGTGCCTTAACTCTGCGACGCTCCTGGGGGCACACAGGATAGGAGCTCGTTCGCCAGTTTCGCAGGATGACTTCTCTCCGTGCCGGAACGGCGGCTCCTGGCTTCTAGAGGAACCTTAGCCTAAACAGGCCCCTGGAGAAAGCTCTTCACATTCAGAGCAAGGGCAAGGTACTGCTCTCTGGCTTGCCTGGGTTGAGTGCCCCAGTCGTCAAAGAGCCTCGCGAAAGCAGTGCTGCGCCGACTCCCTTTGCCGGTCGAACGGCCTCCTTGACTGAAAGAGAACTGCAGTGCCAAAAGGCACGGTGCTGACGACTGGCTCCAGGAAGAGACTCGGGACAGCACTCTCCTAGAAGCGAAAGCTAGGCTGTGCGCCCAGCCTGAGGAGCAGTACGTACGTTTGCCACACTTCTTTACACAGCTAGGCATGAGCCAGAGAGCCTTGGTCACTGAGGCCTACCTAAGGGACTGCCATACTTACCCAGTAGCTCCCACGCAGAGGTCCCTGTGCCCAAACGGGCCTCCACGGAAGGGCCCTGTTCCTCCCGTTGTGTTTCCTTGAGGTAATCAGAAACCGCTGAGGATCCCTATAGGAGCTCCGGTTTGAAGCTGGGCGACCCTGGCTAAACCTTATTCCCCTCCGTGGTAAACGAGACAGTGGCGGGTCCTAAGCTGCCTGAAGTACACTTGCTCGCGCCCACCTTCTCTTTGCTGCCGGAAGGCCTCCCACAAGACGTCTGAGTTTACTCGTGACAGCAGAAGTCTGAGTTTACGCGTGTGAGGCCTGCTGCTCTCGGTTCCTTGCTGGGAGCTTCAGCAGGAGCGCTCGGGAGCTCGCCGGCACAAGAACTGTGAGTCCCCTCGCCCCACCCCGGCCTCAAGCAAAAGTCCAGATTTCCCCCGTCAGGAACACCTCGGAGTGCCATAGGAGCGAAGAAGCGTGCGTTAACGGAGGGCCTCAACAGTGCTAGGGCTTTATTTCACGAGACACCGTGCACTCACGTTCGTTGTAACAACTGTCAAAGGGCACTGGATGCCTTCCAACTCCTCTCTGGCGTTTGAGCCACAGGAAGTAAATGCATTCGTTTGATTAAGCTCCGTGAACGTGCAACGACGATGGCGAAGCGCTGCCCTGTTCGCTCGAAAGCTCTCGTTTGTACGGCCTTCACACGGCCTCAAGGTACGCCGTGCTAAACAGCCTTACATTCCACGCTGGTGTGCCCCCAATTGGGAATGTGGGCTCTTCTGTGAGACACCAGTGTGCGTCCCAAAGGAAACCGGGGGGGGGGGGGCTCCCCCAGGACGCCTGCGTACGGCAGTCGGTGGCCAGATGTTTACTTCCAGCCGGAGAAAGAGAAAAAGGACAGCTTTCCCAGGGACAATTCTGGACCCTTGGGAACATCCAGAATCACCAAAGCCTAAACTTGGCACGGCCTGGGGAACGCTCTTCCGCACGTCCAGCAATCCCCACGTCAAAACCTTTCTCGGCAGAGGCAGGCACTCTCTCCCTTGTACTAGATAGCTCGGCAGAGCCTCCCGAGAAACATGCTGCGTCATTCAGCTTGAAAGTGGGACGCGGATGGGAGAGTACGCTTTCTCCCCGTTTGGAGGCGCCGTGCGCTTGGCTTCAAAGCTGCCCGAACAGCACTAGCGGCCCGACGTCTCTGCACGGCAGGATTGTCGTTGTGGGCCGAGGCTGCGTGTTCTCTCAAAGCGGAAAACCGTGCTGGCAACACCTTGCTAGAAACTCCTCCCACGGCACTACATGTTCAGCTCCGGCCAAACGAAAGGTGACCTCAGGCCTCAAGGTAAGTTCCAGCGTTTCACGTCGGGGGAGTTGGGTGTGCAGGGGTTTCCATGAGGCCAGACTCCACCACGGAGTGCCTTAACTCTGCGACGCTCCTGGGGGCACACAGGATAGGAGCTCGTTCGCCAGTTTCGCAGGATGACTTCTCTCCGTGCCGGAACGGCGGCTCCTGGCTTCTAGAGGAACCTTAGCCTAAACAGGCCCCTGGAGAAAGCTCTTCACATTCAGAGCAAGGGCAAGGTACTGCTCTCTGGCTTGCCTGGGTTGAGTGCCCCAGTCGTCAAAGAGCCTCGCGAAAGCAGTGCTGCGCCGACTCCCTTTGCCGGTCGAACGGCCTCCTTGACTGAAAGAGAACTGCAGTGCCAAAAGGCACGGTGCTGACGACTGGCTCCAGGAAGAGACTCGGGACAGCACTCTCCTAGAAGCGAAAGCTAGGCTGTGCGCCCAGCCTGAGGAGCAGTACGTACGTTTGCCACACTTCTTTACACAGCTAGGCATGAGCCAGAGAGCCTTGGTCACTGAGGCCTACCTAAGGGACTGCCATACTTACCCAGTAGCTCCCACGCAGAGGTCCCTGTGCCCAAACGGGCCTCCACGGAAGGGCCCTGTTCCTCCCGTTGTGTTTCCTTGAGGTAATCAGAAACCGCTGAGGATCCCTATAGGAGCTCCGGTTTGAAGCTGGGCGACCCTGGCTAAACCTTATTCCCCTCCGTGGTAAACGAGACAGTGGCGGGTCCTAAGCTGCCTGAAGTACACTTGCTCGCGCCCACCTTCTCTTTGCTGCCGGAAGGCCTCCCACAAGACGTCTGAGTTTACTCGTGACAGCAGAAGTCTGAGTTTACGCGTGTGAGGCCTGCTGCTCTCGGTTCCTTGCTGGGAGCTTCAGCAGGAGCGCTCGGGAGCTCGCCGGCACAAGAACTGTGAGTCCCCTCGCCCCACCCCGGCCTCAAGCAAAAGTCCAGATTTCCCCCGTCAGGAACACCTCGGAGTGCCATAGGAGCGAAGAAGCGTGCGTTAACGGAGGGCCTCAACAGTGCTAGGGCTTTATTTCACGAGACACCGTGCACTCACGTTCGTTGTAACAACTGTCAAAGGGCACTGGATGCCTTCCAACTCCTCTCTGGCGTTTGAGCCACAGGAAGTAAATGCATTCGTTTGATTAAGCTCCGTGAACGTGCAACGACGATGGCGAAGCGCTGCCCTGTTCGCTCGAAAGCTCTCGTTTGTACGGCCTTCACACGGCCTCAAGGTACGCCGTGCTAAACAGCCTTACATTCCACGCTGGTGTGCCCCCAATTGGGAATGTGGGCTCTTCTGTGAGACACCAGTGTGCGTCCCAAAGGAAACCGGGGGGGGGGGGCTCCCCCAGGACGCCTGCGTACGGCAGTCGGTGGCCAGATGTTTACTTCCAGCCGGAGAAAGAGAAAAAGGACAGCTTTCCCAGGGACAATTCTGGACCCTTGGGAACATCCAGAATCACCAAAGCCTAAACTTGGCACGGCCTGGGGAACGCTCTTCCGCACGTCCAGCAATCCCCACGTCAAAACCTTTCTCGGCAGAGGCAGGCACTCTCTCCCTTGTACTAGATAGCTCGGCAGAGCCTCCCGAGAAACATGCTGCGTCATTCAGCTTGAAAGTGGGACGCGGATGGGAGAGTACGCTTTCTCCCCGTTTGGAGGCGCCGTGCGCTTGGCTTCAAAGCTGCCCGAACAGCACTAGCGGCCCGACGTCTCTGCACGGCAGGATTGTCGTTGTGGGCCGAGGCTGCGTGTTCTCTCAAAGCGGAAAACCGTGCTGGCAACACCTTGCTAGAAACTCCTCCCACGGCACTACATGTTCAGCTCCGGCCAAACGAAAGGTGACCTCAGGCCTCAAGGTAAGTTCCAGCGTTTCACGTCGGGGGAGTTGGGTGTGCAGGGGTTTCCATGAGGCCAGACTCCACCACGGAGTGCCTTAACTCTGCGACGCTCCTGGGGGCACACAGGATAGGAGCTCGTTCGCCAGTTTCGCAGGATGACTTCTCTCCGTGCCGGAACGGCGGCTCCTGGCTTCTAGAGGAACCTTAGCCTAAACAGGCCCCTGGAGAAAGCTCTTCACATTCAGAGCAAGGGCAAGGTACTGCTCTCTGGCTTGCCTGGGTTGAGTGCCCCAGTCGTCAAAGAGCCTCGCGAAAGCAGTGCTGCGCCGACTCCCTTTGCCGGTCGAACGGCCTCCTTGACTGAAAGAGAACTGCAGTGCCAAAAGGCACGGTGCTGACGACTGGCTCCAGGAAGAGACTCGGGACAGCACTCTCCTAGAAGCGAAAGCTAGGCTGTGCGCCCAGCCTGAGGAGCAGTACGTACGTTTGCCACACTTCTTTACACAGCTAGGCATGAGCCAGAGAGCCTTGGTCACTGAGGCCTACCTAAGGGACTGCCATACTTACCCAGTAGCTCCCACGCAGAGGTCCCTGTGCCCAAACGGGCCTCCACGGAAGGGCCCTGTTCCTCCCGTTGTGTTTCCTTGAGGTAATCAGAAACCGCTGAGGATCCCTATAGGAGCTCCGGTTTGAAGCTGGGCGACCCTGGCTAAACCTTATTCCCCTCCGTGGTAAACGAGACAGTGGCGGGTCCTAAGCTGCCTGAAGTACACTTGCTCGCGCCCACCTTCTCTTTGCTGCCGGAAGGCCTCCCACAAGACGTCTGAGTTTACTCGTGACAGCAGAAGTCTGAGTTTACGCGTGTGAGGCCTGCTGCTCTCGGTTCCTTGCTGGGAGCTTCAGCAGGAGCGCTCGGGAGCTCGCCGGCACAAGAACTGTGAGTCCCCTCGCCCCACCCCGGCCTCAAGCAAAAGTCCAGATTTCCCCCGTCAGGAACACCTCGGAGTGCCATAGGAGCGAAGAAGCGTGCGTTAACGGAGGGCCTCAACAGTGCTAGGGCTTTATTTCACGAGACACCGTGCACTCACGTTCGTTGTAACAACTGTCAAAGGGCACTGGATGCCTTCCAACTCCTCTCTGGCGTTTGAGCCACAGGAAGTAAATGCATTCGTTTGATTAAGCTCCGTGAACGTGCAACGACGATGGCGAAGCGCTGCCCTGTTCGCTCGAAAGCTCTCGTTTGTACGGCCTTCACACGGCCTCAAGGTACGCCGTGCTAAACAGCCTTACATTCCACGCTGGTGTGCCCCCAATTGGGAATGTGGGCTCTTCTGTGAGACACCAGTGTGCGTCCCAAAGGAAACCGGGGGGGGGGGCTCCCCCAGGACGCCTGCGTACGGCAGTCGGTGGCCAGATGTTTACTTCCAGCCGGAGAAAGAGAAAAAGGACAGCTTTCCCAGGGACAATTCTGGACCCTTGGGAACATCCAGAATCACCAAAGCCTAAACTTGGCACGGCCTGGGGAACGCTCTTCCGCACGTCCAGCAATCCCCACGTCAAAACCTTTCTCGGCAGAGGCAGGCACTCTCTCCCTTGTACTAGATAGCTCGGCAGAGCCTCCCGAGAAACATGCTGCGTCATTCAGCTTGAAAGTGGGACGCGGATGGGAGAGTACGCTTTCTCCCCGTTTGGAGGCGCCGTGCGCTTGGCTTCAAAGCTGCCCGAACAGCACTAGCGGCCCGACGTCTCTGCACGGCAGGATTGTCGTTGTGGGCCGAGGCTGCGTGTTCTCTCAAAGCGGAAAACCGTGCTGGCAACACCTTGCTAGAAACTCCTCCCACGGCACTACATGTTCAGCTCCGGCCAAACGAAAGGTGACCTCAGGCCTCAAGGTAAGTTCCAGCGTTTCACGTCGGGGGAGTTGGGTGTGCAGGGGTTTCCATGAGGCCAGACTCCACCACGGAGTGCCTTAACTCTGCGACGCTCCTGGGGGCACACAGGATAGGAGCT
The DNA here is from genome assembly GCF_039906515.1 of Pseudorca crassidens. Taxonomy (NCBI): domain Eukaryota; kingdom Metazoa; phylum Chordata; class Mammalia; order Artiodactyla; family Delphinidae; genus Pseudorca; species Pseudorca crassidens. The sequence continues at coordinate 57,273,202 of NC_090310.1, forward strand.
CGTTCGCCAGTTTCGCAGGATGACTTCTCTCCGTGCCGGAACGGCGGCTCCTGGCTTCTAGAGGAACCTTAGCCTAAACAGGCCCCTGGAGAAAGCTCTTCACATTCAGAGCAAGGGCAAGGTACTGCTCTCTGGCTTGCCTGGGTTGAGTGCCCCAGTCGTCAAAGAGCCTCGCGAAAGCAGTGCTGCGCCGACTCCCTTTGCCGGTCGAACGGCCTCCTTGACTGAAAGAGAACTGCAGTGCCAAAAGGCACGGTGCTGACGACTGGCTCCAGGAAGAGACTCGGGACAGCACTCTCCTAGAAGCGAAAGCTAGGCTGTGCGCCCAGCCTGAGGAGCAGTACGTACGTTTGCCACACTTCTTTACACAGCTAGGCATGAGCCAGAGAGCCTTGGTCACTGAGGCCTACCTAAGGGACTGCCATACTTACCCAGTAGCTCCCACGCAGAGGTCCCTGTGCCCAAACGGGCCTCCACGGAAGGGCCCTGTTCCTCCCGTTGTGTTTCCTTGAGGTAATCAGAAACCGCTGAGGATCCCTATAGGAGCTCCGGTTTGAAGCTGGGCGACCCTGGCTAAACCTTATTCCCCTCCGTGGTAAACGAGACAGTGGCGGGTCCTAAGCTGCCTGAAGTACACTTGCTCGCGCCCACCTTCTCTTTGCTGCCGGAAGGCCTCCCACAAGACGTCTGAGTTTACTCGTGACAGCAGAAGTCTGAGTTTACGCGTGTGAGGCCTGCTGCTCTCGGTTCCTTGCTGGGAGCTTCAGCAGGAGCGCTCGGGAGCTCGCCGGCACAAGAACTGTGAGTCCCCTCGCCCCACCCCGGCCTCAAGCAAAAGTCCAGATTTCCCCCGTCAGGAACACCTCGGAGTGCCATAGGAGCGAAGAAGCGTGCGTTAACGGAGGGCCTCAACAGTGCTAGGGCTTTATTTCACGAGACACCGTGCACTCACGTTCGTTGTAACAACTGTCAAAGGGCACTGGATGCCTTCCAACTCCTCTCTGGCGTTTGAGCCACAGGAAGTAAATGCATTCGTTTGATTAAGCTCCGTGAACGTGCAACGACGATGGCGAAGCGCTGCCCTGTTCGCTCGAAAGCTCTCGTTTGTACGGCCTTCACACGGCCTCAAGGTACGCCGTGCTAAACAGCCTTACATTCCACGCTGGTGTGCCCCCAATTGGGAATGTGGGCTCTTCTGTGAGACACCAGTGTGCGTCCCAAAGGAAACCGGGGGGGGGGGGGCTCCCCCAGGACGCCTGCGTACGGCAGTCGGTGGCCAGATGTTTACTTCCAGCCGGAGAAAGAGAAAAAGGACAGCTTTCCCAGGGACAATTCTGGACCCTTGGGAACATCCAGAATCACCAAAGCCTAAACTTGGCACGGCCTGGGGAACGCTCTTCCGCACGTCCAGCAATCCCCACGTCAAAACCTTTCTCGGCAGAGGCAGGCACTCTCTCCCTTGTACTAGATAGCTCGGCAGAGCCTCCCGAGAAACATGCTGCGTCATTCAGCTTGAAAGTGGGACGCGGATGGGAGAGTACGCTTTCTCCCCGTTTGGAGGCGCCGTGCGCTTGGCTTCAAAGCTGCCCGAACAGCACTAGCGGCCCGACGTCTCTGCACGGCAGGATTGTCGTTGTGGGCCGAGGCTGCGTGTTCTCTCAAAGCGGAAAACCGTGCTGGCAACACCTTGCTAGAAACTCCTCCCACGGCACTACATGTTCAGCTCCGGCCAAACGAAAGGTGACCTCAGGCCTCAAGGTAAGTTCCAGCGTTTCACGTCGGGGGAGTTGGGTGTGCAGGGGTTTCCATGAGGCCAGACTCCACCACGGAGTGCCTTAACTCTGCGACGCTCCTGGGGGCACACAGGATAGGAGCTCGTTCGCCAGTTTCGCAGGATGACTTCTCTCCGTGCCGGAACGGCGGCTCCTGGCTTCTAGAGGAACCTTAGCCTAAACAGGCCCCTGGAGAAAGCTCTTCACATTCAGAGCAAGGGCAAGGTACTGCTCTCTGGCTTGCCTGGGTTGAGTGCCCCAGTCGTCAAAGAGCCTCGCGAAAGCAGTGCTGCGCCGACTCCCTTTGCCGGTCGAACGGCCTCCTTGACTGAAAGAGAACTGCAGTGCCAAAAGGCACGGTGCTGACGACTGGCTCCAGGAAGAGACTCGGGACAGCACTCTCCTAGAAGCGAAAGCTAGGCTGTGCGCCCAGCCTGAGGAGCAGTACGTACGTTTGCCACACTTCTTTACACAGCTAGGCATGAGCCAGAGAGCCTTGGTCACTGAGGCCTACCTAAGGGACTGCCATACTTACCCAGTAGCTCCCACGCAGAGGTCCCTGTGCCCAAACGGGCCTCCACGGAAGGGCCCTGTTCCTCCCGTTGTGTTTCCTTGAGGTAATCAGAAACCGCTGAGGATCCCTATAGGAGCTCCGGTTTGAAGCTGGGCGACCCTGGCTAAACCTTATTCCCCTCCGTGGTAAACGAGACAGTGGCGGGTCCTAAGCTGCCTGAAGTACACTTGCTCGCGCCCACCTTCTCTTTGCTGCCGGAAGGCCTCCCACAAGACGTCTGAGTTTACTCGTGACAGCAGAAGTCTGAGTTTACGCGTGTGAGGCCTGCTGCTCTCGGTTCCTTGCTGGGAGCTTCAGCAGGAGCGCTCGGGAGCTCGCCGGCACAAGAACTGTGAGTCCCCTCGCCCCACCCCGGCCTCAAGCAAAAGTCCAGATTTCCCCCGTCAGGAACACCTCGGAGTGCCATAGGAGCGAAGAAGCGTGCGTTAACGGAGGGCCTCAACAGTGCTAGGGCTTTATTTCACGAGACACCGTGCACTCACGTTCGTTGTAACAACTGTCAAAGGGCACTGGATGCCTTCCAACTCCTCTCTGGCGTTTGAGCCACAGGAAGTAAATGCATTCGTTTGATTAAGCTCCGTGAACGTGCAACGACGATGGCGAAGCGCTGCCCTGTTCGCTCGAAAGCTCTCGTTTGTACGGCCTTCACACGGCCTCAAGGTACGCCGTGCTAAACAGCCTTACATTCCACGCTGGTGTGCCCCCAATTGGGAATGTGGGCTCTTCTGTGAGACACCAGTGTGCGTCCCAAAGGAAACCGGGGGGGGGGGGGCTCCCCCAGGACGCCTGCGTACGGCAGTCGGTGGCCAGATGTTTACTTCCAGCCGGAGAAAGAGAAAAAGGACAGCTTTCCCAGGGACAATTCTGGACCCTTGGGAACATCCAGAATCACCAAAGCCTAAACTTGGCACGGCCTGGGGAACGCTCTTCCGCACGTCCAGCAATCCCCACGTCAAAACCTTTCTCGGCAGAGGCAGGCACTCTCTCCCTTGTACTAGATAGCTCGGCAGAGCCTCCCGAGAAACATGCTGCGTCATTCAGCTTGAAAGTGGGACGCGGATGGGAGAGTACGCTTTCTCCCCGTTTGGAGGCGCCGTGCGCTTGGCTTCAAAGCTGCCCGAACAGCACTAGCGGCCCGACGTCTCTGCACGGCAGGATTGTCGTTGTGGGCCGAGGCTGCGTGTTCTCTCAAAGCGGAAAACCGTGCTGGCAACACCTTGCTAGAAACTCCTCCCACGGCACTACATGTTCAGCTCCGGCCAAACGAAAGGTGACCTCAGGCCTCAAGGTAAGTTCCAGCGTTTCACGTCGGGGGAGTTGGGTGTGCAGGGGTTTCCATGAGGCCAGACTCCACCACGGAGTGCCTTAACTCTGCGACGCTCCTGGGGGCACACAGGATAGGAGCTCGTTCGCCAGTTTCGCAGGATGACTTCTCTCCGTGCCGGAACGGCGGCTCCTGGCTTCTAGAGGAACCTTAGCCTAAACAGGCCCCTGGAGAAAGCTCTTCACATTCAGAGCAAGGGCAAGGTACTGCTCTCTGGCTTGCCTGGGTTGAGTGCCCCAGTCGTCAAAGAGCCTCGCGAAAGCAGTGCTGCGCCGACTCCCTTTGCCGGTCGAACGGCCTCCTTGACTGAAAGAGAACTGCAGTGCCAAAAGGCACGGTGCTGACGACTGGCTCCAGGAAGAGACTCGGGACAGCACTCTCCTAGAAGCGAAAGCTAGGCTGTGCGCCCAGCCTGAGGAGCAGTACGTACGTTTGCCACACTTCTTTACACAGCTAGGCATGAGCCAGAGAGCCTTGGTCACTGAGGCCTACCTAAGGGACTGCCATACTTACCCAGTAGCTCCCACGCAGAGGTCCCTGTGCCCAAACGGGCCTCCACGGAAGGGCCCTGTTCCTCCCGTTGTGTTTCCTTGAGGTAATCAGAAACCGCTGAGGATCCCTATAGGAGCTCCGGTTTGAAGCTGGGCGACCCTGGCTAAACCTTATTCCCCTCCGTGGTAAACGAGACAGTGGCGGGTCCTAAGCTGCCTGAAGTACACTTGCTCGCGCCCACCTTCTCTTTGCTGCCGGAAGGCCTCCCACAAGACGTCTGAGTTTACTCGTGACAGCAGAAGTCTGAGTTTACGCGTGTGAGGCCTGCTGCTCTCGGTTCCTTGCTGGGAGCTTCAGCAGGAGCGCTCGGGAGCTCGCCGGCACAAGAACTGTGAGTCCCCTCGCCCCACCCCGGCCTCAAGCAAAAGTCCAGATTTCCCCCGTCAGGAACACCTCGGAGTGCCATAGGAGCGAAGAAGCGTGCGTTAACGGAGGGCCTCAACAGTGCTAGGGCTTTATTTCACGAGACACCGTGCACTCACGTTCGTTGTAACAACTGTCAAAGGGCACTGGATGCCTTCCAACTCCTCTCTGGCGTTTGAGCCACAGGAAGTAAATGCATTCGTTTGATTAAGCTCCGTGAACGTGCAACGACGATGGCGAAGCGCTGCCCTGTTCGCTCGAAAGCTCTCGTTTGTACGGCCTTCACACGGCCTCAAGGTACGCCGTGCTAAACAGCCTTACATTCCACGCTGGTGTGCCCCCAATTGGGAATGTGGGCTCTTCTGTGAGACACCAGTGTGCGTCCCAAAGGAAACCGGGGGGGGGGGGGCTCCCCCAGGACGCCTGCGTACGGCAGTCGGTGGCCAGATGTTTACTTCCAGCCGGAGAAAGAGAAAAAGGACAGCTTTCCCAGGGACAATTCTGGACCCTTGGGAACATCCAGAATCACCAAAGCCTAAACTTGGCACGGCCTGGGGAACGCTCTTCCGCACGTCCAGCAATCCCCACGTCAAAACCTTTCTCGGCAGAGGCAGGCACTCTCTCCCTTGTACTAGATAGCTCGGCAGAGCCTCCCGAGAAACATGCTGCGTCATTCAGCTTGAAAGTGGGACGCGGATGGGAGAGTACGCTTTCTCCCCGTTTGGAGGCGCCGTGCGCTTGGCTTCAAAGCTGCCCGAACAGCACTAGCGGCCCGACGTCTCTGCACGGCAGGATTGTCGTTGTGGGCCGAGGCTGCGTGTTCTCTCAAAGCGGAAAACCGTGCTGGCAACACCTTGCTAGAAACTCCTCCCACGGCACTACATGTTCAGCTCCGGCCAAACGAAAGGTGACCTCAGGCCTCAAGGTAAGTTCCAGCGTTTCACGTCGGGGGAGTTGGGTGTGCAGGGGTTTCCATGAGGCCAGACTCCACCACGGAGTGCCTTAACTCTGCGACGCTCCTGGGGGCACACAGGATAGGAGCTCGTTCGCCAGTTTCGCAGGATGACTTCTCTCCGTGCCGGAACGGCGGCTCCTGGCTTCTAGAGGAACCTTAGCCTAAACAGGCCCCTGGAGAAAGCTCTTCACATTCAGAGCAAGGGCAAGGTACTGCTCTCTGGCTTGCCTGGGTTGAGTGCCCCAGTCGTCAAAGAGCCTCGCGAAAGCAGTGCTGCGCCGACTCCCTTTGCCGGTCGAACGGCCTCCTTGACTGAAAGAGAACTGCAGTGCCAAAAGGCACGGTGCTGACGACTGGCTCCAGGAAGAGACTCGGGACAGCACTCTCCTAGAAGCGAAAGCTAGGCTGTGCGCCCAGCCTGAGGAGCAGTACGTACGTTTGCCACACTTCTTTACACAGCTAGGCATGAGCCAGAGAGCCTTGGTCACTGAGGCCTACCTAAGGGACTGCCATACTTACCCAGTAGCTCCCACGCAGAGGTCCCTGTGCCCAAACGGGCCTCCACGGAAGGGCCCTGTTCCTCCCGTTGTGTTTCCTTGAGGTAATCAGAAACCGCTGAGGATCCCTATAGGAGCTCCGGTTTGAAGCTGGGCGACCCTGGCTAAACCTTATTCCCCTCCGTGGTAAACGAGACAGTGGCGGGTCCTAAGCTGCCTGAAGTACACTTGCTCGCGCCCACCTTCTCTTTGCTGCCGGAAGGCCTCCCACAAGACGTCTGAGTTTACTCGTGACAGCAGAAGTCTGAGTTTACGCGTGTGAGGCCTGCTGCTCTCGGTTCCTTGCTGGGAGCTTCAGCAGGAGCGCTCGGGAGCTCGCCGGCACAAGAACTGTGAGTCCCCTCGCCCCACCCCGGCCTCAAGCAAAAGTCCAGATTTCCCCCGTCAGGAACACCTCGGAGTGCCATAGGAGCGAAGAAGCGTGCGTTAACGGAGGGCCTCAACAGTGCTAGGGCTTTATTTCACGAGACACCGTGCACTCACGTTCGTTGTAACAACTGTCAAAGGGCACTGGATGCCTTCCAACTCCTCTCTGGCGTTTGAGCCACAGGAAGTAAATGCATTCGTTTGATTAAGCTCCGTGAACGTGCAACGACGATGGCGAAGCGCTGCCCTGTTCGCTCGAAAGCTCTCGTTTGTACGGCCTTCACACGGCCTCAAGGTACGCCGTGCTAAACAGCCTTACATTCCACGCTGGTGTGCCCCCAATTGGGAATGTGGGCTCTTCTGTGAGACACCAGTGTGCGTCCCAAAGGAAACCGGGGGGGGGGGCTCCCCCAGGACGCCTGCGTACGGCAGTCGGTGGCCAGATGTTTACTTCCAGCCGGAGAAAGAGAAAAAGGACAGCTTTCCCAGGGACAATTCTGGACCCTTGGGAACATCCAGAATCACCAAAGCCTAAACTTGGCACGGCCTGGGGAACGCTCTTCCGCACGTCCAGCAATCCCCACGTCAAAACCTTTCTCGGCAGAGGCAGGCACTCTCTCCCTTGTACTAGATAGCTCGGCAGAGCCTCCCGAGAAACATGCTGCGTCATTCAGCTTGAAAGTGGGACGCGGATGGGAGAGTACGCTTTCTCCCCGTTTGGAGGCGCCGTGCGCTTGGCTTCAAAGCTGCCCGAACAGCACTAGCGGCCCGACGTCTCTGCACGGCAGGATTGTCGTTGTGGGCCGAGGCTGCGTGTTCTCTCAAAGCGGAAAACCGTGCTGGCAACACCTTGCTAGAAACTCCTCCCACGGCACTACATGTTCAGCTCCGGCCAAACGAAAGGTGACCTCAGGCCTCAAGGTAAGTTCCAGCGTTTCACGTCGGGGGAGTTGGGTGTGCAGGGGTTTCCATGAGGCCAGACTCCACCACGGAGTGCCTTAACTCTGCGACGCTCCTGGGGGCACACAGGATAGGAGCTCGTTCGCCAGTTTCGCAGGATGACTTCTCTCCGTGCCGGAACGGCGGCTCCTGGCTTCTAGAGGAACCTTAGCCTAAACAGGCCCCTGGAGAAAGCTCTTCACATTCAGAGCAAGGGCAAGGTACTGCTCTCTGGCTTGCCTGGGTTGAGTGCCCCAGTCGTCAAAGAGCCTCGCGAAAGCAGTGCTGCGCCGACTCCCTTTGCCGGTCGAACGGCCTCCTTGACTGAAAGAGAACTGCAGTGCCAAAAGGCACGGTGCTGACGACTGGCTCCAGGAAGAGACTCGGGACAGCACTCTCCTAGAAGCGAAAGCTAGGCTGTGCGCCCAGCCTGAGGAGCAGTACGTACGTTTGCCACACTTCTTTACACAGCTAGGCATGAGCCAGAGAGCCTTGGTCACTGAGGCCTACCTAAGGGACTGCCATACTTACCCAGTAGCTCCCACGCAGAGGTCCCTGTGCCCAAACGGGCCTCCACGGAAGGGCCCTGTTCCTCCCGTTGTGTTTCCTTGAGGTAATCAGAAACCGCTGAGGATCCCTATAGGAGCTCCGGTTTGAAGCTGGGCGACCCTGGCTAAACCTTATTCCCCTCCGTGGTAAACGAGACAGTGGCGGGTCCTAAGCTGCCTGAAGTACACTTGCTCGCGCCCACCTTCTCTTTGCTGCCGGAAGGCCTCCCACAAGACGTCTGAGTTTACTCGTGACAGCAGAAGTCTGAGTTTACGCGTGTGAGGCCTGCTGCTCTCGGTTCCTTGCTGGGAGCTTCAGCAGGAGCGCTCGGGAGCTCGCCGGCACAAGAACTGTGAGTCCCCTCGCCCCACCCCGGCCTCAAGCAAAAGTCCAGATTTCCCCCGTCAGGAACACCTCGGAGTGCCATAGGAGCGAAGAAGCGTGCGTTAACGGAGGGCCTCAACAGTGCTAGGGCTTTATTTCACGAGACACCGTGCACTCACGTTCGTTGTAACAACTGTCAAAGGGCACTGGATGCCTTCCAACTCCTCTCTGGCGTTTGAGCCACAGGAAGTAAATGCATTCGTTTGATTAAGCTCCGTGAACGTGCAACGACGATGGCGAAGCGCTGCCCTGTTCGCTCGAAAGCTCTCGTTTGTACGGCCTTCACACGGCCTCAAGGTACGCCGTGCTAAACAGCCTTACATTCCACGCTGGTGTGCCCCCAATTGGGAATGTGGGCTCTTCTGTGAGACACCAGTGTGCGTCCCAAAGGAAACCGGGGGGGGGGGGCTCCCCCAGGACGCCTGCGTACGGCAGTCGGTGGCCAGATGTTTACTTCCAGCCGGAGAAAGAGAAAAAGGACAGCTTTCCCAGGGACAATTCTGGACCCTTGGGAACATCCAGAATCACCAAAGCCTAAACTTGGCACGGCCTGGGGAACGCTCTTCCGCACGTCCAGCAATCCCCACGTCAAAACCTTTCTCGGCAGAGGCAGGCACTCTCTCCCTTGTACTAGATAGCTCGGCAGAGCCTCCCGAGAAACATGCTGCGTCATTCAGCTTGAAAGTGGGACGCGGATGGGAGAGTACGCTTTCTCCCCGTTTGGAGGCGCCGTGCGCTTGGCTTCAAAGCTGCCCGAACAGCACTAGCGGCCCGACGTCTCTGCACGGCAGGATTGTCGTTGTGGGCCGAGGCTGCGTGTTCTCTCAAAGCGGAAAACCGTGCTGGCAACACCTTGCTAGAAACTCCTCCCACGGCACTACATGTTCAGCTCCGGCCAAACGAAAGGTGACCTCAGGCCTCAAGGTAAGTTCCAGCGTTTCACGTCGGGGGAGTTGGGTGTGCAGGGGTTTCCATGAGGCCAGACTCCACCACGGAGTGCCTTAACTCTGCGACGCTCCTGGGGGCACACAGGATAGGAGCTCGTTCGCCAGTTTCGCAGGATGACTTCTCTCCGTGCCGGAACGGCGGCTCCTGGCTTCTAGAGGAACCTTAGCCTAAACAGGCCCCTGGAGAAAGCTCTTCACATTCAGAGCAAGGGCAAGGTACTGCTCTCTGGCTTGCCTGGGTTGAGTGCCCCAGTCGTCAAAGAGCCTCGCGAAAGCAGTGCTGCGCCGACTCCCTTTGCCGGTCGAACGGCCTCCTTGACTGAAAGAGAACTGCAGTGCCAAAAGGCACGGTGCCGACGACTGGCTCCAGGAAGAGACTCGGGACAGCACTCTCCTAGAAGCGAAAGCTAGGCTGTGCGCCCAGCCTGAGGAGCAGTACGTACGTTTGCCACACTTCTTTACACAGCTAGGCATGAGCCAGAGAGCCTTGGTCACTGAGGCCTACCTAAGGGACTGCCATACTTACCCAGTAGCTCCCACGCAGAGGTCCCTGTGCCCAAACGGGCCTCCACGGAAGGGCCCTGTTCCTCCCGTTGTGTTTCCTTGAGGTAATCAGAAACCGCTGAGGATCCCTATAGGAGCTCCGGTTTGAAGCTGGGCGACCCTGGCTAAACCTTATTCCCCTCCGTGGTAAACGAGACAGTGGCGGGTCCTAAGCTGCCTGAAGTACACTTGCTCGCGCCCACCTTCTCTTTGCTGCCGGAAGGCCTCCCACAAGACGTCTGAGTTTACTCGTGACAGCAGAAGTCTGAGTTTACGCGTGTGAGGCCTGCTGCTCTCGGTTCCTTGCTGGGAGCTTCAGCAGGAGCGCTCGGGAGCTCGCCGGCACAAGAACTGTGAGTCCCCTCGCCCCACCCCGGCCTCAAGCAAAAGTCCAGATTTCCCCCGTCAGGAACACCTCGGAGTGCCATAGGAGCGAAGAAGCGTGCGTTAACGGAGGGCCTCAACAGTGCTAGGGCTTTATTTCACGAGACACCGTGCACTCACGTTCGTTGTAACAACTGTCAAAGGGCACTGGATGCCTTCCAACTCCTCTCTGGCGTTTGAGCCACAGGAAGTAAATGCATTCGTTTGATTAAGCTCCGTGAACGTGCAACGACGATGGCGAAGCGCTGCCCTGTTCGCTCGAAAGCTCTCGTTTGTACGGCCTTCACACGGCCTCAAGGTACGCCGTGCTAAACAGCCTTACATTCCACGCTGGTGTGCCCCCAATTGGGAATGTGGGCTCTTCTGTGAGACACCAGTGTGCGTCCCAAAGGAAACCGGGGGGGGGGGGGCTCCCCCAGGACGCCTGCGTACGGCAGTCGGTGGCCAGATGTTTACTTCCAGCCGGAGAAAGAGAAAAAGGACAGCTTTCCCAGGGACAATTCTGGACCCTTGGGAACATCCAGAATCACCAAAGCCTAAACTTGGCACGGCCTGGGGAACGCTCTTCCGCACGTCCAGCAATCCCCACGTCAAAACCTTTCTCGGCAGAGGCAGGCACTCTCTCCCTTGTACTAGATAGCTCGGCAGAGCCTCCCGAGAAACATGCTGCGTCATTCAGCTTGAAAGTGGGACGCGGATGGGAGAGTACGCTTTCTCCCCGTTTGGAGGCGCCGTGCGCTTGGCTTCAAAGCTGCCCGAACAGCACTAGCGGCCCGACGTCTCTGCACGGCAGGATTGTCGTTGTGGGCCGAGGCTGCGTGTTCTCTCAAAGCGGAAAACCGTGCTGGCAACACCTTGCTAGAAACTCCTCCCACGGCACTACATGTTCAGCTCCGGCCAAACGAAAGGTGACCTCAGGCCTCAAGGTAAGTTCCAGCGTTTCACGTCGGGGGAGTTGGGTGTGCAGGGGTTTCCATGAGGCCAGACTCCACCACGGAGTGCCTTAACTCTGCGACGCTCCTGGGGGCACACAGGATAGGAGCTCGTTCGCCAGTTTCGCAGGATGACTTCTCTCCGTGCCGGAACGGCGGCTCCTGGCTTCTAGAGGAACCTTAGCCTAAACAGGCCCCTGGAGAAAGCTCTTCACATTCAGAGCAAGGGCAAGGTACTGCTCTCTGGCTTGCCTGGGTTGAGTGCCCCAGTCGTCAAAGAGCCTCGCGAAAGCAGTGCTGCGCCGACTCCCTTTGCCGGTCGAACGGCCTCCTTGACTGAAAGAGAACTGCAGTGCCAAAAGGCACGGTGCTGACGACTGGCTCCAGGAAGAGACTCGGGACAGCACTCTCCTAGAAGCGAAAGCTAGGCTGTGCGCCCAGCCTGAGGAGCAGTACGTACGTTTGCCACACTTCTTTACACAGCTAGGCATGAGCCAGAGAGCCTTGGTCACTGAGGCCTACCTAAGGGACTGCCATACTTACCCAGTAGCTCCCACGCAGAGGTCCCTGTGCCCAAACGGGCCTCCACGGAAGGGCCCTGTTCCTCCCGTTGTGTTTCCTTGAGGTAATCAGAAACCGCTGAGGATCCCTATAGGAGCTCCGGTTTGAAGCTGGGCGACCCTGGCTAAACCTTATTCCCCTCCGTGGTAAACGAGACAGTGGCGGGTCCTAAGCTGCCTGAAGTACACTTGCTCGCGCCCACCTTCTCTTTGCTGCCGGAAGGCCTCCCACAAGACGTCTGAGTTTACTCGTGACAGCAGAAGTCTGAGTTTACGCGTGTGAGGCCTGCTGCTCTCGGTTCCTTGCTGGGAGCTTCAGCAGGAGCGCTCGGGAGCTCGCCGGCACAAGAACTGTGAGTCCCCTCGCCCCACCCCGGCCTCAAGCAAAAGTCCAGATTTCCCCCGTCAGGAACACCTCGGAGTGCCATAGGAGCGAAGAAGCGTGCGTTAACGGAGGGCCTCAACAGTGCTAGGGCTTTATTTCACGAGACACCGTGCACTCACGTTCGTTGTAACAACTGTCAAAGGGCACTGGATGCCTTCCAACTCCTCTCTGGCGTTTGAGCCACAGGAAGTAAATGCATTCGTTTGATTAAGCTCCGTGAACGTGCAACGACGATGGCGAAGCGCTGCCCTGTTCGCTCGAAAGCTCTCGTTTGTACGGCCTTCACACGGCCTCAAGGTACGCCGTGCTAAACAGCCTTACATTCCACGCTGGTGTGCCCCCAATTGGGAATGTGGGCTCTTCTGTGAGACACCAGTGTGCGTCCCAAAGGAAACCGGGGGGGGGGGGGCTCCCCCAGGACGCCTGCGTACGGCAGTCGGTGGCCAGATGTTTACTTCCAGCCGGAGAAAGAGAAAAAGGACAGCTTTCCCAGGGACAATTCTGGACCCTTGGGAACATCCAGAATCACCAAAGCCTAAACTTGGCACGGCCTGGGGAACGCTCTTCCGCACGTCCAGCAATCCCCACGTCAAAACCTTTCTCGGCAGAGGCAGGCACTCTCTCCCTTGTACTAGATAGCTCGGCAGAGCCTCCCGAGAAACATGCTGCGTCATTCAGCTTGAAAGTGGGACGCGGATGGGAGAGTACGCTTTCTCCCCGTTTGGAGGCGCCGTGCGCTTGGCTTCAAAGCTGCCCGAACAGCACTAGCGGCCCGACGTCTCTGCACGGCAGGATTGTCGTTGTGGGCCGAGGCTGCGTGTTCTCTCAAAGCGGAAAACCGTGCTGGCAACACCTTGCTAGAAACTCCTCCCACGGCACTACATGTTCAGCTCCGGCCAAACGAAAGGTGACCTCAGGCCTCAAGGTAAGTTCCAGCGTTTCACGTCGGGGGAGTTGGGTGTGCAGGGGTTTCCATGAGGCCAGACTCCACCACGGAGTGCCTTAACTCTGCGACGCTCCTGGGGGCACACAGGATAGGAGCTCGTTCGCCAGTTTCGCAGGATGACTTCTCTCCGTGCCGGAACGGCGGCTCCTGGCTTCTAGAGGAACCTTAGCCTAAACAGGCCCCTGGAGAAAGCTCTTCACATTCAGAGCAAGGGCAAGGTACTGCTCTCTGGCTTGCCTGGGTTGAGTGCCCCAGTCGTCAAAGAGCCTCGCGAAAGCAGTGCTGCGCCGACTCCCTTTGCCGGTCGAACGGCCTCCTTGACTGAAAGAGAACTGCAGTGCCAAAAGGCACGGTGCTGACGACTGGCTCCAGGAAGAGACTCGGGACAGCACTCTCCTAGAAGCGAAAGCTAGGCTGTGCGCCCAGCCTGAGGAGCAGTACGTACGTTTGCCACACTTCTTTACACAGCTAGGCATGAGCCAGAGAGCCTTGGTCACTGAGGCCTACCTAAGGGACTGCCATACTTACCCAGTAGCTCCCACGCAGAGGTCCCTGTGCCCAAACGGGCCTCCACGGAAGGGCCCTGTTCCTCCCGTTGTGTTTCCTTGAGGTAATCAGAAACCGCTGAGGATCCCTATAGGAGCTCCGGTTTGAAGCTGGGCGACCCTGGCTAAACCTTATTCCCCTCCGTGGTAAACGAGACAGTGGCGGGTCCTAAGCTGCCTGAAGTACACTTGCTCGCGCCCACCTTCTCTTTGCTGCCGGAAGGCCTCCCACAAGACGTCTGAGTTTACTCGTGACAGCAGAAGTCTGAGTTTACGCGTGTGAGGCCTGCTGCTCTCGGTTCCTTGCTGGGAGCTTCAGCAGGAGCGCTCGGGAGCTCGCCGGCACAAGAACTGTGAGTCCCCTCGCCCCACCCCGGCCTCAAGCAAAAGTCCAGATTTCCCCCGTCAGGAACACCTCGGAGTGCCATAGGAGCGAAGAAGCGTGCGTTAACGGAGGGCCTCAACAGTGCTAGGGCTTTATTTCACGAGACACCGTGCACTCACGTTCGTTGTAACAACTGTCAAAGGGCACTGGATGCCTTCCAACTCCTCTCTGGCGTTTGAGCCACAGGAAGTAAATGCATTCGTTTGATTAAGCTCCGTGAACGTGCAACGACGATGGCGAAGCGCTGCCCTGTTCGCTCGAAAGCTCTCGTTTGTACGGCCTTCACACGGCCTCAAGGTACGCCGTGCTAAACAGCCTTACATTCCACGCTGGTGTGCCCCCAATTGGGAATGTGGGCTCTTCTGTGAGACACCAGTGTGCGTCCCAAAGGAAACCGGGGGGGGGGGGGCTCCCCCAGGACGCCTGCGTACGGCAGTCGGTGGCCAGATGTTTACTTCCAGCCGGAGAAAGAGAAAAAGGACAGCTTTCCCAGGGACAATTCTGGACCCTTGGGAACATCCAGAATCACCAAAGCCTAAACTTGGCACGGCCTGGGGAACGCTCTTCCGCACGTCCAGCAATCCCCACGTCAAAACCTTTCTCGGCAGAGGCAGGCACTCTCTCCCTTGTACTAGATAGCTCGGCAGAGCCTCCCGAGAAACATGCTGCGTCATTCAGCTTGAAAGTGGGACGCGGATGGGAGAGTACGCTTTCTCCCCGTTTGGAGGCGCCGTGCGCTTGGCTTCAAAGCTGCCCGAACAGCACTAGCGGCCCGACGTCTCTGCACGGCAGGATTGTCGTTGTGGGCCGAGGCTGCGTGTTCTCTCAAAGCGGAAAACCGTGCTGGCAACACCTTGCTAGAAACTCCTCCCACGGCACTACATGTTCAGCTCCGGCCAAACGAAAGGTGACCTCAGGCCTCAAGGTAAGTTCCAGCGTTTCACGTCGGGGGAGTTGGGTGTGCAGGGGTTTCCATGAGGCCAGACTCCACCACGGAGTGCCTTAACTCTGCGACGCTCCTGGGGGCACACAGGATAGGAGCTCGTTCGCCAGTTTCGCAGGATGACTTCTCTCCGTGCCGGAACGGCGGCTCCTGGCTTCTAGAGGAACCTTAGCCTAAACAGGCCCCTGGAGAAAGCTCTTCACATTCAGAGCAAGGGCAAGGTACTGCTCTCTGGCTTGCCTGGGTTGAGTGCCCCAGTCGTCAAAGAGCCTCGCGAAAGCAGTGCTGCGCCGACTCCCTTTGCCGGTCGAACGGCCTCCTTGACTGAAAGAGAACTGCAGTGCCAAAAGGCACGGTGCTGACGACTGGCTCCAGGAAGAGACTCGGGACAGCACTCTCCTAGAAGCGAAAGCTAGGCTGTGCGCCCAGCCTGAGGAGCAGTACGTACGTTTGCCACACTTCTTTACACAGCTAGGCATGAGCCAGAGAGCCTTGGTCACTGAGGCCTACCTAAGGGACTGCCATACTTACCCAGTAGCTCCCACGCAGAGGTCCCTGTGCCCAAACGGGCCTCCACGGAAGGGCCCTGTTCCTCCCGTTGTGTTTCCTTGAGGTAATCAGAAACCGCTGAGGATCCCTATAGGAGCTCCGGTTTGAAGCTGGGCGACCCTGGCTAAACCTTATTCCCCTCCGTGGTAAACGAGACAGTGGCGGGTCCTAAGCTGCCTGAAGTACACTTGCTCGCGCCCACCTTCTCTTTGCTGCCGGAAGGCCTCCCACAAGACGTCTGAGTTTACTCGTGACAGCAGAAGTCTGAGTTTACGCGTGTGAGGCCTGCTGCTCTCGGTTCCTTGCTGGGAGCTTCAGCAGGAGCGCTCGGGAGCTCGCCGGCACAAGAACTGTGAGTCCCCTCGCCCCACCCCGGCCTCAAGCAAAAGTCCAGATTTCCCCCGTCAGGAACACCTCGGAGTGCCATAGGAGCGAAGAAGCGTGCGTTAACGGAGGGCCTCAACAGTGCTAGGGCTTTATTTCACGAGACACCGTGCACTCACGTTCGTTGTAACAACTGTCAAAGGGCACTGGATGCCTTCCAACTCCTCTCTGGCGTTTGAGCCACAGGAAGTAAATGCATTCGTTTGATTAAGCTCCGTGAACGTGCAACGACGATGGCGAAGCGCTGCCCTGTTCGCTCGAAAGCTCTCGTTTGTACGGCCTTCACACGGCCTCAAGGTACGCCGTGCTAAACAGCCTTACATTCCACGCTGGTGTGCCCCCAATTGGGAATGTGGGCTCTTCTGTGAGACACCAGTGTGCGTCCCAAAGGAAACCGGGGGGGGGGGGCTCCCCCAGGACGCCTGCGTACGGCAGTCGGTGGCCAGATGTTTACTTCCAGCCGGAGAAAGAGAAAAAGGACAGCTTTCCCAGGGACAATTCTGGACCCTTGGGAACATCCAGAATCACCAAAGCCTAAACTTGGCACGGCCTGGGGAACGCTCTTCCGCACGTCCAGCAATCCCCACGTCAAAACCTTTCTCGGCAGAGGCAGGCACTCTCTCCCTTGTACTAGATAGCTCGGCAGAGCCTCCCGAGAAACATGCTGCGTCATTCAGCTTGAAAGTGGGACGCGGATGGGAGAGTACGCTTTCTCCCCGTTTGGAGGCGCCGTGCGCTTGGCTTCAAAGCTGCCCGAACAGCACTAGCGGCCCGACGTCTCTGCACGGCAGGATTGTCGTTGTGGGCCGAGGCTGCGTGTTCTCTCAAAGCGGAAAACCGTGCTGGCAACACCTTGCTAGAAACTCCTCCCACGGCACTACATGTTCAGCTCCGGCCAAACGAAAGGTGACCTCAGGCCTCAAGGTAAGTTCCAGCGTTTCACGTCGGGGGAGTTGGGTGTGCAGGGGTTTCCATGAGGCCAGACTCCACCACGGAGTGCCTTAACTCTGCGACGCTCCTGGGGGCACACAGGATAGGAGCTCGTTCGCCAGTTTCGCAGGATGACTTCTCTCCGTGCCGGAACGGCGGCTCCTGGCTTCTAGAGGAACCTTAGCCTAAACAGGCCCCTGGAGAAAGCTCTTCACATTCAGAGCAAGGGCAAGGTACTGCTCTCTGGCTTGCCTGGGTTGAGTGCCCCAGTCGTCAAAGAGCCTCGCGAAAGCAGTGCTGCGCCGACTCCCTTTGCCGGTCGAACGGCCTCCTTGACTGAAAGAGAACTGCAGTGCCAAAAGGCACGGTGCTGACGACTGGCTCCAGGAAGAGACTCGGGACAGCACTCTCCTAGAAGCGAAAGCTAGGCTGTGCGCCCAGCCTGAGGAGCAGTACGTACGTTTGCCACACTTCTTTACACAGCTAGGCATGAGCCAGAGAGCCTTGGTCACTGAGGCCTACCTAAGGGACTGCCATACTTACCCAGTAGCTCCCACGCAGAGGTCCCTGTGCCCAAACGGGCCTCCACGGAAGGGCCCTGTTCCTCCCGTTGTGTTTCCTTGAGGTAATCAGAAACCGCTGAGGATCCCTATAGGAGCTCCGGTTTGAAGCTGGGCGACCCTGGCTAAACCTTATTCCCCTCCGTGGTAAACGAGACAGTGGCGGGTCCTAAGCTGCCTGAAGTACACTTGCTCGCGCCCACCTTCTCTTTGCTGCCGGAAGGCCTCCCACAAGACGTCTGAGTTTACTCGTGACAGCAGAAGTCTGAGTTTACGCGTGTGAGGCCTGCTGCTCTCGGTTCCTTGCTGGGAGCTTCAGCAGGAGCGCTCGGGAGCTCGCCGGCACAAGAACTGTGAGTCCCCTCGCCCCACCCCGGCCTCAAGCAAAAGTCCAGATTTCCCCCGTCAGGAACACCTCGGAGTGCCATAGGAGCGAAGAAGCGTGCGTTAACGGAGGGCCTCAACAGTGCTAGGGCTTTATTTCACGAGACACCGTGCACTCACGTTCGTTGTAACAACTGTCAAAGGGCACTGGATGCCTTCCAACTCCTCTCTGGCGTTTGAGCCACAGGAAGTAAATGCATTCGTTTGATTAAGCTCCGTGAACGTGCAACGACGATGGCGAAGCGCTGCCCTGTTCGCTCGAAAGCTCTCGTTTGTACGGCCTTCACACGGCCTCAAGGTACGCCGTGCTAAACAGCCTTACATTCCACGCTGGTGTGCCCCCAATTGGGAATGTGGGCTCTTCTGTGAGACACCAGTGTGCGTCCCAAAGGAAACCGGGGGGGGGGGCTCCCCCAGGACGCCTGCGTACGGCAGTCGGTGGCCAGATGTTTACTTCCAGCCGGAGAAAGAGAAAAAGGACAGCTTTCCCAGGGACAATTCTGGACCCTTGGGAACATCCAGAATCACCAAAGCCTAAACTTGGCACGGCCTGGGGAACGCTCTTCCGCACGTCCAGCAATCCCCACGTCAAAACCTTTCTCGGCAGAGGCAGGCACTCTCTCCCTTGTACTAGATAGCTCGGCAGAGCCTCCCGAGAAACATGCTGCGTCATTCAGCTTGAAAGTGGGACGCGGATGGGAGAGTACGCTTTCTCCCCGTTTGGAGGCGCCGTGCGCTTGGCTTCAAAGCTGCCCGAACAGCACTAGCGGCCCGACGTCTCTGCACGGCAGGATTGTCGTTGTGGGCCGAGGCTGCGTGTTCTCTCAAAGCGGAAAACCGTGCTGGCAACACCTTGCTAGAAACTCCTCCCACGGCACTACATGTTCAGCTCCGGCCAAACGAAAGGTGACCTCAGGCCTCAAGGTAAGTTCCAGCGTTTCACGTCGGGGGAGTTGGGTGTGCAGGGGTTTCCATGAGGCCAGACTCCACCACGGAGTGCCTTAACTCTGCGACGCTCCTGGGGGCACACAGGATAGGAGCTCGTTCGCCAGTTTCGCAGGATGACTTCTCTCCGTGCCGGAACGGCGGCTCCTGGCTTCTAGAGGAACCTTAGCCTAAACAGGCCCCTGGAGAAAGCTCTTCACATTCAGAGCAAGGGCAAGGTACTGCTCTCTGGCTTGCCTGGGTTGAGTGCCCCAGTCGTCAAAGAGCCTCGCGAAAGCAGTGCTGCGCCGACTCCCTTTGCCGGTCGAACGGCCTCCTTGACTGAAAGAGAACTGCAGTGCCAAAAGGCACGGTGCTGACGACTGGCTCCAGGAAGAGACTCGGGACAGCACTCTCCTAGAAGCGAAAGCTAGGCTGTGCGCCCAGCCTGAGGAGCAGTACGTACGTTTGCCACACTTCTTTACACAGCTAGGCATGAGCCAGAGAGCCTTGGTCACTGAGGCCTACCTAAGGGACTGCCATACTTACCCAGTAGCTCCCACGCAGAGGTCCCTGTGCCCAAACGGGCCTCCACGGAAGGGCCCTGTTCCTCCCGTTGTGTTTCCTTGAGGTAATCAGAAACCGCTGAGGATCCCTATAGGAGCTCCGGTTTGAAGCTGGGCGACCCTGGCTAAACCTTATTCCCCTCCGTGGTAAACGAGACAGTGGCGGGTCCTAAGCTGCCTGAAGTACACTTGCTCGCGCCCACCTTCTCTTTGCTGCCGGAAGGCCTCCCACAAGACGTCTGAGTTTACTCGTGACAGCAGAAGTCTGAGTTTACGCGTGTGAGGCCTGCTGCTCTCGGTTCCTTGCTGGGAGCTTCAGCAGGAGCGCTCGGGAGCTCGCCGGCACAAGAACTGTGAGTCCCCTCGCCCCACCCCGGCCTCAAGCAAAAGTCCAGATTTCCCCCGTCAGGAACACCTCGGAGTGCCATAGGAGCGAAGAAGCGTGCGTTAACGGAGGGCCTCAACAGTGCTAGGGCTTTATTTCACGAGACACCGTGCACTCACGTTCGTTGTAACAACTGTCAAAGGGCACTGGATGCCTTCCAACTCCTCTCTGGCGTTTGAGCCACAGGAAGTAAATGCATTCGTTTGATTAAGCTCCGTGAACGTGCAACGACGATGGCGAAGCGCTGCCCTGTTCGCTCGAAAGCTCTCGTTTGTACGGCCTTCACACGGCCTCAAGGTACGCCGTGCTAAACAGCCTTACATTCCACGCTGGTGTGCCCCCAATTGGGAATGTGGGCTCTTCTGTGAGACACCAGTGTGCGTCCCAAAGGAAACCGGGGGGGGGGGGGCTCCCCCAGGACGCCTGCGTACGGCAGTCGGTGGCCAGATGTTTACTTCCAGCCGGAGAAAGAGAAAAAGGACAGCTTTCCCAGGGACAATTCTGGACCCTTGGGAACATCCAGAATCACCAAAGCCTAAACTTGGCACGGCCTGGGGAACGCTCTTCCGCACGTCCAGCAATCCCCACGTCAAAACCTTTCTCGGCAGAGGCAGGCACTCTCTCCCTTGTACTAGATAGCTCGGCAGAGCCTCCCGAGAAACATGCTGCGTCATTCAGCTTGAAAGTGGGACGCGGATGGGAGAGTACGCTTTCTCCCCGTTTGGAGGCGCCGTGCGCTTGGCTTCAAAGCTGCCCGAACAGCACTAGCGGCCCGACGTCTCTGCACGGCAGGATTGTCGTTGTGGGCCGAGGCTGCGTGTTCTCTCAAAGCGGAAAACCGTGCTGGCAACACCTTGCTAGAAACTCCTCCCACGGCACTACATGTTCAGCTCCGGCCAAACGAAAGGTGACCTCAGGCCTCAAGGTAAGTTCCAGCGTTTCACGTCGGGGGAGTTGGGTGTGCAGGGGTTTCCATGAGGCCAGACTCCACCACGGAGTGCCTTAACTCTGCGACGCTCCTGGGGGCACACAGGATAGGAGCTCGTTCGCCAGTTTCGCAGGATGACTTCTCTCCGTGCCGGAACGGCGGCTCCTGGCTTCTAGAGGAACCTTAGCCTAAACAGGCCCCTGGAGAAAGCTCTTCACATTCAGAGCAAGGGCAAGGTACTGCTCTCTGGCTTGCCTGGGTTGAGTGCCCCAGTCGTCAAAGAGCCTCGCGAAAGCAGTGCTGCGCCGACTCCCTTTGCCGGTCGAACGGCCTCCTTGACTGAAAGAGAACTGCAGTGCCAAAAGGCACGGTGCTGACGACTGGCTCCAGGAAGAGACTCGGGACAGCACTCTCCTAGAAGCGAAAGCTAGGCTGTGCGCCCAGCCTGAGGAGCAGTACGTACGTTTGCCACACTTCTTTACACAGCTAGGCATGAGCCAGAGAGCCTTGGTCACTGAGGCCTACCTAAGGGACTGCCATACTTACCCAGTAGCTCCCACGCAGAGGTCCCTGTGCCCAAACGGGCCTCCACGGAAGGGCCCTGTTCCTCCCGTTGTGTTTCCTTGAGGTAATCAGAAACCGCTGAGGATCCCTATAGGAGCTCCGGTTTGAAGCTGGGCGACCCTGGCTAAACCTTATTCCCCTCCGTGGTAAACGAGACAGTGGCGGGTCCTAAGCTGCCTGAAGTACACTTGCTCGCGCCCACCTTCTCTTTGCTGCCGGAAGGCCTCCCACAAGACGTCTGAGTTTACTCGTGACAGCAGAAGTCTGAGTTTACGCGTGTGAGGCCTGCTGCTCTCGGTTCCTTGCTGGGAGCTTCAGCAGGAGCGCTCGGGAGCTCGCCGGCACAAGAACTGTGAGTCCCCTCGCCCCACCCCGGCCTCAAGCAAAAGTCCAGATTTCCCCCGTCAGGAACACCTCGGAGTGCCATAGGAGCGAAGAAGCGTGCGTTAACGGAGGGCCTCAACAGTGCTAGGGCTTTATTTCACGAGACACCGTGCACTCACGTTCGTTGTAACAACTGTCAAAGGGCACTGGATGCCTTCCAACTCCTCTCTGGCGTTTGAGCCACAGGAAGTAAATGCATTCGTTTGATTAAGCTCCGTGAACGTGCAACGACGATGGCGAAGCGCTGCCCTGTTCGCTCGAAAGCTCTCGTTTGTACGGCCTTCACACGGCCTCAAGGTACGCCGTGCTAAACAGCCTTACATTCCACGCTGGTGTGCCCCCAATTGGGAATGTGGGCTCTTCTGTGAGACACCAGTGTGCGTCCCAAAGGAAACCGGGGGGGGGGGGGCTCCCCCAGGACGCCTGCGTACGGCAGTCGGTGGCCAGATGTTTACTTCCAGCCGGAGAAAGAGAAAAAGGACAGCTTTCCCAGGGACAATTCTGGACCCTTGGGAACATCCAGAATCACCAAAGCCTAAACTTGGCACGGCCTGGGGAACGCTCTTCCGCACGTCCAGCAATCCCCACGTCAAAACCTTTCTCGGCAGAGGCAGGCACTCTCTCCCTTGTACTAGATAGCTCGGCAGAGCCTCCCGAGAAACATGCTGCGTCATTCAGCTTGAAAGTGGGACGCGGATGGGAGAGTACGCTTTCTCCCCGTTTGGAGGCGCCGTGCGCTTGGCTTCAAAGCTGCCCGAACAGCACTAGCGGCCCGACGTCTCTGCACGGCAGGATTGTCGTTGTGGGCCGAGGCTGCGTGTTCTCTCAAAGCGGAAAACCGTGCTGGCAACACCTTGCTAGAAACTCCTCCCACGGCACTACATGTTCAGCTCCGGCCAAACGAAAGGTGACCTCAGGCCTCAAGGTAAGTTCCAGCGTTTCACGTCGGGGGAGTTGGGTGTGCAGGGGTTTCCATGAGGCCAGACTCCACCACGGAGTGCCTTAACTCTGCGACGCTCCTGGGGGCACACAGGATAGGAGCTCGTTCGCCAGTTTCGCAGGATGACTTCTCTCCGTGCCGGAACGGCGGCTCCTGGCTTCTAGAGGAACCTTAGCCTAAACAGGCCCCTGGAGAAAGCTCTTCACATTCAGAGCAAGGGCAAGGTACTGCTCTCTGGCTTGCCTGGGTTGAGTGCCCCAGTCGTCAAAGAGCCTCGCGAAAGCAGTGCTGCGCCGACTCCCTTTGCCGGTCGAACGGCCTCCTTGACTGAAAGAGAACTGCAGTGCCAAAAGGCACGGTGCTGACGACTGGCTCCAGGAAGAGACTCGGGACAGCACTCTCCTAGAAGCGAAAGCTAGGCTGTGCGCCCAGCCTGAGGAGCAGTACGTACGTTTGCCACACTTCTTTACACAGCTAGGCATGAGCCAGAGAGCCTTGGTCACTGAGGCCTACCTAAGGGACTGCCATACTTACCCAGTAGCTCCCACGCAGAGGTCCCTGTGCCCAAACGGGCCTCCACGGAAGGGCCCTGTTCCTCCCGTTGTGTTTCCTTGAGGTAATCAGAAACCGCTGAGGATCCCTATAGGAGCTCCGGTTTGAAGCTGGGCGACCCTGGCTAAACCTTATTCCCCTCCGTGGTAAACGAGACAGTGGCGGGTCCTAAGCTGCCTGAAGTACACTTGCTCGCGCCCACCTTCTCTTTGCTGCCGGAAGGCCTCCCACAAGACGTCTGAGTTTACTCGTGACAGCAGAAGTCTGAGTTTACGCGTGTGAGGCCTGCTGCTCTCGGTTCCTTGCTGGGAGCTTCAGCAGGAGCGCTCGGGAGCTCGCCGGCACAAGAACTGTGAGTCCCCTCGCCCCACCCCGGCCTCAAGCAAAAGTCCAGATTTCCCCCGTCAGGAACACCTCGGAGTGCCATAGGAGCGAAGAAGCGTGCGTTAACGGAGGGCCTCAACAGTGCTAGGGCTTTATTTCACGAGACACCGTGCACTCACGTTCGTTGTAACAACTGTCAAAGGGCACTGGATGCCTTCCAACTCCTCTCTGGCGTTTGAGCCACAGGAAGTAAATGCATTCGTTTGATTAAGCTCCGTGAACGTGCAACGACGATGGCGAAGCGCTGCCCTGTTCGCTCGAAAGCTCTCGTTTGTACGGCCTTCACACGGCCTCAAGGTACGCCGTGCTAAACAGCCTTACATTCCACGCTGGTGTGCCCCCAATTGGGAATGTGGGCTCTTCTGTGAGACACCAGTGTGCGTCCCAAAGGAAACCGGGGGGGGGGGGGGCTCCCCCAGGACGCCTGCGTACGGCAGTCGGTGGCCAGATGTTTACTTCCAGCCGGAGAAAGAGAAAAAGGACAGCTTTCCCAGGGACAATTCTGGACCCTTGGGAACATCCAGAATCACCAAAGCCTAAACTTGGCACGGCCTGGGGAACGCTCTTCCGCACGTCCAGCAATCCCCACGTCAAAACCTTTCTCGGCAGAGGCAGGCACTCTCTCCCTTGTACTAGATAGCTCGGCAGAGCCTCCCGAGAAACATGCTGCGTCATTCAGCTTGAAAGTGGGACGCGGATGGGAGAGTACGCTTTCTCCCCGTTTGGAGGCGCCGTGCGCTTGGCTTCAAAGCTGCCCGAACAGCACTAGCGGCCCGACGTCTCTGCACGGCAGGATTGTCGTTGTGGGCCGAGGCTGCGTGTTCTCTCAAAGCGGAAAACCGTGCTGGCAACACCTTGCTAGAAACTCCTCCCACGGCACTACATGTTCAGCTCCGGCCAAACGAAAGGTGACCTCAGGCCTCAAGGTAAGTTCCAGCGTTTCACGTCGGGGGAGTTGGGTGTGCAGGGGTTTCCATGAGGCCAGACTCCACCACGGAGTGCCTTAACTCTGCGACGCTCCTGGGGGCACACAGGATAGGAGCTCGTTCGCCAGTTTCGCAGGATGACTTCTCTCCGTGCCGGAACGGCGGCTCCTGGCTTCTAGAGGAACCTTAGCCTAAACAGGCCCCTGGAGAAAGCTCTTCACATTCAGAGCAAGGGCAAGGTACTGCTCTCTGGCTTGCCTGGGTTGAGTGCCCCAGTCGTCAAAGAGCCTCGCGAAAGCAGTGCTGCGCCGACTCCCTTTGCCGGTCGAACGGCCTCCTTGACTGAAAGAGAACTGCAGTGCCAAAAGGCACGGTGCTGACGACTGGCTCCAGGAAGAGACTCGGGACAGCACTCTCCTAGAAGCGAAAGCTAGGCTGTGCGCCCAGCCTGAGGAGCAGTACGTACGTTTGCCACACTTCTTTACACAGCTAGGCATGAGCCAGAGAGCCTTGGTCACTGAGGCCTACCTAAGGGACTGCCATACTTACCCAGTAGCTCCCACGCAGAGGTCCCTGTGCCCAAACGGGCCTCCACGGAAGGGCCCTGTTCCTCCCGTTGTGTTTCCTTGAGGTAATCAGAAACCGCTGAGGATCCCTATAGGAGCTCCGGTTTGAAGCTGGGCGACCCTGGCTAAACCTTATTCCCCTCCGTGGTAAACGAGACAGTGGCGGGTCCTAAGCTGCCTGAAGTACACTTGCTCGCGCCCACCTTCTCTTTGCTGCCGGAAGGCCTCCCACAAGACGTCTGAGTTTACTCGTGACAGCAGAAGTCTGAGTTTACGCGTGTGAGGCCTGCTGCTCTCGGTTCCTTGCTGGGAGCTTCAGCAGGAGCGCTCGGGAGCTCGCCGGCACAAGAACTGTGAGTCCCCTCGCCCCACCCCGGCCTCAAGCAAAAGTCCAGATTTCCCCCGTCAGGAACACCTCGGAGTGCCATAGGAGCGAAGAAGCGTGCGTTAACGGAGGGCCTCAACAGTGCTAGGGCTTTATTTCACGAGACACCGTGCACTCACGTTCGTTGTAACAACTGTCAAAGGGCACTGGATGCCTTCCAACTCCTCTCTGGCGTTTGAGCCACAGGAAGTAAATGCATTCGTTTGATTAAGCTCCGTGAACGTGCAACGACGATGGCGAAGCGCTGCCCTGTTCGCTCGAAAGCTCTCGTTTGTACGGCCTTCACACGGCCTCAAGGTACGCCGTGCTAAACAGCCTTACATTCCACGCTGGTGTGCCCCCAATTGGGAATGTGGGCTCTTCTGTGAGACACCAGTGTGCGTCCCAAAGGAAACCGGGGGGGGGGGCTCCCCCAGGACGCCTGCGTACGGCAGTCGGTGGCCAGATGTTTACTTCCAGCCGGAGAAAGAGAAAAAGGACAGCTTTCCCAGGGACAATTCTGGACCCTTGGGAACATCCAGAATCACCAAAGCCTAAACTTGGCACGGCCTGGGGAACGCTCTTCCGCACGTCCAGCAATCCCCACGTCAAAACCTTTCTCGGCAGAGGCAGGCACTCTCTCCCTTGTACTAGATAGCTCGGCAGAGCCTCCCGAGAAACATGCTGCGTCATTCAGCTTGAAAGTGGGACGCGGATGGGAGAGTACGCTTTCTCCCCGTTTGGAGGCGCCGTGCGCTTGGCTTCAAAGCTGCCCGAACAGCACTAGCGGCCCGACGTCTCTGCACGGCAGGATTGTCGTTGTGGGCCGAGGCTGCGTGTTCTCTCAAAGCGGAAAACCGTGCTGGCAACACCTTGCTAGAAACTCCTCCCACGGCACTACATGTTCAGCTCCGGCCAAACGAAAGGTGACCTCAGGCCTCAAGGTAAGTTCCAGCGTTTCACGTCGGGGGAGTTGGGTGTGCAGGGGTTTCCATGAGGCCAGACTCCACCACGGAGTGCCTTAACTCTGCGACGCTCCTGGGGGCACACAGGATAGGAGCTCGTTCGCCAGTTTCGCAGGATGACTTCTCTCCGTGCCGGAACGGCGGCTCCTGGCTTCTAGAGGAACCTTAGCCTAAACAGGCCCCTGGAGAAAGCTCTTCACATTCAGAGCAAGGGCAAGGTACTGCTCTCTGGCTTGCCTGGGTTGAGTGCCCCAGTCGTCAAAGAGCCTCGCGAAAGCAGTGCTGCGCCGACTCCCTTTGCCGGTCGAACGGCCTCCTTGACTGAAAGAGAACTGCAGTGCCAAAAGGCACGGTGCTGACGACTGGCTCCAGGAAGAGACTCGGGACAGCACTCTCCTAGAAGCGAAAGCTAGGCTGTGCGCCCAGCCTGAGGAGCAGTACGTACGTTTGCCACACTTCTTTACACAGCTAGGCATGAGCCAGAGAGCCTTGGTCACTGAGGCCTACCTAAGGGACTGCCATACTTACCCAGTAGCTCCCACGCAGAGGTCCCTGTGCCCAAACGGGCCTCCACGGAAGGGCCCTGTTCCTCCCGTTGTGTTTCCTTGAGGTAATCAGAAACCGCTGAGGATCCCTATAGGAGCTCCGGTTTGAAGCTGGGCGACCCTGGCTAAACCTTATTCCCCTCCGTGGTAAACGAGACAGTGGCGGGTCCTAAGCTGCCTGAAGTACACTTGCTCGCGCCCACCTTCTCTTTGCTGCCGGAAGGCCTCCCACAAGACGTCTGAGTTTACTCGTGACAGCAGAAGTCTGAGTTTACGCGTGTGAGGCCTGCTGCTCTCGGTTCCTTGCTGGGAGCTTCAGCAGGAGCGCTCGGGAGCTCGCCGGCACAAGAACTGTGAGTCCCCTCGCCCCACCCCGGCCTCAAGCAAAAGTCCAGATTTCCCCCGTCAGGAACACCTCGGAGTGCCATAGGAGCGAAGAAGCGTGCGTTAACGGAGGGCCTCAACAGTGCTAGGGCTTTATTTCACGAGACACCGTGCACTCACGTTCGTTGTAACAACTGTCAAAGGGCACTGGATGCCTTCCAACTCCTCTCTGGCGTTTGAGCCACAGGAAGTAAATGCATTCGTTTGATTAAGCTCCGTGAACGTGCAACGACGATGGCGAAGCGCTGCCCTGTTCGCTCGAAAGCTCTCGTTTGTACGGCCTTCACACGGCCTCAAGGTACGCCGTGCTAAACAGCCTTACATTCCACGCTGGTGTGCCCCCAATTGGGAATGTGGGCTCTTCTGTGAGACACCAGTGTGCGTCCCAAAGGAAACCGGGGGGGGGGGGCTCCCCCAGGACGCCTGCGTACGGCAGTCGGTGGCCAGATGTTTACTTCCAGCCGGAGAAAGAGAAAAAGGACAGCTTTCCCAGGGACAATTCTGGACCCTTGGGAACATCCAGAATCACCAAAGCCTAAACTTGGCACGGCCTGGGGAACGCTCTTCCGCACGTCCAGCAATCCCCACGTCAAAACCTTTCTCGGCAGAGGCAGGCACTCTCTCCCTTGTACTAGATAGCTCGGCAGAGCCTCCCGAGAAACATGCTGCGTCATTCAGCTTGAAAGTGGGACGCGGATGGGAGAGTACGCTTTCTCCCCGTTTGGAGGCGCCGTGCGCTTGGCTTCAAAGCTGCCCGAACAGCACTAGCGGCCCGACGTCTCTGCACGGCAGGATTGTCGTTGTGGGCCGAGGCTGCGTGTTCTCTCAAAGCGGAAAACCGTGCTGGCAACACCTTGCTAGAAACTCCTCCCACGGCACTACATGTTCAGCTCCGGCCAAACGAAAGGTGACCTCAGGCCTCAAGGTAAGTTCCAGCGTTTCACGTCGGGGGAGTTGGGTGTGCAGGGGTTTCCATGAGGCCAGACTCCACCACGGAGTGCCTTAACTCTGCGACGCTCCTGGGGGCACACAGGATAGGAGCTCGTTCGCCAGTTTCGCAGGATGACTTCTCTCCGTGCCGGAACGGCGGCTCCTGGCTTCTAGAGGAACCTTAGCCTAAACAGGCCCCTGGAGAAAGCTCTTCACATTCAGAGCAAGGGCAAGGTACTGCTCTCTGGCTTGCCTGGGTTGAGTGCCCCAGTCGTCAAAGAGCCTCGCGAAAGCAGTGCTGCGCCGACTCCCTTTGCCGGTCGAACGGCCTCCTTGACTGAAAGAGAACTGCAGTGCCAAAAGGCACGGTGCCGACGACTGGCTCCAGGAAGAGACTCGGGACAGCACTCTCCTAGAAGCGAAAGCTAGGCTGTGCGCCCAGCCTGAGGAGCAGTACGTACGTTTGCCACACTTCTTTACACAGCTAGGCATGAGCCAGAGAGCCTTGGTCACTGAGGCCTACCTAAGGGACTGCCATACTTACCCAGTAGCTCCCACGCAGAGGTCCCTGTGCCCAAACGGGCCTCCACGGAAGGGCCCTGTTCCTCCCGTTGTGTTTCCTTGAGGTAATCAGAAACCGCTGAGGATCCCTATAGGAGCTCCGGTTTGAAGCTGGGCGACCCTGGCTAAACCTTATTCCCCTCCGTGGTAAACGAGACAGTGGCGGGTCCTAAGCTGCCTGAAGTACACTTGCTCGCGCCCACCTTCTCTTTGCTGCCGGAAGGCCTCCCACAAGACGTCTGAGTTTACTCGTGACAGCAGAAGTCTGAGTTTACGCGTGTGAGGCCTGCTGCTCTCGGTTCCTTGCTGGGAGCTTCAGCAGGAGCGCTCGGGAGCTCGCCGGCACAAGAACTGTGAGTCCCCTCGCCCCACCCCGGCCTCAAGCAAAAGTCCAGATTTCCCCCGTCAGGAACACCTCGGAGTGCCATAGGAGCGAAGAAGCGTGCGTTAACGGAGGGCCTCAACAGTGCTAGGGCTTTATTTCACGAGACACCGTGCACTCACGTTCGTTGTAACAACTGTCAAAGGGCACTGGATGCCTTCCAACTCCTCTCTGGCGTTTGAGCCACAGGAAGTAAATGCATTCGTTTGATTAAGCTCCGTGAACGTGCAACGACGATGGCGAAGCGCTGCCCTGTTCGCTCGAAAGCTCTCGTTTGTACGGCCTTCACACGGCCTCAAGGTACGCCGTGCTAAACAGCCTTACATTCCACGCTGGTGTGCCCCCAATTGGGAATGTGGGCTCTTCTGTGAGACACCAGTGTGCGTCCCAAAGGAAACCGGGGGGGGGGGCTCCCCCAGGACGCCTGCGTACGGCAGTCGGTGGCCAGATGTTTACTTCCAGCCGGAGAAAGAGAAAAAGGACAGCTTTCCCAGGGACAATTCTGGACCCTTGGGAACATCCAGAATCACCAAAGCCTAAACTTGGCACGGCCTGGGGAACGCTCTTCCGCACGTCCAGCAATCCCCACGTCAAAACCTTTCTCGGCAGAGGCAGGCACTCTCTCCCTTGTACTAGATAGCTCGGCAGAGCCTCCCGAGAAACATGCTGCGTCATTCAGCTTGAAAGTGGGACGCGGATGGGAGAGTACGCTTTCTCCCCGTTTGGAGGCGCCGTGCGCTTGGCTTCAAAGCTGCCCGAACAGCACTAGCGGCCCGACGTCTCTGCACGGCAGGATTGTCGTTGTGGGCCGAGGCTGCGTGTTCTCTCAAAGCGGAAAACCGTGCTGGCAACACCTTGCTAGAAACTCCTCCCACGGCACTACATGTTCAGCTCCGGCCAAACGAAAGGTGACCTCAGGCCTCAAGGTAAGTTCCAGCGTTTCACGTCGGGGGAGTTGGGTGTGCAGGGGTTTCCATGAGGCCAGACTCCACCACGGAGTGCCTTAACTCTGCGACGCTCCTGGGGGCACACAGGATAGGAGCTCGTTCGCCAGTTTCGCAGGATGACTTCTCTCCGTGCCGGAACGGCGGCTCCTGGCTTCTAGAGGAACCTTAGCCTAAACAGGCCCCTGGAGAAAGCTCTTCACATTCAGAGCAAGGGCAAGGTACTGCTCTCTGGCTTGCCTGGGTTGAGTGCCCCAGTCGTCAAAGAGCCTCGCGAAAGCAGTGCTGCGCCGACTCCCTTTGCCGGTCGAACGGCCTCCTTGACTGAAAGAGAACTGCAGTGCCAAAAGGCACGGTGCTGACGACTGGCTCCAGGAAGAGACTCGGGACAGCACTCTCCTAGAAGCGAAAGCTAGGCTGTGCGCCCAGCCTGAGGAGCAGTACGTACGTTTGCCACACTTCTTTACACAGCTAGGCATGAGCCAGAGAGCCTTGGTCACTGAGGCCTACCTAAGGGACTGCCATACTTACCCAGTAGCTCCCACGCAGAGGTCCCTGTGCCCAAACGGGCCTCCACGGAAGGGCCCTGTTCCTCCCGTTGTGTTTCCTTGAGGTAATCAGAAACCGCTGAGGATCCCTATAGGAGCTCCGGTTTGAAGCTGGGCGACCCTGGCTAAACCTTATTCCCCTCCGTGGTAAACGAGACAGTGGCGGGTCCTAAGCTGCCTGAAGTACACTTGCTCGCGCCCACCTTCTCTTTGCTGCCGGAAGGCCTCCCACAAGACGTCTGAGTTTACTCGTGACAGCAGAAGTCTGAGTTTACGCGTGTGAGGCCTGCTGCTCTCGGTTCCTTGCTGGGAGCTTCAGCAGGAGCGCTCGGGAGCTCGCCGGCACAAGAACTGTGAGTCCCCTCGCCCCACCCCGGCCTCAAGCAAAAGTCCAGATTTCCCCCGTCAGGAACACCTCGGAGTGCCATAGGAGCGAAGAAGCGTGCGTTAACGGAGGGCCTCAACAGTGCTAGGGCTTTATTTCACGAGACACCGTGCACTCACGTTCGTTGTAACAACTGTCAAAGGGCACTGGATGCCTTCCAACTCCTCTCTGGCGTTTGAGCCACAGGAAGTAAATGCATTCGTTTGATTAAGCTCCGTGAACGTGCAACGACGATGGCGAAGCGCTGCCCTGTTCGCTCGAAAGCTCTCGTTTGTACGGCCTTCACACGGCCTCAAGGTACGCCGTGCTAAACAGCCTTACATTCCACGCTGGTGTGCCCCCAATTGGGAATGTGGGCTCTTCTGTGAGACACCAGTGTGCGTCCCAAAGGAAACCGGGGGGGGGGGGCTCCCCCAGGACGCCTGCGTACGGCAGTCGGTGGCCAGATGTTTACTTCCAGCCGGAGAAAGAGAAAAAGGACAGCTTTCCCAGGGACAATTCTGGACCCTTGGGAACATCCAGAATCACCAAAGCCTAAACTTGGCACGGCCTGGGGAACGCTCTTCCGCACGTCCAGCAATCCCCACGTCAAAACCTTTCTCGGCAGAGGCAGGCACTCTCTCCCTTGTACTAGATAGCTCGGCAGAGCCTCCCGAGAAACATGCTGCGTCATTCAGCTTGAAAGTGGGACGCGGATGGGAGAGTACGCTTTCTCCCCGTTTGGAGGCGCCGTGCGCTTGGCTTCAAAGCTGCCCGAACAGCACTAGCGGCCCGACGTCTCTGCACGGCAGGATTGTCGTTGTGGGCCGAGGCTGCGTGTTCTCTCAAAGCGGAAAACCGTGCTGGCAACACCTTGCTAGAAACTCCTCCCACGGCACTACATGTTCAGCTCCGGCCAAACGAAAGGTGACCTCAGGCCTCAAGGTAAGTTCCAGCGTTTCACGTCGGGGGAGTTGGGTGTGCAGGGGTTTCCATGAGGCCAGACTCCACCACGGAGTGCCTTAACTCTGCGACGCTCCTGGGGGCACACAGGATAGGAGCTCGTTCGCCAGTTTCGCAGGATGACTTCTCTCCGTGCCGGAACGGCGGCTCCTGGCTTCTAGAGGAACCTTAGCCTAAACAGGCCCCTGGAGAAAGCTCTTCACATTCAGAGCAAGGGCAAGGTACTGCTCTCTGGCTTGCCTGGGTTGAGTGCCCCAGTCGTCAAAGAGCCTCGCGAAAGCAGTGCTGCGCCGACTCCCTTTGCCGGTCGAACGGCCTCCTTGACTGAAAGAGAACTGCAGTGCCAAAAGGCACGGTGCTGACGACTGGCTCCAGGAAGAGACTCGGGACAGCACTCTCCTAGAAGCGAAAGCTAGGCTGTGCGCCCAGCCTGAGGAGCAGTACGTACGTTTGCCACACTTCTTTACACAGCTAGGCATGAGCCAGAGAGCCTTGGTCACTGAGGCCTACCTAAGGGACTGCCATACTTACCCAGTAGCTCCCACGCAGAGGTCCCTGTGCCCAAACGGGCCTCCACGGAAGGGCCCTGTTCCTCCCGTTGTGTTTCCTTGAGGTAATCAGAAACCGCTGAGGATCCCTATAGGAGCTCCGGTTTGAAGCTGGGCGACCCTGGCTAAACCTTATTCCCCTCCGTGGTAAACGAGACAGTGGCGGGTCCTAAGCTGCCTGAAGTACACTTGCTCGCGCCCACCTTCTCTTTGCTGCCGGAAGGCCTCCCACAAGACGTCTGAGTTTACTCGTGACAGCAGAAGTCTGAGTTTACGCGTGTGAGGCCTGCTGCTCTCGGTTCCTTGCTGGGAGCTTCAGCAGGAGCGCTCGGGAGCTCGCCGGCACAAGAACTGTGAGTCCCCTCGCCCCACCCCGGCCTCAAGCAAAAGTCCAGATTTCCCCCGTCAGGAACACCTCGGAGTGCCATAGGAGCGAAGAAGCGTGCGTTAACGGAGGGCCTCAACAGTGCTAGGGCTTTATTTCACGAGACACCGTGCACTCACGTTCGTTGTAACAACTGTCAAAGGGCACTGGATGCCTTCCAACTCCTCTCTGGCGTTTGAGCCACAGGAAGTAAATGCATTCGTTTGATTAAGCTCCGTGAACGTGCAACGACGATGGCGAAGCGCTGCCCTGTTCGCTCGAAAGCTCTCGTTTGTACGGCCTTCACACGGCCTCAAGGTACGCCGTGCTAAACAGCCTTACATTCCACGCTGGTGTGCCCCCAATTGGGAATGTGGGCTCTTCTGTGAGACACCAGTGTGCGTCCCAAAGGAAACCGGGGGGGGGGGGGGGCTCCCCCAGGACGCCTGCGTACGGCAGTCGGTGGCCAGATGTTTACTTCCAGCCGGAGAAAGAGAAAAAGGACAGCTTTCCCAGGGACAATTCTGGACCCTTGGGAACATCCAGAATCACCAAAGCCTAAACTTGGCACGGCCTGGGGAACGCTCTTCCGCACGTCCAGCAATCCCCACGTCAAAACCTTTCTCGGCAGAGGCAGGCACTCTCTCCCTTGTACTAGATAGCTCGGCAGAGCCTCCCGAGAAACATGCTGCGTCATTCAGCTTGAAAGTGGGACGCGGATGGGAGAGTACGCTTTCTCCCCGTTTGGAGGCGCCGTGCGCTTGGCTTCAAAGCTGCCCGAACAGCACTAGCGGCCCGACGTCTCTGCACGGCAGGATTGTCGTTGTGGGCCGAGGCTGCGTGTTCTCTCAAAGCGGAAAACCGTGCTGGCAATACCTTGCTAGAAACTCCTCCCACGGCACTACATGTTCAGCTCCGGCCAAACGAAAGGTGACCTCAGGCCTCAAGGTAAGTTCCAGCGTTTCACGTCGGGGGAGTTGGGTGTGCAGGGGTTTCCATGAGGCCAGACTCCACCACGGAGTGCCTTAACTCTGCGACGCTCCTGGGGGCACACAGGATAGGAGCTCGTTCGCCAGTTTCGCAGGATGACTTCTCTCCGTGCCGGAACGGCGGCTCCTGGCTTCTAGAGGAACCTTAGCCTAAACAGGCCCCTGGAGAAAGCTCTTCACATTCAGAGCAAGGGCAAGGTACTGCTCTCTGGCTTGCCTGGGTTGAGTGCCCCAGTCGTCAAAGAGCCTCGCGAAAGCAGTGCTGCGCCGACTCCCTTTGCCGGTCGAACGGCCTCCTTGACTGAAAGAGAACTGCAGTGCCAAAAGGCACGGTGCCGACGACTGGCTCCAGGAAGAGACTCGGGACAGCACTCTCCTAGAAGCGAAAGCTAGGCTGTGCGCCCAGCCTGAGGAGCAGTACGTACGTTTGCCACACTTCTTTACACAGCTAGGCATGAGCCAGAGAGCCTTGGTCACTGAGGCCTACCTAAGGGACTGCCATACTTACCCAGTAGCTCCCACGCAGAGGTCCCTGTGCCCAAACGGGCCTCCACGGAAGGGCCCTGTTCCTCCCGTTGTGTTTCCTTGAGGTAATCAGAAACCGCTGAGGATCCCTATAGGAGCTCCGGTTTGAAGCTGGGCGACCCTGGCTAAACCTTATTCCCCTCCGTGGTAAACGAGACAGTGGCGGGTCCTAAGCTGCCTGAAGTACACTTGCTCGCGCCCACCTTCTCTTTGCTGCCGGAAGGCCTCCCACAAGACGTCTGAGTTTACTCGTGACAGCAGAAGTCTGAGTTTACGCGTGTGAGGCCTGCTGCTCTCGGTTCCTTGCTGGGAGCTTCAGCAGGAGCGCTCGGGAGCTCGCCGGCACAAGAACTGTGAGTCCCCTCGCCCCACCCCGGCCTCAAGCAAAAGTCCAGATTTCCCCCGTCAGGAACACCTCGGAGTGCCATAGGAGCGAAGAAGCGTGCGTTAACGGAGGGCCTCAACAGTGCTAGGGCTTTATTTCACGAGACACCGTGCACTCACGTTCGTTGTAACAACTGTCAAAGGGCACTGGATGCCTTCCAACTCCTCTCTGGCGTTTGAGCCACAGGAAGTAAATGCATTCGTTTGATTAAGCTCCGTGAACGTGCAACGACGATGGCGAAGCGCTGCCCTGTTCGCTCGAAAGCTCTCGTTTGTACGGCCTTCACACGGCCTCAAGGTACGCCGTGCTAAACAGCCTTACATTCCACGCTGGTGTGCCCCCAATTGGGAATGTGGGCTCTTCTGTGAGACACCAGTGTGCGTCCCAAAGGAAACCGGGGGGGGGGGGGCTCCCCCAGGACGCCTGCGTACGGCAGTCGGTGGCCAGATGTTTACTTCCAGCCGGAGAAAGAGAAAAAGGACAGCTTTCCCAGGGACAATTCTGGACCCTTGGGAACATCCAGAATCACCAAAGCCTAAACTTGGCACGGCCTGGGGAACGCTCTTCCGCACGTCCAGCAATCCCCACGTCAAAACCTTTCTCGGCAGAGGCAGGCACTCTCTCCCTTGTACTAGATAGCTCGGCAGAGCCTCCCGAGAAACATGCTGCGTCATTCAGCTTGAAAGTGGGACGCGGATGGGAGAGTACGCTTTCTCCCCGTTTGGAGGCGCCGTGCGCTTGGCTTCAAAGCTGCCCGAACAGCACTAGCGGCCCGACGTCTCTGCACGGCAGGATTGTCGTTGTGGGCCGAGGCTGCGTGTTCTCTCAAAGCGGAAAACCGTGCTGGCAACACCTTGCTAGAAACTCCTCCCACGGCACTACATGTTCAGCTCCGGCCAAACGAAAGGTGACCTCAGGCCTCAAGGTAAGTTCCAGCGTTTCACGTCGGGGGAGTTGGGTGTGCAGGGGTTTCCATGAGGCCAGACTCCACCACGGAGTGCCTTAACTCTGCGACGCTCCTGGGGGCACACAGGATAGGAGCTCGTTCGCCAGTTTCGCAGGATGACTTCTCTCCGTGCCGGAACGGCGGCTCCTGGCTTCTAGAGGAACCTTAGCCTAAACAGGCCCCTGGAGAAAGCTCTTCA
The DNA here is from genome assembly GCF_039906515.1 of Pseudorca crassidens. Lineage (NCBI taxonomy): Eukaryota > Metazoa > Chordata > Mammalia > Artiodactyla > Delphinidae > Pseudorca > Pseudorca crassidens. The sequence continues at coordinate 57,308,939 of NC_090310.1, forward strand.
CATTCAGAGCAAGGGCAAGGTACTGCTCTCTGGCTTGCCTGGGTTGAGTGCCCCAGTCGTCAAAGAGCCTCGCGAAAGCAGTGCTGCGCCGACTCCCTTTGCCGGTCGAACGGCCTCCTTGACTGAAAGAGAACTGCAGTGCCAAAAGGCACGGTGCCGACGACTGGCTCCAGGAAGAGACTCGGGACAGCACTCTCCTAGAAGCGAAAGCTAGGCTGTGCGCCCAGCCTGAGGAGCAGTACGTACGTTTGCCACACTTCTTTACACAGCTAGGCATGAGCCAGAGAGCCTTGGTCACTGAGGCCTACCTAAGGGACTGCCATACTTACCCAGTAGCTCCCACGCAGAGGTCCCTGTGCCCAAACGGGCCTCCACGGAAGGGCCCTGTTCCTCCCGTTGTGTTTCCTTGAGGTAATCAGAAACCGCTGAGGATCCCTATAGGAGCTCCGGTTTGAAGCTGGGCGACCCTGGCTAAACCTTATTCCCCTCCGTGGTAAACGAGACAGTGGCGGGTCCTAAGCTGCCTGAAGTACACTTGCTCGCGCCCACCTTCTCTTTGCTGCCGGAAGGCCTCCCACAAGACGTCTGAGTTTACTCGTGACAGCAGAAGTCTGAGTTTACGCGTGTGAGGCCTGCTGCTCTCGGTTCCTTGCTGGGAGCTTCAGCAGGAGCGCTCGGGAGCTCGCCGGCACAAGAACTGTGAGTCCCCTCGCCCCACCCCGGCCTCAAGCAAAAGTCCAGATTTCCCCCGTCAGGAACACCTCGGAGTGCCATAGGAGCGAAGAAGCGTGCGTTAACGGAGGGCCTCAACAGTGCTAGGGCTTTATTTCACGAGACACCGTGCACTCACGTTCGTTGTAACAACTGTCAAAGGGCACTGGATGCCTTCCAACTCCTCTCTGGCGTTTGAGCCACAGGAAGTAAATGCATTCGTTTGATTAAGCTCCGTGAACGTGCAACGACGATGGCGAAGCGCTGCCCTGTTCGCTCGAAAGCTCTCGTTTGTACGGCCTTCACACGGCCTCAAGGTACGCCGTGCTAAACAGCCTTACATTCCACGCTGGTGTGCCCCCAATTGGGAATGTGGGCTCTTCTGTGAGACACCAGTGTGCGTCCCAAAGGAAACCGGGGGGGGGGGCTCCCCCAGGACGCCTGCGTACGGCAGTCGGTGGCCAGATGTTTACTTCCAGCCGGAGAAAGAGAAAAAGGACAGCTTTCCCAGGGACAATTCTGGACCCTTGGGAACATCCAGAATCACCAAAGCCTAAACTTGGCACGGCCTGGGGAACGCTCTTCCGCACGTCCAGCAATCCCCACGTCAAAACCTTTCTCGGCAGAGGCAGGCACTCTCTCCCTTGTACTAGATAGCTCGGCAGAGCCTCCCGAGAAACATGCTGCGTCATTCAGCTTGAAAGTGGGACGCGGATGGGAGAGTACGCTTTCTCCCCGTTTGGAGGCGCCGTGCGCTTGGCTTCAAAGCTGCCCGAACAGCACTAGCGGCCCGACGTCTCTGCACGGCAGGATTGTCGTTGTGGGCCGAGGCTGCGTGTTCTCTCAAAGCGGAAAACCGTGCTGGCAACACCTTGCTAGAAACTCCTCCCACGGCACTACATGTTCAGCTCCGGCCAAACGAAAGGTGACCTCAGGCCTCAAGGTAAGTTCCAGCGTTTCACGTCGGGGGAGTTGGGTGTGCAGGGGTTTCCATGAGGCCAGACTCCACCACGGAGTGCCTTAACTCTGCGACGCTCCTGGGGGCACACAGGATAGGAGCTCGTTCGCCAGTTTCGCAGGATGACTTCTCTCCGTGCCGGAACGGCGGCTCCTGGCTTCTAGAGGAACCTTAGCCTAAACAGGCCCCTGGAGAAAGCTCTTCACATTCAGAGCAAGGGCAAGGTACTGCTCTCTGGCTTGCCTGGGTTGAGTGCCCCAGTCGTCAAAGAGCCTCGCGAAAGCAGTGCTGCGCCGACTCCCTTTGCCGGTCGAACGGCCTCCTTGACTGAAAGAGAACTGCAGTGCCAAAAGGCACGGTGCTGACGACTGGCTCCAGGAAGAGACTCGGGACAGCACTCTCCTAGAAGCGAAAGCTAGGCTGTGCGCCCAGCCTGAGGAGCAGTACGTACGTTTGCCACACTTCTTTACACAGCTAGGCATGAGCCAGAGAGCCTTGGTCACTGAGGCCTACCTAAGGGACTGCCATACTTACCCAGTAGCTCCCACGCAGAGGTCCCTGTGCCCAAACGGGCCTCCACGGAAGGGCCCTGTTCCTCCCGTTGTGTTTCCTTGAGGTAATCAGAAACCGCTGAGGATCCCTATAGGAGCTCCGGTTTGAAGCTGGGCGACCCTGGCTAAACCTTATTCCCCTCCGTGGTAAACGAGACAGTGGCGGGTCCTAAGCTGCCTGAAGTACACTTGCTCGCGCCCACCTTCTCTTTGCTGCCGGAAGGCCTCCCACAAGACGTCTGAGTTTACTCGTGACAGCAGAAGTCTGAGTTTACGCGTGTGAGGCCTGCTGCTCTCGGTTCCTTGCTGGGAGCTTCAGCAGGAGCGCTCGGGAGCTCGCCGGCACAAGAACTGTGAGTCCCCTCGCCCCACCCCGGCCTCAAGCAAAAGTCCAGATTTCCCCCGTCAGGAACACCTCGGAGTGCCATAGGAGCGAAGAAGCGTGCGTTAACGGAGGGCCTCAACAGTGCTAGGGCTTTATTTCACGAGACACCGTGCACTCACGTTCGTTGTAACAACTGTCAAAGGGCACTGGATGCCTTCCAACTCCTCTCTGGCGTTTGAGCCACAGGAAGTAAATGCATTCGTTTGATTAAGCTCCGTGAACGTGCAACGACGATGGCGAAGCGCTGCCCTGTTCGCTCGAAAGCTCTCGTTTGTACGGCCTTCACACGGCCTCAAGGTACGCCGTGCTAAACAGCCTTACATTCCACGCTGGTGTGCCCCCAATTGGGAATGTGGGCTCTTCTGTGAGACACCAGTGTGCGTCCCAAAGGAAACCGGGGGGGGGGGGCTCCCCCAGGACGCCTGCGTACGGCAGTCGGTGGCCAGATGTTTACTTCCAGCCGGAGAAAGAGAAAAAGGACAGCTTTCCCAGGGACAATTCTGGACCCTTGGGAACATCCAGAATCACCAAAGCCTAAACTTGGCACGGCCTGGGGAACGCTCTTCCGCACGTCCAGCAATCCCCACGTCAAAACCTTTCTCGGCAGAGGCAGGCACTCTCTCCCTTGTACTAGATAGCTCGGCAGAGCCTCCCGAGAAACATGCTGCGTCATTCAGCTTGAAAGTGGGACGCGGATGGGAGAGTACGCTTTCTCCCCGTTTGGAGGCGCCGTGCGCTTGGCTTCAAAGCTGCCCGAACAGCACTAGCGGCCCGACGTCTCTGCACGGCAGGATTGTCGTTGTGGGCCGAGGCTGCGTGTTCTCTCAAAGCGGAAAACCGTGCTGGCAATACCTTGCTAGGAACCCCTCCCACGGCCCTACATGTTCAGCTCCGGCCAAACGAAAGGTGACCTCAGGCCTCAAGGTAAGTTCCAGCGTTTCACGTCGGGGGAGTTGGGTGTGCAGGGGTTTCCATGAGGCCAGACTCCACCACGGAGTGCCTTAACTCTGCGACGCTCCTGGGGGCACACAGGATAGGAGCTCGTTCGCCAGTTTCGCAGGATGACTTCTCTCCGTGCCGGAACGGCGGCTCCTGGCTTCTAGAGGAACCTTAGCCTAAACAGGCCCCTGGAGAAAGCTCTTCACATTCAGAGCAAGGGCAAGGTACTGCTCTCTGGCTTGCCTGGGTTGAGTGCCCCAGTCGTCAAAGAGCCTCGCGAAAGCAGTGCTGCGCAGACTCCCTTTGCCGGTCGAACGGCCTCCTTGACTGAAAGAGAACTGCAGTGCCAAAAGGCACGGTGCTGACGACTGGCTCCAGGAAGAGACTCGGGACAGCACTCTCCTAGAAGCGAAAGCTAGGCTGTGCGCCCAGCCTGAGGAGCAGTACGTACGTTTGCCACACTTCTTTACACAGCTAGGCATGAGCCAGAGAGCCTTGGTCACTGAGGCCTACCTAAGGGACTGCCATACTTACCCAGTAGCTCCCACGCAGAGGTCCCTGTGCCCAAACGGGCCTCCACGGAAGGGCCCTGTCCCTCCCGTTGTGTTTCCTTGAGGTAATCAGAAACCGCTGAGGATCCCTATAGGAGCTCCGGTTTGAAGCTGGGCGACCCTGGCTAAACCTTATTCCCCTCCGTGGTAAACGAGACAGTGGCGGGTCCTAAGCTGCCTGAAGTACACTTGCTCGCGCCCACCTTCTCTTTGCTGCCGGAAGGCCTCCCACAAGACGTCTGAGTTTACTCGTGACAGCAGAAGTCTGAGTTTACGCGTGTGAGGCCTGCTGCTCTCGGTTCCTTGCTGGGAGCTTCAGCAGGAGCGCTCGGGAGCTCGCCGGCACAAGAACTGTGAGTCCCCTCGCCCCACCCCGGCCTCAAGCAAAAGTCCAGATTTCCCCCGTCAGGAACACCTCGGAGTGCCATAGGAGCGAAGAAGCGTGCGTTAACGGAGGGCCTCAACAGTGCTAGGGCTTTATTTCACGAGACACCGTGCACTCACGTTCGTTGTAACAACTGTCAAAGGGCACTGGATGCCTTCCAACTCCTCTCTGGCGTTTGAGCCACAGGAAGTAAATGCATTCGTTTGATTAAGCTCCGTGAACGTGCAACGACGATGGCGAAGCGCTGCCCTGTTCGCTCGAAAGCTCTCGTTTGTACGGCCTTCACACGGCCTCAAGGTACGCCGTGCTAAACAGCCTTACATTCCACGCTGGTGTGCCCCCAATTGGGAATGTGGGCTCTTCTGTGAGACACCAGTGTGCGTCCCAAAGGAAACCGGCGGGGGGGGGGGCCTCCCCCAGGACGCCTGCGTACGGCAGTCGGTGGCCAGATGTTTACTTCCAGCCGGAGAAAGAGAAAAAGGACAGCTTTCCCAGGGACAATTCTGGACCCTTGGGAACATCCAGAATCACCAAAGCCTAAACTTGGCACGGCCTGGGGAACGCTCTTCCGCACGTCCAGCAATCCCCACGTCAAAACCTTTCTCGGCAGAGGCAGGCACTCTCTCCCTTGTACTAGATAGCTCGGCAGAGCCTCCCGAGAAACATGCTGCGTCATTCAGCTTGAAAGTGGGACGCGGATGGGAGAGTACGCTTTCTCCCCGTTTGGAGGCGCCGTGCGCTTGGCTTCAAAGCTGCCCGAACAGCACTAGCGGCCCGACGTCTCTGCACGGCAGGATTGTCGTTGTGGGCCGAGGCTGCGTGTTCTCTCAAAGCGGAAAACCGTGCTGGCAATACCTTGCTAGGAACCCCTCCCACGGCACTACATGTTCAGCTCCGGCCAAACGAAAGGTGACCTCAGGCCTCAAGGTAAGTTCCAGCGTTTCACGTCGGGGGAGTTGGGTGTGCAGGGGTTTCCATGAGGCCAGACTCCACCACGGAGTGCCTTAACTCTGCGACGCTCCTGGGGGCACACAGGATAGGAGCTCGTTCGCCAGTTTCGCAGGATGACTTCTCTCCGTGCCGGAACGGCGGCTCCTGGCTTCTAGAGGAACCTTAGCCTAAACAGGCCCCTGGAGAAAGCTCTTCACATTCAGAGCAAGGGCAAGGTACTGCTCTCTGGCTTGCCTGGGTTGAGTGCCCCAGTCGTCAAAGAGCCTCGCGAAAGCAGTGCTGCGCCGACTCCCTTTGCCGGTCGAACGGCCTCCTTGACTGAAAGAGAACTGCAGTGCCAAAAGGCACGGTGCTGACGACTGGCTCCAGGAAGAGACTCGGGACAGCACTCTCCTAGAAGCGAAAGCTAGGCTGTGCGCCCAGCCTGAGGAGCAGTACGTACGTTTGCCACACTTCTTTACACAGCTAGGCATGAGCCAGAGAGCCTTGGTCACTGAGGCCTACCTAAGGGACTGCCATACTTACCCAGTAGCTCCCACGCAGAGGTCCCTGTGCCCAAACGGGCCTCCACGGAAGGGCCCTGTCCCTCCCGTTGTGTTTCCTTGAGGTAATCAGAAACCGCTGAGGATCCCTATAGGAGCTCCGGTTTGAAGCTGGGCGACCCTGGCTAAACCTTATTCCCCTCCGTGGTAAACGAGACAGTGGCGGGTCCTAAGCTGCCTGAAGTACACTTGCTCGCGCCCACCTTCTCTTTGCTGCCGGAAGGCCTCCCACAAGACGTCTGAGTTTACTCGTGACAGCAGAAGTCTGAGTTTACGCGTGTGAGGCCTGCTGCTCTCGGTTCCTTGCTGGGAGCTTCAGCAGGAGCGCTCGGGAGCTCGCCGGCACAAGAACTGTGAGTCCCCTCGCCCCACCCCGGCCTCAAGCAAAAGTCCAGATTTCCCCCGTCAGGAACACCTCGGAGTGCCATAGGAGCGAAGAAGCGTGCGTTAACGGAGGGCCTCAACAGTGCTAGGGCTTTATTTCACGAGACACCGTGCACTCACGTTCGTTGTAACAACTGTCAAAGGGCACTGGATGCCTTCCAACTCCTCTCTGGCGTTTGAGCCACAGGAAGTAAATGCATTCGTTTGATTAAGCTCCGTGAACGTGCAACGACGATGGCGAAGCGCTGCCCTGTTCGCTCGAAAGCTCTCGTTTGTACGGCCTTCACACGGCCTCAAGGTACGCCGTGCTAAACAGCCTTACATTCCACGCTGGTGTGCCCCCAATTGGGAATGTGGGCTCTTCTGTGAGACACCAGTGTGCGTCCCAAAGGAAACCGGCGGGGGGGGGGGCTCCCCCAGGACGCCTGCGTACGGCAGTCGGTGGCCAGATGTTTACTTCCAGCCGGAGAAAGAGAAAAAGGACAGCTTTCCCAGGGACAATTCTGGACCCTTGGGAACATCCAGAATCACCAAAGCCTAAACTTGGCACGGCCTGGGGAACGCTCTTCCGCACGTCCAGCAATCCCCACGTCAAAACCTTTCTCGGCAGAGGCAGGCACTCTCTCCCTTGTACTAGATAGCTCGGCAGAGCCTCCCGAGAAACATGCTGCGTCATTCAGCTTGAAAGTGGGACGCGGATGGGAGAGTACGCTTTCTCCCCGTTTGGAGGCGCCGTGCGCTTGGCTTCAAAGCTGCCCGAACAGCACTAGCGGCCCGACGTCTCTGCACGGCAGGATTGTCGTTGTGGGCCGAGGCTGCGTGTTCTCTCAAAGCGGAAAACCGTGCTGGCAATACCTTGCTAGGAACCCCTCCCACGGCACTACATGTTCAGCTCCGGCCAAACGAAAGGTGACCTCAGGCCTCAAGGTAAGTTCCAGCGTTTCACGTCGGGGGAGTTGGGTGTGCAGGGGTTTCCATGAGGCCAGACTCCACCACGGAGTGCCTTAACTCTGCGACGCTCCTGGGGGCACACAGGATAGGAGCTCGTTCGCCAGTTTCGCAGGATGACTTCTCTCCGTGCCGGAACGGCGGCTCCTGGCTTCTAGAGGAACCTTAGCCTAAACAGGCCCCTGGAGAAAGCTCTTCACATTCAGAGCAAGGGCAAGGTACTGCTCTCTGGCTTGCCTGGGTTGAGTGCCCCAGTCGTCAAAGAGCCTCGCGAAAGCAGTGCTGCGCAGACTCCCTTTGCCGGTCGAACGGCCTCCTTGACTGAAAGAGAACTGCAGTGCCAAAAGGCACGGTGCTGACGACTGGCTCCAGGAAGAGACTCGGGACAGCACTCTCCTAGAAGCGAAAGCTAGGCTGTGCGCCCAGCCTGAGGAGCAGTACGTACGTTTGCCACACTTCTTTACACAGCTAGGCATGAGCCAGAGAGCCTTGGTCACTGAGGCCTACCTAAGGGACTGCCATACTTACCCAGTAGCTCCCACACAGAGGTCCCTGTGCCCAAACGGGCCTCCACGGAAGGGCCCTGTCCCTCCCGTTGTGTTTCCTTGAGGTAATCAGAAACCGCTGAGGATCCCTATAGGAGCTCCGGTTTGAAGCTGGGCGACCCTGGCTAAACCTTATTCCCCTCCGTGGTAAACGAGACAGTGGCGGGTCCTAAGCTGCCTGAAGTACACTTGCTCGCGCCCACCTTCTCTTTGCTGCCGGAAGGCCTCCCACAAGACGTCTGAGTTTACTCGTGACAGCAGAAGTCTGAGTTTACGCGTGTGAGGCCTGCTGCTCTCGGTTCCTTGCTGGGAGCTTCAGCAGGAGCGCTCGGGAGCTCGCCGGCACAAGAACTGTGAGTCCCCTCGCCCCACCCCGGCCTCAAGCAAAAGTCCAGATTTCCCCCGTCAGGAACACCTCGGAGTGCCATAGGAGCGAAGAAGCGTGCGTTAACGGAGGGCCTCAACAGTGCTAGGGCTTTATTTCACGAGACACCGTGCACTCACGTTCGTTGTAACAACTGTCAAAGGGCACTGGATGCCTTCCAACTCCTCTCTGGCGTTTGAGCCACAGGAAGTAAATGCATTCGTTTGATTAAGCTCCGTGAACGTGCAACGACGATGGCGAAGCGCTGCCCTGTTCGCTCGAAAGCTCTCGTTTGTACGGCCTTCACACGGCCTCAAGGTACGCCGTGCTAAACAGCCTTACATTCCACGCTGGTGTGCCCCCAATTGGGAATGTGGGCTCTTCTGTGAGACACCAGTGTGCGTCCCAAAGGAAACCGGCGGGGGGGGGGGCTCCCCCAGGACGCCTGCGTACGGCAGTCGGTGGCCAGATGTTTACTTCCAGCCGGAGAAAGAGAAAAAGGACAGCTTTCCCAGGGACAATTCTGGACCCTTGGGAACATCCAGAATCACCAAAGCCTAAACTTGGCACGGCCTGGGGAACGCTCTTCCGCACGTCCAGCAATCCCCACGTCAAAACCTTTCTCGGCAGAGGCAGGCACTCTCTCCCTTGTACTAGATAGCTCGGCAGAGCCTCCCGAGAAACATGCTGCGTCATTCAGCTTGAAAGTGGGACGCGGATGGGAGAGTACGCTTTCTCCCCGTTTGGAGGCGCCGTGCGCTTGGCTTCAAAGCTGCCCGAACAGCACTAGCGGCCCGACGTCTCTGCACGGCAGGATTGTCGTTGTGGGCCGAGGCTGCGTGTTCTCTCAAAGCGGAAAACCGTGCTGGCAATACCTTGCTAGGAACCCCTCCCACGGCACTACATGTTCAGCTCCGGCCAAACGAAAGGTGACCTCAGGCCTCAAGGTAAGTTCCAGCGTTTCACGTCGGGGGAGTTGGGTGTGCAGGGGTTTCCATGAGGCCAGACTCCACCACGGAGTGCCTTAACTCTGCGACGCTCCTGGGGGCACACAGGATAGGAGCTCGTTCGCCAGTTTCGCAGGATGACTTCTCTCCGTGCCGGAACGGCGGCTCCTGGCTTCTAGAGGAACCTTAGCCTAAACAGGCCCCTGGAGAAAGCTCTTCACATTCAGAGCAAGGGCAAGGTACTGCTCTCTGGCTTGCCTGGGTTGAGTGCCCCAGTCGTCAAAGAGCCTCGCGAAAGCAGTGCTGCGCAGACTCCCTTTGCCGGTCGAACGGCCTCCTTGACTGAAAGAGAACTGCAGTGCCAAAAGGCACGGTGCTGACGACTGGCTCCAGGAAGAGACTCGGGACAGCACTCTCCTAGAAGCGAAAGCTAGGCTGTGCGCCCAGCCTGAGGAGCAGTACGTACGTTTGCCACACTTCTTTACACAGCTAGGCATGAGCCAGAGAGCCTTGGTCACTGAGGCCTACCTAAGGGACTGCCATACTTACCCAGTAGCTCCCACGCAGAGGTCCCTGTGCCCAAACGGGCCTCCACGGAAGGGCCCTGTCCCTCCCGTTGTGTTTCCTTGAGGTAATCAGAAACCGCTGAGGATCCCTATAGGAGCTCCGGTTTGAAGCTGGGCGACCCTGGCTAAACCTTATTCCCCTCCGTGGTAAACGAGACAGTGGCGGGTCCTAAGCTGCCTGAAGTACACTTGCTCGCGCCCACCTTCTCTTTGCTGCCGGAAGGCCTCCCACAAGACGTCTGAGTTTACTCGTGACAGCAGAAGTCTGAGTTTACGCGTGTGAGGCCTGCTGCTCTCGGTTCCTTGCTGGGAGCTTCAGCAGGAGCGCTCGGGAGCTCGCCGGCACAAGAACTGTGAGTCCCCTCGCCCCACCCCGGCCTCAAGCAAAAGTCCAGATTTCCCCCGTCAGGAACACCTCGGAGTGCCATAGGAGCGAAGAAGCGTGCGTTAACGGAGGGCCTCAACAGTGCTAGGGCTTTATTTCACGAGACACCGTGCACTCACGTTCGTTGTAACAACTGTCAAAGGGCACTGGATGCCTTCCAACTCCTCTCTGGCGTTTGAGCCACAGGAAGTAAATGCATTCGTTTGATTAAGCTCCGTGAACGTGCAACGACGATGGCGAAGCGCTGCCCTGTTCGCTCGAAAGCTCTCGTTTGTACGGCCTTCACACGGCCTCAAGGTACGCCGTGCTAAACAGCCTTACATTCCACGCTGGTGTGCCCCCAATTGGGAATGTGGGCTCTTCTGTGAGACACCAGTGTGCGTCCCAAAGGAAACCGGCGGGGGGGGGGGCTCCCCCAGGACGCCTGCGTACGGCAGTCGGTGGCCAGATGTTTACTTCCAGCCGGAGAAAGAGAAAAAGGACAGCTTTCCCAGGGACAATTCTGGACCCTTGGGAACATCCAGAATCACCAAAGCCTAAACTTGGCACGGCCTGGGGAACGCTCTTCCGCACGTCCAGCAATCCCCACGTCAAAACCTTTCTCGGCAGAGGCAGGCACTCTCTCCCTTGTACTAGATAGCTCGGCAGAGCCTCCCGAGAAACATGCTGCGTCATTCAGCTTGAAAGTGGGACGCGGATGGGAGAGTACGCTTTCTCCCCGTTTGGAGGCGCCGTGCGCTTGGCTTCAAAGCTGCCCGAACAGCACTAGCGGCCCGACGTCTCTGCACGGCAGGATTGTCGTTGTGGGCCGAGGCTGCGTGTTCTCTCAAAGCGGAAAACCGTGCTGGCAATACCTTGCTAGGAACCCCTCCCACGGCACTACATGTTCAGCTCCGGCCAAACGAAAGGTGACCTCAGGCCTCAAGGTAAGTTCCAGCGTTTCACGTCGGGGGAGTTGGGTGTGCAGGGGTTTCCATGAGGCCAGACTCCACCACGGAGTGCCTTAACTCTGCGACGCTCCTGGGGGCACACAGGATAGGAGCTCGTTCGCCAGTTTCGCAGGATGACTTCTCTCCGTGCCGGAACGGCGGCTCCTGGCTTCTAGAGGAACCTTAGCCTAAACAGGCCCCTGGAGAAAGCTCTTCACATTCAGAGCAAGGGCAAGGTACTGCTCTCTGGCTTGCCTGGGTTGAGTGCCCCAGTCGTCAAAGAGCCTCGCGAAAGCAGTGCTGCGCAGACTCCCTTTGCCGGTCGAACGGCCTCCTTGACTGAAAGAGAACTGCAGTGCCAAAAGGCACGGTGCTGACGACTGGCTCCAGGAAGAGACTCGGGACAGCACTCTCCTAGAAGCGAAAGCTAGGCTGTGCGCCCAGCCTGAGGAGCAGTACGTACGTTTGCCACACTTCTTTACACAGCTAGGCATGAGCCAGAGAGCCTTGGTCACTGAGGCCTACCTAAGGGACTGCCATACTTACCCAGTAGCTCCCACGCAGAGGTCCCTGTGCCCAAACGGGCCTCCACGGAAGGGCCCTGTCCCTCCCGTTGTGTTTCCTTGAGGTAATCAGAAACCGCTGAGGATCCCTATAGGAGCTCCGGTTTGAAGCTGGGCGACCCTGGCTAAACCTTATTCCCCTCCGTGGTAAACGAGACAGTGGCGGGTCCTAAGCTGCCTGAAGTACACTTGCTCGCGCCCACCTTCTCTTTGCTGCCGGAAGGCCTCCCACAAGACGTCTGAGTTTACTCGTGACAGCAGAAGTCTGAGTTTACGCGTGTGAGGCCTGCTGCTCTCGGTTCCTTGCTGGGAGCTTCAGCAGGAGCGCTCGGGAGCTCGCCGGCACAAGAACTGTGAGTCCCCTCGCCCCACCCCGGCCTCAAGCAAAAGTCCAGATTTCCCCCGTCAGGAACACCTCGGAGTGCCATAGGAGCGAAGAAGCGTGCGTTAACGGAGGGCCTCAACAGTGCTAGGGCTTTATTTCACGAGACACCGTGCACTCACGTTCGTTGTAACAACTGTCAAAGGGCACTGGATGCCTTCCAACTCCTCTCTGGCGTTTGAGCCACAGGAAGTAAATGCATTCGTTTGATTAAGCTCCGTGAACGTGCAACGACGATGGCGAAGCGCTGCCCTGTTCGCTCGAAAGCTCTCGTTTGTACGGCCTTCACACGGCCTCAAGGTACGCCGTGCTAAACAGCCTTACATTCCACGCTGGTGTGCCCCCAATTGGGAATGTGGGCTCTTCTGTGAGACACCAGTGTGCGTCCCAAAGGAAACCGGCGGGGGGGGGGGCTCCCCCAGGACGCCTGCGTACGGCAGTCGGTGGCCAGATGTTTACTTCCAGCCGGAGAAAGAGAAAAAGGACAGCTTTCCCAGGGACAATTCTGGACCCTTGGGAACATCCAGAATCACCAAAGCCTAAACTTGGCACGGCCTGGGGAACGCTCTTCCGCACGTCCAGCAATCCCCACGTCAAAACCTTTCTCGGCAGAGGCAGGCACTCTCTCCCTTGTACTAGATAGCTCGGCAGAGCCTCCCGAGAAACATGCTGCGTCATTCAGCTTGAAAGTGGGACGCGGATGGGAGAGTACGCTTTCTCCCCGTTTGGAGGCGCCGTGCGCTTGGCTTCAAAGCTGCCCGAACAGCACTAGCGGCCCGACGTCTCTGCACGGCAGGATTGTCGTTGTGGGCCGAGGCTGCGTGTTCTCTCAAAGCGGAAAACCGTGCTGGCAATACCTTGCTAGGAACCCCTCCCACGGCACTACATGTTCAGCTCCGGCCAAACGAAAGGTGACCTCAGGCCTCAAGGTAAGTTCCAGCGTTTCACGTCGGGGGAGTTGGGTGTGCAGGGGTTTCCATGAGGCCAGACTCCACCACGGAGTGCCTTAACTCTGCGACGCTCCTGGGGGCACACAGGATAGGAGCTCGTTCGCCAGTTTCGCAGGATGACTTCTCTCCGTGCCGGAACGGCGGCTCCTGGCTTCTAGAGGAACCTTAGCCTAAACAGGCCCCTGGAGAAAGCTCTTCACATTCAGAGCAAGGGCAAGGTACTGCTCTCTGGCTTGCCTGGGTTGAGTGCCCCAGTCGTCAAAGAGCCTCGCGAAAGCAGTGCTGCGCAGACTCCCTTTGCCGGTCGAACGGCCTCCTTGACTGAAAGAGAACTGCAGTGCCAAAAGGCACGGTGCTGACGACTGGCTCCAGGAAGAGACTCGGGACAGCACTCTCCTAGAAGCGAAAGCTAGGCTGTGCGCCCAGCCTGAGGAGCAGTACGTACGTTTGCCACACTTCTTTACACAGCTAGGCATGAGCCAGAGAGCCTTGGTCACTGAGGCCTACCTAAGGGACTGCCATACTTACCCAGTAGCTCCCACGCAGAGGTCCCTGTGCCCAAACGGGCCTCCACGGAAGGGCCCTGTCCCTCCCGTTGTGTTTCCTTGAGGTAATCAGAAACCGCTGAGGATCCCTATAGGAGCTCCGGTTTGAAGCTGGGCGACCCTGGCTAAACCTTATTCCCCTCCGTGGTAAACGAGACAGTGGCGGGTCCTAAGCTGCCTGAAGTACACTTGCTCGCGCCCACCTTCTCTTTGCTGCCGGAAGGCCTCCCACAAGACGTCTGAGTTTACTCGTGACAGCAGAAGTCTGAGTTTACGCGTGTGAGGCCTGCTGCTCTCGGTTCCTTGCTGGGAGCTTCAGCAGGAGCGCTCGGGAGCTCGCCGGCACAAGAACTGTGAGTCCCCTCGCCCCACCCCGGCCTCAAGCAAAAGTCCAGATTTCCCCCGTCAGGAACACCTCGGAGTGCCATAGGAGCGAAGAAGCGTGCGTTAACGGAGGGCCTCAACAGTGCTAGGGCTTTATTTCACGAGACACCGTGCACTCACGTTCGTTGTAACAACTGTCAAAGGGCACTGGATGCCTTCCAACTCCTCTCTGGCGTTTGAGCCACAGGAAGTAAATGCATTCGTTTGATTAAGCTCCGTGAACGTGCAACGACGATGGCGAAGCGCTGCCCTGTTCGCTCGAAAGCTCTCGTTTGTACGGCCTTCACACGGCCTCAAGGTACGCCGTGCTAAACAGCCTTACATTCCACGCTGGTGTGCCCCCAATTGGGAATGTGGGCTCTTCTGTGAGACACCAGTGTGCGTCCCAAAGGAAACCGGGGGGGGGGCTCCCCCAGGACGCCTGCGTACGGCAGTCGGTGGCCAGATGTTTACTTCCAGCCGGAGAAAGAGAAAAAGGACAGCTTTCCCAGGGACAATTCTGGACCCTTGGGAACATCCAGAATCACCAAAGCCTAAACTTGGCACGGCCTGGGGAACGCTCTTCCGCACGTCCAGCAATCCCCACGTCAAAACCTTTCTCGGCAGAGGCAGGCACTCTCTCCCTTGTACTAGATAGCTCGGCAGAGCCTCCCGAGAAACATGCTGCGTCATTCAGCTTGAAAGTGGGACGCGGATGGGAGAGTACGCTTTCTCCCCGTTTGGAGGCGCCGTGCGCTTGGCTTCAAAGCTGCCCGAACAGCACTAGCGGCCCGACGTCTCTGCACGGCAGGATTGTCGTTGTGGGCCGAGGCTGCGTGTTCTCTCAAAGCGGAAAACCGTGCTGGCAATACCTTGCTAGGAACCCCTCCCACGGCACTACATGTTCAGCTCCGGCCAAACGAAAGGTGACCTCAGGCCTCAAGGTAAGTTCCAGCGTTTCACGTCGGGGGAGTTGGGTGTGCAGGGGTTTCCATGAGGCCAGACTCCACCACGGAGTGCCTTAACTCTGCGACGCTCCTGGGGGCACACAGGATAGGAGCTCGTTCGCCAGTTTCGCAGGATGACTTCTCTCCGTGCCGGAACGGCGGCTCCTGGCTTCTAGAGGAACCTTAGCCTAAACAGGCCCCTGGAGAAAGCTCTTCACATTCAGAGCAAGGGCAAGGTACTGCTCTCTGGCTTGCCTGGGTTGAGTGCCCCAGTCGTCAAAGAGCCTCGCGAAAGCAGTGCTGCGCAGACTCCCTTTGCCGGTCGAACGGCCTCCTTGACTGAAAGAGAACTGCAGTGCCAAAAGGCACGGTGCTGACGACTGGCTCCAGGAAGAGACTCGGGACAGCACTCTCCTAGAAGCGAAAGCTAGGCTGTGCGCCCAGCCTGAGGAGCAGTACGTACGTTTGCCACACTTCTTTACACAGCTAGGCATGAGCCAGAGAGCCTTGGTCACTGAGGCCTACCTAAGGGACTGCCATACTTACCCAGTAGCTCCCACGCAGAGGTCCCTGTGCCCAAACGGGCCTCCACGGAAGGGCCCTGTCCCTCCCGTTGTGTTTCCTTGAGGTAATCAGAAACCGCTGAGGATCCCTATAGGAGCTCCGGTTTGAAGCTGGGCGACCCTGGCTAAACCTTATTCCCCTCCGTGGTAAACGAGACAGTGGCGGGTCCTAAGCTGCCTGAAGTACACTTGCTCGCGCCCACCTTCTCTTTGCTGCCGGAAGGCCTCCCACAAGACGTCTGAGTTTACTCGTGACAGCAGAAGTCTGAGTTTACGCGTGTGAGGCCTGCTGCTCTCGGTTCCTTGCTGGGAGCTTCAGCAGGAGCGCTCGGGAGCTCGCCGGCACAAGAACTGTGAGTCCCCTCGCCCCACCCCGGCCTCAAGCAAAAGTCCAGATTTCCCCCGTCAGGAACACCTCGGAGTGCCATAGGAGCGAAGAAGCGTGCGTTAACGGAGGGCCTCAACAGTGCTAGGGCTTTATTTCACGAGACACCGTGCACTCACGTTCGTTGTAACAACTGTCAAAGGGCACTGGATGCCTTCCAACTCCTCTCTGGCGTTTGAGCCACAGGAAGTAAATGCATTCGTTTGATTAAGCTCCGTGAACGTGCAACGACGATGGTGAAGCGCTGCCCTGTTCGCTCGAAAGCTCTCGTTTGTACGGCCTTCACACGGCCTCAAGGTACGCCGTGCTAAACAGCCTTACATTCCACGCTGGTGTGCCCCCAATTGGGAATGTGGGCTCTTCTGTGAGACACCAGTGTGCGTCCCAAAGGAAACCGGGGGGGGGGGGCTCCCCCAGGACGCCTGCGTACGGCAGTCGGTGGCCAGATGTTTACTTCCAGCCGGAGAAAGAGAAAAAGGACAGCTTTCCCAGGGACAATTCTGGACCCTTGGGAACATCCAGAATCACCAAAGCCTAAACTTGGCACGGCCTGGGGAACGCTCTTCCGCACGTCCAGCAATCCCCACGTCAAAACCTTTCTCGGCAGAGGCAGGCACTCTCTCCCTTGTACTAGATAGCTCGGCAGAGCCTCCCGAGAAACATGCTGCGTCATTCAGCTTGAAAGTGGGACGCGGATGGGAGAGTACGCTTTCTCCCCGTTTGGAGGCGCCTTGCGCTTGGCTTCAAAGCTGCCCGAACAGCACTAGCGGCCCGACGTCTCTGCACGGCAGGATTGTCGTTGTGGGCCGAGGCTGCGTGTTCTCTCAAAGCGGAAAACCGTGCTGGCAATACCTTGCTAGGAACCCCTCCCACGGCACTACATGTTCAGCTCCGGCCAAACGAAAGGTGACCTCAGGCCTCAAGGTAAGTTCCAGCGTTTCACGTCGGGGGAGTTGGGTGTGCAGGGGTTTCCATGAGGCCAGACTCCACCACGGAGTGCCTTAACTCTGCGACGCTCCTGGGGGCACACAGGATAGGAGCTCGTTCGCCAGTTTCGCAGGATGACTTCTCTCCGTGCCGGAACGGCGGCTCCTGGCTTCTAGAGGAACCTTAGCCTAAACAGGCCCCTGGAGAAAGCTCTTCACATTCAGAGCAAGGGCAAGGTACTGCTCTCTGGCTTGCCTGGGTTGAGTGCCCCAGTCGTCAAAGAGCCTCGCGAAAGCAGTGCTGCGCAGACTCCCTTTGCCGGTCGAACGGCCTCCTTGACTGAAAGAGAACTGCAGTGCCAAAAGGCACGGTGCTGACGACTGGCTCCAGGAAGAGACTCGGGACAGCACTCTCCTAGAAGCGAAAGCTAGGCTGTGCGCCCAGCCTGAGGAGCAGTACGTACGTTTGCCACACTTCTTTACACAGCTAGGCATGAGCCAGAGAGCCTTGGTCACTGAGGCCTACCTAAGGGACTGCCCTACTTACCCAGTAGCTCCCACGCAGAGGTCCCTGTGCCCAAACGGGCCTCCACGGAAGGGCCCTGTCCCTCCCGTTGTGTTTCCTTGAGGTAATCAGAAACCGCTGAGGATCCCTATAGGAGCTCCGGTTTGAAGCTGGGCGACCCTGGCTAAACCTTATTCCCCTCCGTGGTAAACGAGACAGTGGCGGGTCCTAAGCTGCCTGAAGTACACTTGCTCGCGCCCACCTTCTCTTTGCTGCCGGAAGGCCTCCCACAAGACGTCTGAGTTTACTCGTGACAGCAGAAGTCTGAGTTTACGCGTGTGAGGCCTGCTGCTCTCGGTTCCTTGCTGGGAGCTTCAGCAGGAGCGCTCGGGAGCTCGCCGGCACAAGAACTGTGAGTCCCCTCGCCCCACCCCGGCCTCAAGCAAAAGTCCAGATTTCCCCCGTCAGGAACACCTCGGAGTGCCATAGGAGCGAAGAAGCGTGCGTTAACGGAGGGCCTCAACAGTGCTAGGGCTTTATTTCACGAGACACCGTGCACTCACGTTCGTTGTAACAACTGTCAAAGGGCACTGGATGCCTTCCAACTCCTCCCTGGCGTTTGAGCCACAGGAAGTAAATGCATTCGTTTGATTAAGCTCCGTGAACGTGCAACGACGATGGCGAAGCGCTGCCCTGTTCGCTCGAAAGCTCTCGTTTGTACGGCCTTCACACGGCCTCAAGGTACGCCGTGCTAAACAGCCTTACATTCCACGCTGGTGTGCCCCCAATTGGGAATGTGGGCTCTTCTGTGAGACACCAGTGTGCGTCCCAAAGGAAACCGGGGGGGGGGGGGCTCCCCCAGGACGCCTGCGTACGGCAGTCGGTGGCCAGATGTTTACTTCCAGCCGGAGAAAGAGAAAAAGGACAGCTTTCCCAGGGACAATTCTGGACCCTTGGGAACATCCAGAATCACCAAAGCCTAAACTTGGCACGGCCTGGGGAACGCTCTTCCGCACGTCCAGCAATCCCCACGTCAAAACCTTTCTCGGCAGAGGCAGGCACTCTCTCCCTTGTACTAGATAGCTCGGCAGAGCCTCCCGAGAAACATGCTGCGTCATTCAGCTTGAAAGTGGGACGCGGATGGGAGAGTACGCTTTCTCCCCGTTTGGAGGCGCCGTGCGCTTGGCTTCAAAGCTGCCCGAACAGCACTAGCGGCCCGACGTCTCTGCACGGCAGGATTGTCGTTGTGGGCCGAGGCTGCGTGTTCTCTCAAAGCGGAAAACCGTGCTGGCAATACCTTGCTAGGAACCCCTCCCACGGCCCTACATGTTCAGCTCCGGCCAAACGAAAGGTGACCTCAGGCCTCAAGGTAAGTTCCAGCGTTTCACGTCGGGGGAGTTGGGTGTGCAGGGGTTTCCATGAGGCCAGACTCCACCACGGAGTGCCTTAACTCTGCGACGCTCCTGGGGGCACACAGGATAGGAGCTCGTTCGCCAGTTTCGCAGGATGACTTCTCTCCGTGCCGGAACGGCGGCTCCTGGCTTCTAGAGGAACCTTAGCCTAAACAGGCCCCTGGAGAAAGCTCTTCACATTCAGAGCAAGGGCAAGGTACTGCTCTCTGGCTTGCCTGGGTTGAGTGCCCCAGTCGTCAAAGAGCCTCGCGAAAGCAGTGCTGCGCAGACTCCCTTTGCCGGTCGAACGGCCTCCTTGACTGAAAGAGAACTGCAGTGCCAAAAGGCACGGTGCTGACGACTGGCTCCAGGAAGAGACTCGGGACAGCACTCTCCTAGAAGCGAAAGCTAGGCTGTGCGCCCAGCCTGAGGAGCAGTACGTACGTTTGCCACACTTCTTTACACAGCTAGGCATGAGCCAGAGAGCCTTGGTCACTGAGGCCTACCTAAGGGACTGCCCTACTTACCCAGTAGCTCCCACGCAGAGGTCCCTGTGCCCAAACGGGCCTCCACGGAAGGGCCCTGTCCCTCCCGTTGTGTTTCCTTGAGGTAATCAGAAACCGCTGAGGATCCCTATAGGAGCTCCGGTTTGAAGCTGGGCGACCCTGGCTAAACCTTATTCCCCTCCGTGGTAAACGAGACAGTGGCGGGTCCTAAGCTGCCTGAAGTACACTTGCTCGCGCCCACCTTCTCTTTGCTGCCGGAAGGCCTCCCACAAGACGTCTGAGTTTACTCGTGACAGCAGAAGTCTGAGTTTACGCGTGTGAGGCCTGCTGCTCTCGGTTCCTTGCTGGGAGCTTCAGCAGGAGCGCTCGGGAGCTCGCCGGCACAAGAACTGTGAGTCCCCTCGCCCCACCCCGGCCTCAAGCAAAAGTCCAGATTTCCCCCGTCAGGAACACCTCGGAGTGCCATAGGAGCGAAGAAGCGTGCGTTAACGGAGGGCCTCAACAGTGCTAGGGCTTTATTTCACGAGACACCGTGCACTCACGTTCGTTGTAACAACTGTCAAAGGGCACTGGATGCCTTCCAACTCCTCTCTGGCGTTTGAGCCACAGGAAGTAAATGCATTCGTTTGATTAAGCTCCGTGAACGTGCAACGACGATGGCGAAGCGCTGCCCTGTTCGCTCGAAAGCTCTCGTTTGTACGGCCTTCACACGGCCTCAAGGTACGCCGTGCTAAACAGCCTTACATTCCACGCTGGTGTGCCCCCAATTGGGAATGTGGGCTCTTCTGTGAGACACCAGTGTGCGTCCCAAAGGAAACCGGGGGGGGGGGGCTCCCCCAGGACGCCTGCGTACGGCAGTCGGTGGCCAGATGTTTACTTCCAGCCGGAGAAAGAGAAAAAGGACAGCTTTCCCAGGGACAATTCTGGACCCTTGGGAACATCCAGAATCACCAAAGCCTAAACTTGGCACGGCCTGGGGAACGCTCTTCCGCACGTCCAGCAATCCCCACGTCAAAACCTTTCTCGGCAGAGGCAGGCACTCTCTCCCTTGTACTAGATAGCTCGGCAGAGCCTCCCGAGAAACATGCTGCGTCATTCAGCTTGAAAGTGGGACGCGGATGGGAGAGTACGCTTTCTCCCCGTTTGGAGGCGCCGTGCGCTTGGCTTCAAAGCTGCCCGAACAGCACTAGCGGCCCGACGTCTCTGCACGGCAGGATTGTCGTTGTGGGCCGAGGCTGCGTGTTCTCTCAAAGCGGAAAACCGTGCTGGCAATACCTTGCTAGGAACCCCTCCCACGGCACTACATGTTCAGCTCCGGCCAAACGAAAGGTGACCTCAGGCCTCAAGGTAAGTTCCAGCGTTTCACGTCGGGGGAGTTGGGTGTGCAGGGGTTTCCATGAGGCCAGACTCCACCACGGAGTGCCTTAACTCTGCGACGCTCCTGGGGGCACACAGGATAGGAGCTCGTTCGCCAGTTTCGCAGGATGACTTCTCTCCGTGCCGGAACGGCGGCTCCTGGCTTCTAGAGGAACCTTAGCCTAAACAGGCCCCTGGAGAAAGCTCTTCACATTCAGAGCAAGGGCAAGGTACTGCTCTCTGGCTTGCCTGGGTTGAGTGCCCCAGTCGTCAAAGAGCCTCGCGAAAGCAGTGCTGCGCAGACTCCCTTTGCCGGTCGAACGGCCTCCTTGACTGAAAGAGAACTGCAGTGCCAAAAGGCACGGTGCTGACGACTGGCTCCAGGAAGAGACTCGGGACAGCACTCTCCTAGAAGCGAAAGCTAGGCTGTGCGCCCAGCCTGAGGAGCAGTACGTACGTTTGCCACACTTCTTTACACAGCTAGGCATGAGCCAGAGAGCCTTGGTCACTGAGGCCTACCTAAGGGACTGCCATACTTACCCAGTAGCTCCCACGCAGAGGTCCCTGTGCCCAAACGGGCCTCCACGGAAGGGCCCTGTCCCTCCCGTTGTGTTTCCTTGAGGTAATCAGAAACCGCTGAGGATCCCTATAGGAGCTCCGGTTTGAAGCTGGGCGACCCTGGCTAAACCTTATTCCCCTCCGTGGTAAACGAGACAGTGGCGGGTCCTAAGCTGCCTGAAGTACACTTGCTCGCGCCCACCTTCTCTTTGCTGCCGGAAGGCCTCCCACAAGACGTCTGAGTTTACTCGTGACAGCAGAAGTCTGAGTTTACGCGTGTGAGGCCTGCTGCTCTCGGTTCCTTGCTGGGAGCTTCAGCAGGAGCGCTCGGGTGAGCTCGCCGGCACAAGAACTGTGAGTCCCCTCGCCCCACCCCGGCCTCAAGCAAAAGTCCAGATTTCCCCCGTCAGGAACACCTCGGAGTGCCATAGGAGCGAAGAAGCGTGCGTTAACGGAGGGCCTCAACAGTGCTAGGGCTTTATTTCACGAGACACCGTGCACTCACGTTCGTTGTAACAACTGTCAAAGGGCACTGGATGCCTTCCAACTCCTCCCTGGCGTTTGAGCCACAGGAAGTAAATGCATTCGTTTGATTAAGCTCCGTGAACGTGCAACGACGATGGCGAAGCGCTGCCCTGTTCGCTCGAAAGCTCTCGTTTGTACGGCCTTCACACGGCCTCAAGGTACGCCGTGCTAAACAGCCTTACATTCCACGCTGGTGTGCCCCCAATTGGGAATGTGGGCTCTTCTGTGAGACACCAGTGTGCGTCCCAAAGGAAACCGGGGGGGGGGGGCTCCCCCAGGACGCCTGCGTACGGCAGTCGGTGGCCAGATGTTTACTTCCAGCCGGAGAAAGAGAAAAAGGACAGCTTTCCCAGGGACAATTCTGGACCCTTGGGAACATCCAGAATCACCAAAGCCTAAACTTGGCACGGCCTGGGGAACGCTCTTCCGCACGTCCAGCAATCCCCACGTCAAAACCTTTCTCGGCAGAGGCAGGCACTCTCTCCCTTGTACTAGATAGCTCGGCAGAGCCTCCCGAGAAACATGCTGCGTCATTCAGCTTGAAAGTGGGACGCGGATGGGAGAGTACGCTTTCTCCCCGTTTGGAGGCGCCGTGCGCTTGGCTTCAAAGCTGCCCGAACAGCACTAGCGGCCCGACGTCTCTGCACGGCAGGATTGTCGTTGTGGGCCGAGGCTGCGTGTTCTCTCAAAGCGGAAAACCGTGCTGGCAATACCTTGCTAGAAACCCCTCCCACGGCCCTACATGTTCAGCTCCGGCCAAACGAAAGGTGACCTCAGGCCTCAAGGTAAGTTCCAGCGTTTCACGTCGGGGGAGTTGGGTGTGCAGGGGTTTCCATGAGGCCAGACTCCACCACGGAGTGCCTTAACTCTGCGACGCTCCTGGGGGCACACAGGATAGGAGCTCGTTCGCCAGTTTCGCAGGATGACTTCTCTCCGTGCCGGAACGGCGGCTCCTGGCTTCTAGAGGAACCTTAGCCTAAACAGGCCCCTGGAGAAAGCTCTTCACATTCAGAGCAAGGGCAAGGTACTGCTCTCTGGCTTGCCTGGGTTGAGTGCCCCAGTCGTCAAAGAGCCTCGCGAAAGCAGTGCTGCGCAGACTCCCTTTGCCGGTCGAACGGCCTCCTTGACTGAAAGAGAACTGCAGTGCCAAAAGGCACGGTGCTGACGACTGGCTCCAGGAAGAGACTCGGGACAGCACTCTCCTAGAAGCGAAAGCTAGGCTGTGCGCCCAGCCTGAGGAGCAGTACGTACGTTTGCCACACTTCTTTACACAGCTAGGCATGAGCCAGAGAGCCTTGGTCACTGAGGCCTACCTAAGGGACTGCCATACTTACCCAGTAGCTCCCACGCAGAGGTCCCTGTGCCCAAACGGGCCTCCACGGAAGGGCCCTGTCCCTCCCGTTGTGTTTCCTTGAGGTAATCAGAAACCGCTGAGGATCCCTATAGGAGCTCCGGTTTGAAGCTGGGCGACCCTGGCTAAACCTTATTCCCCTCCGTGGTAAACGAGACAGTGGCGGGTCCTAAGCTGCCTGAAGTACACTTGCTCGCGCCCACCTTCTCTTTGCTGCCGGAAGGCCTCCCACAAGACGTCTGAGTTTACTCGTGACAGCAGAAGTCTGAGTTTACGCGTGTGAGGCCTGCTGCTCTCGGTTCCTTGCTGGGAGCTTCAGCAGGAGCGCTCGGGAGCTCGCCGGCACAAGAACTGTGAGTCCCCTCGCCCCACCCCGGCCTCAAGCAAAAGTCCAGATTTCCCCCGTCAGGAACACCTCGGAGTGCCATAGGAGCGAAGAAGCGTGCGTTAACGGAGGGCCTCAACAGTGCTAGGGCTTTATTTCACGAGACACCGTGCACTCACGTTCGTTGTAACAACTGTCAAAGGGCACTGGATGCCTTCCAACTCCTCCCTGGCGTTTGAGCCACAGGAAGTAAATGCATTCGTTTGATTAAGCTCCGTGAACGTGCAACGACGATGGCGAAGCGCTGCCCTGTTCGCTCGAAAGCTCTCGTTTGTACGGCCTTCACACGGCCTCAAGGTACGCCGTGCTAAACAGCCTTACATTCCACGCTGGTGTGCCCCCAATTGGGAATGTGGGCTCTTCTGTGAGACACCAGTGTGCGTCCCAAAGGAAACCGGGGGGGGGGCTCCCCCAGGACGCCTGCGTACGGCAGTCGGTGGCCAGATGTTTACTTCCAGCCGGAGAAAGAGAAAAAGGACAGCTTTCCCAGGGACAATTCTGGACCCTTGGGAACATCCAGAATCACCAAAGCCTAAACTTGGCACGGCCTGGGGAACGCTCTTCCGCACGTCCAGCAATCCCCACGTCAAAACCTTTCTCGGCAGAGGCAGGCACTCTCTCCCTTGTACTAGATAGCTCGGCAGAGCCTCCCGAGAAACATGCTGCGTCATTCAGCTTGAAAGTGGGACGCGGATGGGAGAGTACGCTTTCTCCCCGTTTGGAGGCGCCGTGCGCTTGGCTTCAAAGCTGCCCGAACAGCACTAGCGGCCCGACGTCTCTGCACGGCAGGATTGTCGTTGTGGGCCGAGGCTGCGTGTTCTCTCAAAGCGGAAAACCGTGCTGGCAATACCTTGCTAGAAACCCCTCCCACGGCCCTACATGTTCAGCTCCGGCCAAACGAAAGGTGACCTCAGGCCTCAAGGTAAGTTCCAGCGTTTCACGTCGGGGGAGTTGGGTGTGCAGGGGTTTCCATGAGGCCAGACTCCACCACGGAGTGCCTTAACTCTGCGACGCTCCTGGGGGCACACAGGATAGGAGCTCGTTCGCCAGTTTCGCAGGATGACTTCTCTCCGTGCCGGAACGGCGGCTCCTGGCTTCTAGAGGAACCTTAGCCTAAACAGGCCCCTGGAGAAAGCTCTTCACATTCAGAGCAAGGGCAAGGTACTGCTCTCTGGCTTGCCTGGGTTGAGTGCCCCAGTCGTCAAAGAGCCTCGCGAAAGCAGTGCTGCGCAGACTCCCTTTGCCGGTCGAACGGCCTCCTTGACTGAAAGAGAACTGCAGTGCCAAAAGGCACGGTGCTGACGACTGGCTCCAGGAAGAGACTCGGGACAGCACTCTCCTAGAAGCGAAAGCTAGGCTGTGCGCCCAGCCTGAGGAGCAGTACGTACGTTTGCCACACTTCTTTACACAGCTAGGCATGAGCCAGAGAGCCTTGGTCACTGAGGCCTACCTAAGGGACTGCCATACTTACCCAGTAGCTCCCACGCAGAGGTCCCTGTGCCCAAACGGGCCTCCACGGAAGGGCCCTGTCCCTCCCGTTGTGTTTCCTTGAGGTAATCAGAAACCGCTGAGGATCCCTATAGGAGCTCCGGTTTGAAGCTGGGCGACCCTGGCTAAACCTTATTCCCCTCCGTGGTAAACGAGACAGTGGCGGGTCCTAAGCTGCCTGAAGTACACTTGCTCGCGCCCACCTTCTCTTTGCTGCCGGAAGGCCTCCCACAAGACGTCTGAGTTTACTCGTGACAGCAGAAGTCTGAGTTTACGCGTGTGAGGCCTGCTGCTCTCGGTTCCTTGCTGGGAGCTTCAGCAGGAGCGCTCGGGAGCTCGCCGGCACAAGAACTGTGTGAGTCCCCTCGCCCCACCCCGGCCTCAAGCAAAAGTCCAGATTTCCCCCGTCAGGAACACCTCGGAGTGCCATAGGAGCGAAGAAGCGTGCGTTAACGGAGGGCCTCAACAGTGCTAGGGCTTTATTTCACGAGACACCGTGCACTCACGTTCGTTGTAACAACTGTCAAAGGGCACTGGATGCCTTCCAACTCCTCCCTGGCGTTTGAGCCACAGGAAGTAAATGCATTCGTTTGATTAAGCTCCGTGAACGTGCAACGACGATGGCGAAGCGCTGCCCTGTTCGCTCGAAAGCTCTCGTTTGTACGGCCTTCACACGGCCTCAAGGTACGCCGTGCTAAACAGCCTTACATTCCACGCTGGTGTGCCCCCAATTGGGAATGTGGGCTCTTCTGTGAGACACCAGTGTGCGTCCCAAAGGAAACCGGGGGGGGGGGCTCCCCCAGGACGCCTGCGTACGGCAGTCGGTGGCCAGATGTTTACTTCCAGCCGGAGAAAGAGAAAAAGGACAGCTTTCCCAGGGACAATTCTGGACCCTTGGGAACATCCAGAATCACCAAAGCCTAAACTTGGCACGGCCTGGGGAACGCTCTTCCGCACGTCCAGCAATCCCCACGTCAAAACCTTTCTCGGCAGAGGCAGGCACTCTCTCCCTTGTACTAGATAGCTCGGCAGAGCCTCCCGAGAAACATGCTGCGTCATTCAGCTTGAAAGTGGGACGCGGATGGGAGAGTACGCTTTCTCCCCGTTTGGAGGCGCCGTGCGCTTGGCTTCAAAGCTGCCCGAACAGCACTAGCGGCCCGACGTCTCTGCACGGCAGGATTGTCGTTGTGGGCCGAGGCTGCGTGTTCTCTCAAAGCGGAAAACCGTGCTGGCAATACCTTGCTAGAAACCCCTCCCACGGCACTACATGTTCAGCTCCGGCCAAACGAAAGGTGACCTCAGGCCTCAAGGTAAGTTCCAGCGTTTCACGTCGGGGGAGTTGGGTGTGCAGGGGTTTCCATGAGGCCAGACTCCACCACGGAGTGCCTTAACTCTGCGACGCTCCTGGGGGCACACAGGATAGGAGCTCGTTCGCCAGTTTCGCAGGATGACTTCTCTCCGTGCCGGAACGGCGGCTCCTGGCTTCTAGAGGAACCTTAGCCTAAACAGGCCCCTGGAGAAAGCTCTTCACATTCAGAGCAAGGGCAAGGTACTGCTCTCTGGCTTGCCTGGGTTGAGTGCCCCAGTCGTCAAAGAGCCTCGCGAAAGCAGTGCTGCGCAGACTCCCTTTGCCGGTCGAACGGCCTCCTTGACTGAAAGAGAACTGCAGTGCCAAAAGGCACGGTGCTGACGACTGGCTCCAGGAAGAGACTCGGGACAGCACTCTCCTAGAAGCGAAAGCTAGGCTGTGCGCCCAGCCTGAGGAGCAGTACGTACGTTTGCCACACTTCTTTACACAGCTAGGCATGAGCCAGAGAGCCTTGGTCACTGAGGCCTACCTAAGGGACTGCCATACTTACCCAGTAGCTCCCACGCAGAGGTCCCTGTGCCCAAACGGGCCTCCACGGAAGGGCCCTGTCCCTCCCGTTGTGTTTCCTTGAGGTAATCAGAAACCGCTGAGGATCCCTATAGGAGCTCCGGTTTGAAGCTGGGCGACCCTGGCTA
Organism: Pseudorca crassidens; assembly: GCF_039906515.1. Taxonomy (NCBI): domain Eukaryota; kingdom Metazoa; phylum Chordata; class Mammalia; order Artiodactyla; family Delphinidae; genus Pseudorca; species Pseudorca crassidens. Next base: position 57,335,673 of record NC_090310.1, read on the forward strand.
AACCTTATTCCCCTCCGTGGTAAACGAGACAGTGGCGGGTCCTAAGCTGCCTGAAGTACACTTGCTCGCGCCCACCTTCTCTTTGCTGCCGGAAGGCCTCCCACAAGACGTCTGAGTTTACTCGTGACAGCAGAAGTCTGAGTTTACGCGTGTGAGGCCTGCTGCTCTCGGTTCCTTGCTGGGAGCTTCAGCAGGAGCGCTCGGGAGCTCGCCGGCACAAGAACTGTGAGTCCCCTCGCCCCACCCCGGCCTCAAGCAAAAGTCCAGATTTCCCCCGTCAGGAACACCTCGGAGTGCCATAGGAGCGAAGAAGCGTGCGTTAACGGAGGGCCTCAACAGTGCTAGGGCTTTATTTCACGAGACACCGTGCACTCACGTTCGTTGTAACAACTGTCAAAGGGCACTGGATGCCTTCCAACTCCTCTCTGGCGTTTGAGCCACAGGAAGTAAATGCATTCGTTTGATTAAGCTCCGTGAACGTGCAACGACGATGGCGAAGCGCTGCCCTGTTCGCTCGAAAGCTCTCGTTTGTACGGCCTTCACACGGCCTCAAGGTACGCCGTGCTAAACAGCCTTACATTCCACGCTGGTGTGCCCCCAATTGGGAATGTGGGCTCTTCTGTGAGACACCAGTGTGCGTCCCAAAGGAAACCGGCGGGGGGGGGGCTCCCCCAGGACGCCTGCGTACGGCAGTCGGTGGCCAGATGTTTACTTCCAGCCGGAGAAAGAGAAAAAGGACAGCTTTCCCAGGGACAATTCTGGACCCTTGGGAACATCCAGAATCACCAAAGCCTAAACTTGGCACGGCCTGGGGAACGCTCTTCCGCACGTCCAGCAATCCCCACGTCAAAACCTTTCTCGGCAGAGGCAGGCACTCTCTCCCTTGTACTAGATAGCTCGGCAGAGCCTCCCGAGAAACATGCTGCGTCATTCAGCTTGAAAGTGGGACGCGGATGGGAGAGTACGCTTTCTCCCCGTTTGGAGGCGCCGTGCGCTTGGCTTCAAAGCTGCCCGAACAGCACTAGCGGCCCGACGTCTCTGCACGGCAGGATTGTCGTTGTGGGCCGAGGCTGCGTGTTCTCTCAAAGCGGAAAACCGTGCTGGCAATACCTTGCTAGGAACCCCTCCCACGGCACTACATGTTCAGCTCCGGCCAAACGAAAGGTGACCTCAGGCCTCAAGGTAAGTTCCAGCGTTTCACGTCGGGGGAGTTGGGTGTGCAGGGGTTTCCATGAGGCCAGACTCCACCACGGAGTGCCTTAACTCTGCGACGCTCCTGGGGGCACACAGGATAGGAGCTCGTTCGCCAGTTTCGCAGGATGACTTCTCTCCGTGCCGGAACGGCGGCTCCTGGCTTCTAGAGGAACCTTAGCCTAAACAGGCCCCTGGAGAAAGCTCTTCACATTCAGAGCAAGGGCAAGGTACTGCTCTCTGGCTTGCCTGGGTTGAGTGCCCCAGTCGTCAAAGAGCCTCGCGAAAGCAGTGCTGCGCAGACTCCCTTTGCCGGTCGAACGGCCTCCTTGACTGAAAGAGAACTGCAGTGCCAAAAGGCACGGTGCTGACGACTGGCTCCAGGAAGAGACTCGGGACAGCACTCTCCTAGAAGCGAAAGCTAGGCTGTGCGCCCAGCCTGAGGAGCAGTACGTACGTTTGCCACACTTCTTTACACAGCTAGGCATGAGCCAGAGAGCCTTGGTCACTGAGGCCTACCTAAGGGACTGCCATACTTACCCAGTAGCTCCCACGCAGAGGTCCCTGTGCCCAAACGGGCCTCCACGGAAGGGCCCTGTCCCTCCCGTTGTGTTTCCTTGAGGTAATCAGAAACCGCTGAGGATCCCTATAGGAGCTCCGGTTTGAAGCTGGGCGACCCTGGCTAAACCTTATTCCCCTCCGTGGTAAACGAGACAGTGGCGGGTCCTAAGCTGCCTGAAGTACACTTGCTCGCGCCCACCTTCTCTTTGCTGCCGGAAGGCCTCCCACAAGACGTCTGAGTTTACTCGTGACAGCAGAAGTCTGAGTTTACGCGTGTGAGGCCTGCTGCTCTCGGTTCCTTGCTGGGAGCTTCAGCAGGAGCGCTCGGGAGCTCGCCGGCACAAGAACTGTGAGTCCCCTCGCCCCACCCCGGCCTCAAGCAAAAGTCCAGATTTCCCCCGTCAGGAACACCTCGGAGTGCCATAGGAGCGAAGAAGCGTGCGTTAACGGAGGGCCTCAACAGTGCTAGGGCTTTATTTCACGAGACACCGTGCACTCACGTTCGTTGTAACAACTGTCAAAGGGCACTGGATGCCTTCCAACTCCTCCCTGGCGTTTGAGCCACAGGAAGTAAATGCATTCGTTTGATTAAGCTCCGTGAACGTGCAACGACGATGGCGAAGCGCTGCCCTGTTCGCTCGAAAGCTCTCGTTTGTACGGCCTTCACACGGCCTCAAGGTACGCCGTGCTAAACAGCCTTACATTCCACGCTGGTGTGCCCCCAATTGGGAATGTGGGCTCTTCTGTGAGACACCAGTGTGCGTCCCAAAGGAAACCGGGGGGGGGGGCTCCCCCAGGACGCCTGCGTACGGCAGTCGGTGGCCAGATGTTTACTTCCAGCCGGAGAAAGAGAAAAAGGACAGCTTTCCCAGGGACAATTCTGGACCCTTGGGAACATCCAGAATCACCAAAGCCTAAACTTGGCACGGCCTGGGGAACGCTCTTCCGCACGTCCAGCAATCCCCACGTCAAAACCTTTCTCGGCAGAGGCAGGCACTCTCTCCCTTGTACTAGATAGCTCGGCAGAGCCTCCCGAGAAACATGCTGCGTCATTCAGCTTGAAAGTGGGACGCGGATGGGAGAGTACGCTTTCTCCCCGTTTGGAGGCGCCGTGCGCTTGGCTTCAAAGCTGCCCGAACAGCACTAGCGGCCCGACGTCTCTGCACGGCAGGATTGTCGTTGTGGGCCGAGGCTGCGTGTTCTCTCAAAGCGGAAAACCGTGCTGGCAATACCTTGCTAGGAACCCCTCCCACGGCCCTACATGTTCAGCTCCGGCCAAACGAAAGGTGACCTCAGGCCTCAAGGTAAGTTCCAGCGTTTCACGTCGGGGGAGTTGGGTGTGCAGGGGTTTCCATGAGGCCAGACTCCACCACGGAGTGCCTTAACTCTGCGACGCTCCTGGGGGCACACAGGATAGGAGCTCGTTCGCCAGTTTCGCAGGATGACTTCTCTCCGTGCCGGAACGGCGGCTCCTGGCTTCTAGAGGAACCTTAGCCTAAACAGGCCCCTGGAGAAAGCTCTTCACATTCAGAGCAAGGGCAAGGTACTGCTCTCTGGCTTGCCTGGGTTGAGTGCCCCAGTCGTCAAAGAGCCTCGCGAAAGCAGTGCTGCGCAGACTCCCTTTGCCGGTCGAACGGCCTCCTTGACTGAAAGAGAACTGCAGTGCCAAAAGGCACGGTGCTGACGACTGGCTCCAGGAAGAGACTCGGGACAGCACTCTCCTAGAAGCGAAAGCTAGGCTGTGCGCCCAGCCTGAGGAGCAGTACGTACGTTTGCCACACTTCTTTACACAGCTAGGCATGAGCCAGAGAGCCTTGGTCACTGAGGCCTACCTAAGGGACTGCCATACTTACCCAGTAGCTCCCACGCAGAGGTCCCTGTGCCCAAACGGGCCTCCACGGAAGGGCCCTGTCCCTCCCGTTGTGTTTCCTTGAGGTAATCAGAAACCGCTGAGGATCCCTATAGGAGCTCCGGTTTGAAGCTGGGCGACCCTGGCTAAACCTTATTCCCCTCCGTGGTAAACGAGACAGTGGCGGGTCCTAAGCTGCCTGAAGTACACTTGCTCGCGCCCACCTTCTCTTTGCTGCCGGAAGGCCTCCCACAAGACGTCTGAGTTTACTCGTGACAGCAGAAGTCTGAGTTTACGCGTGTGAGGCCTGCTGCTCTCGGTTCCTTGCTGGGAGCTTCAGCAGGAGCGCTCGGGAGCTCGCCGGCACAAGAACTGTGAGTCCCCTCGCCCCACCCCGGCCTCAAGCAAAAGTCCAGATTTCCCCCGTCAGGAACACCTCGGAGTGCCATAGGAGCGAAGAAGCGTGCGTTAACGGAGGGCCTCAACAGTGCTAGGGCTTTATTTCACGAGACACCGTGCACTCACGTTCGTTGTAACAACTGTCAAAGGGCACTGGATGCCTTCCAACTCCTCTCTGGCGTTTGAGCCACAGGAAGTAAATGCATTCGTTTGATTAAGCTCCGTGAACGTGCAACGACGATGGCGAAGCGCTGCCCTGTTCGCTCGAAAGCTCTCGTTTGTACGGCCTTCACACGGCCTCAAGGTACGCCGTGCTAAACAGCCTTACATTCCACGCTGGTGTGCCCCCAATTGGGAATGTGGGCTCTTCTGTGAGACACCAGTGTGCGTCCCAAAGGAAACCGGCGGGGGGGGGGGCTCCCCCAGGACGCCTGCGTACGGCAGTCGGTGGCCAGATGTTTACTTCCAGCCGGAGAAAGAGAAAAAGGACAGCTTTCCCAGGGACAATTCTGGACCCTTGGGAACATCCAGAATCACCAAAGCCTAAACTTGGCACGGCCTGGGGAACGCTCTTCCGCACGTCCAGCAATCCCCACGTCAAAACCTTTCTCGGCAGAGGCAGGCACTCTCTCCCTTGTACTAGATAGCTCGGCAGAGCCTCCCGAGAAACATGCTGCGTCATTCAGCTTGAAAGTGGGACGCGGATGGGAGAGTACGCTTTCTCCCCGTTTGGAGGCGCCGTGCGCTTGGCTTCAAAGCTGCCCGAACAGCACTAGCGGCCCGACGTCTCTGCACGGCAGGATTGTCGTTGTGGGCCGAGGCTGCGTGTTCTCTCAAAGCGGAAAACCGTGCTGGCAATACCTTGCTAGGAACCCCTCCCACGGCACTACATGTTCAGCTCCGGCCAAACGAAAGGTGACCTCAGGCCTCAAGGTAAGTTCCAGCGTTTCACGTCGGGGGAGTTGGGTGTGCAGGGGTTTCCATGAGGCCAGACTCCACCACGGAGTGCCTTAACTCTGCGACGCTCCTGGGGGCACACAGGATAGGAGCTCGTTCGCCAGTTTCGCAGGATGACTTCTCTCCGTGCCGGAACGGCGGCTCCTGGCTTCTAGAGGAACCTTAGCCTAAACAGGCCCCTGGAGAAAGCTCTTCACATTCAGAGCAAGGGCAAGGTACTGCTCTCTGGCTTGCCTGGGTTGAGTGCCCCAGTCGTCAAAGAGCCTCGCGAAAGCAGTGCTGCGCAGACTCCCTTTGCCGGTCGAACGGCCTCCTTGACTGAAAGAGAACTGCAGTGCCAAAAGGCACGGTGCTGACGACTGGCTCCAGGAAGAGACTCGGGACAGCACTCTCCTAGAAGCGAAAGCTAGGCTGTGCGCCCAGCCTGAGGAGCAGTACGTACGTTTGCCACACTTCTTTACACAGCTAGGCATGAGCCAGAGAGCCTTGGTCACTGAGGCCTACCTAAGGGACTGCCATACTTACCCAGTAGCTCCCACGCAGAGGTCCCTGTGCCCAAACGGGCCTCCACGGAAGGGCCCTGTCCCTCCCGTTGTGTTTCCTTGAGGTAATCAGAAACCGCTGAGGATCCCTATAGGAGCTCCGGTTTGAAGCTGGGCGACCCTGGCTAAACCTTATTCCCCTCCGTGGTAAACGAGACAGTGGCGGGTCCTAAGCTGCCTGAAGTACACTTGCTCGCGCCCACCTTCTCTTTGCTGCCGGAAGGCCTCCCACAAGACGTCTGAGTTTACTCGTGACAGCAGAAGTCTGAGTTTACGCGTGTGAGGCCTGCTGCTCTCGGTTCCTTGCTGGGAGCTTCAGCAGGAGCGCTCGGGAGCTCGCCGGCACAAGAACTGTGTGAGTCCCCTCGCCCCACCCCGGCCTCAAGCAAAAGTCCAGATTTCCCCCGTCAGGAACACCTCGGAGTGCCATAGGAGCGAAGAAGCGTGCGTTAACGGAGGGCCTCAACAGTGCTAGGGCTTTATTTCACGAGACACCGTGCACTCACGTTCGTTGTAACAACTGTCAAAGGGCACTGGATGCCTTCCAACTCCTCCCTGGCGTTTGAGCCACAGGAAGTAAATGCATTCGTTTGATTAAGCTCCGTGAACGTGCAACGACGATGGCGAAGCGCTGCCCTGTTCGCTCGAAAGCTCTCGTTTGTACGGCCTTCACACGGCCTCAAGGTACGCCGTGCTAAACAGCCTTACATTCCACGCTGGTGTGCCCCCAATTGGGAATGTGGGCTCTTCTGTGAGACACCAGTGTGCGTCCCAAAGGAAACCGGGGGGGGGGGCTCCCCCAGGACGCCTGCGTACGGCAGTCTGTGGCCAGATGTTTACTTCCAGCCGGAGAAAGAGAAAAAGGACAGCTTTCCCAGGGACAATTCTGGACCCTTGGGAACATCCAGAATCACCAAAGCCTAAACTTGGCACGGCCTGGGGAACGCTCTTCCGCACGTCCAGCAATCCCCACGTCAAAACCTTTCTCGGCAGAGGCAGGCACTCTCTCCCTTGTACTAGATAGCTCGGCAGAGCCTCCCGAGAAACATGCTGCGTCATTCAGCTTGAAAGTGGGACGCGGATGGGAGAGTACGCTTTCTCCCCGTTTGGAGGCGCCGTGCGCTTGGCTTCAAAGCTGCCCGAACAGCACTAGCGGCCCGACGTCTCTGCACGGCAGGATTGTCGTTGTGGGCCGAGGCTGCGTGTTCTCTCAAAGCGGAAAACCGTGCTGGCAATACCTTGCTAGGAACCCCTCCCACGGCACTACATGTTCAGCTCCGGCCAAACGAAAGGTGACCTCAGGCCTCAAGGTAAGTTCCAGCGTTTCACGTCGGGGGAGTTGGGTGTGCAGGGGTTTCCATGAGGCCAGACTCCACCACGGAGTGCCTTAACTCTGCGACGCTCCTGGGGGCACACAGGATAGGAGCTCGTTCGCCAGTTTCGCAGGATGACTTCTCTCCGTGCCGGAACGGCGGCTCCTGGCTTCTAGAGGAACCTTAGCCTAAACAGGCCCCTGGAGAAAGCTCTTCACATTCAGAGCAAGGGCAAGGTACTGCTCTCTGGCTTGCCTGGGTTGAGTGCCCCAGTCGTCAAAGAGCCTCGCGAAAGCAGTGCTGCGCAGACTCCCTTTGCCGGTCGAACGGCCTCCTTGACTGAAAGAGAACTGCAGTGCCAAAAGGCACGGTGCTGACGACTGGCTCCAGGAAGAGACTCGGGACAGCACTCTCCTAGAAGCGAAAGCTAGGCTGTGCGCCCAGCCTGAGGAGCAGTACGTACGTTTGCCACACTTCTTTACACAGCTAGGCATGAGCCAGAGAGCCTTGGTCACTGAGGCCTACCTAAGGGACTGCCATACTTACCCAGTAGCTCCCACGCAGAGGTCCCTGTGCCCAAACGGGCCTCCACGGAAGGGCCCTGTCCCTCCCGTTGTGTTTCCTTGAGGTAATCAGAAACCGCTGAGGATCCCTATAGGAGCTCCGGTTTGAAGCTGGGCGACCCTGGCTAAACCTTATTCCCCTCCGTGGTAAACGAGACAGTGGCGGGTCCTAAGCTGCCTGAAGTACACTTGCTCGCGCCCACCTTCTCTTTGCTGCCGGAAGGCCTCCCACAAGACGTCTGAGTTTACTCGTGACAGCAGAAGTCTGAGTTTACGCGTGTGAGGCCTGCTGCTCTCGGTTCCTTGCTGGGAGCTTCAGCAGGAGCGCTCGGGAGCTCGCCGGCACAAGAACTGTGAGTCCCCTCGCCCCACCCCGGCCTCAAGCAAAAGTCCAGATTTCCCCCGTCAGGAACACCTCGGAGTGCCATAGGAGCGAAGAAGCGTGCGTTAACGGAGGGCCTCAACAGTGCTAGGGCTTTATTTCACGAGACACCGTGCACTCACGTTCGTTGTAACAACTGTCAAAGGGCACTGGATGCCTTCCAACTCCTCCCTGGCGTTTGAGCCACAGGAAGTAAATGCATTCGTTTGATTAAGCTCCGTGAACGTGCAACGACGATGGCGAAGCGCTGCCCTGTTCGCTCGAAAGCTCTCGTTTGTACGGCCTTCACACGGCCTCAAGGTACGCCGTGCTAAACAGCCTTACATTCCACGCTGGTGTGCCCCCAATTGGGAATGTGGGCTCTTCTGTGAGACACCAGTGTGCGTCCCAAAGGAAACCGGGGGGGGGGGGCTCCCCCAGGACGCCTGCGTACGGCAGTCGGTGGCCAGATGTTTACTTCCAGCCGGAGAAAGAGAAAAAGGACAGCTTTCCCAGGGACAATTCTGGACCCTTGGGAACATCCAGAATCACCAAAGCCTAAACTTGGCACGGCCTGGGGAACGCTCTTCCGCACGTCCAGCAATCCCCACGTCAAAACCTTTCTCGGCAGAGGCAGGCACTCTCTCCCTTGTACTAGATAGCTCGGCAGAGCCTCCCGAGAAACATGCTGCGTCATTCAGCTTGAAAGTGGGACGCGGATGGGAGAGTACGCTTTCTCCCCGTTTGGAGGCGCCGTGCGCTTGGCTTCAAAGCTGCCCGAACAGCACTAGCGGCCCGACGTCTCTGCACGGCAGGATTGTCGTTGTGGGCCGAGGCTGCGTGTTCTCTCAAAGCGGACAACCGTGCTGGCAATACCTTGCTAGAAACCCCTCCCACGGCCCTACATGTTCAGCTCCGGCCAAACGAAAGGTGACCTCAGGCCTCAAGGTAAGTTCCAGCGTTTCACGTCGGGGGAGTTGGGTGTGCAGGGGTTTCCATGAGGCCAGACTCCACCACGGAGTGCCTTAACTCTGCGACGCTCCTGGGGGCACACAGGATAGGAGCTCGTTCGCCAGTTTCGCAGGATGACTTCTCTCCGTGCCGGAACGGCGGCTCCTGGCTTCTAGAGGAACCTTAGCCTAAACAGGCCCCTGGAGAAAGCTCTTCACATTCAGAGCAAGGGCAAGGTACTGCTCTCTGGCTTGCCTGGGTTGAGTGCCCCAGTCGTCAAAGAGCCTCGCGAAAGCAGTGCTGCGCAGACTCCCTTTGCCGGTCGAACGGCCTCCTTGACTGAAAGAGAACTGCAGTGCCAAAAGGCACGGTGCTGACGACTGGCTCCAGGAAGAGACTCGGGACAGCACTCTCCTAGAAGCGAAAGCTAGGCTGTGCGCCCAGCCTGAGGAGCAGTACGTACGTTTGCCACACTTCTTTACACAGCTAGGCATGAGCCAGAGAGCCTTGGTCACTGAGGCCTACCTAAGGGACTGCCATACTTACCCAGTAGCTCCCACGCAGAGGTCCCTGTGCCCAAACGGGCCTCCACGGAAGGGCCCTGTCCCTCCCGTTGTGTTTCCTTGAGGTAATCAGAAACCGCTGAGGATCCCTATAGGAGCTCCGGTTTGAAGCTGGGCGACCCTGGCTAAACCTTATTCCCCTCCGTGGTAAACGAGACAGTGGCGGGTCCTAAGCTGCCTGAAGTACACTTGCTCGCGCCCACCTTCTCTTTGCTGCCGGAAGGCCTCCCACAAGACGTCTGAGTTTACTCGTGACAGCAGAAGTCTGAGTTTACGCGTGTGAGGCCTGCTGCTCTCGGTTCCTTGCTGGGAGCTTCAGCAGGAGCGCTCGGGAGCTCGCCGGCACAAGAACTGTGAGTCCCCTCGCCCCACCCCGGCCTCAAGCAAAAGTCCAGATTTCCCCCGTCAGGAACACCTCGGAGTGCCATAGGAGCGAAGAAGCGTGCGTTAACGGAGGGCCTCAACAGTGCTAGGGCTTTATTTCACGAGACACCGTGCACTCACGTTCGTTGTAACAACTGTCAAAGGGCACTGGATGCCTTCCAACTCCTCTCTGGCGTTTGAGCCACAGGAAGTAAATGCATTCGTTTGATTAAGCTCCGTGAACGTGCAACGACGATGGCGAAGCGCTGCCCTGTTCGCTCGAAAGCTCTCGTTTGTACGGCCTTCACACGGCCTCAAGGTACGCCGTGCTAAACAGCCTTACATTCCACGCTGGTGTGCCCCCAATTGGGAATGTGGGCTCTTCTGTGAGACACCAGTGTGCGTCCCAAAGGAAACCGGCGGGGGGGGGGGCTCCCCCAGGACGCCTGCGTACGGCAGTCGGTGGCCAGATGTTTACTTCCAGCCGGAGAAAGAGAAAAAGGACAGCTTTCCCAGGGACAATTCTGGACCCTTGGGAACATCCAGAATCACCAAAGCCTAAACTTGGCACGGCCTGGGGAACGCTCTTCCGCACGTCCAGCAATCCCCACGTCAAAACCTTTCTCGGCAGAGGCAGGCACTCTCTCCCTTGTACTAGATAGCTCGGCAGAGCCTCCCGAGAAACATGCTGCGTCATTCAGCTTGAAAGTGGGACGCGGATGGGAGAGTACGCTTTCTCCCCGTTTGGAGGCGCCGTGCGCTTGGCTTCAAAGCTGCCCGAACAGCACTAGCGGCCCGACGTCTCTGCACGGCAGGATTGTCGTTGTGGGCCGAGGCTGCGTGTTCTCTCAAAGCGGAAAACCGTGCTGGCAATACCTTGCTAGGAACCCCTCCCACGGCACTACATGTTCAGCTTCGGCCAAACGAAAGGTGACCTCAGGCCTCAAGGTAAGTTCCAGCGTTTCACGTCGGGGGAGTTGGGTGTGCAGGGGTTTCCATGAGGCCAGACTCCACCACGGAGTGCCTTAACTCTGCGACGCTCCTGGGGGCACACAGGATAGGAGCTCGTTCGCCAGTTTCGCAGGATGACTTCTCTCCGTGCCGGAACGGCGGCTCCTGGCTTCTAGAGGAACCTTAGCCTAAACAGGCCCCTGGAGAAAGCTCTTCACATTCAGAGCAAGGGCAAGGTACTGCTCTCTGGCTTGCCTGGGTTGAGTGCCCCAGTCGTCAAAGAGCCTCGCGAAAGCAGTGCTGCGCAGACTCCCTTTGCCGGTCGAACGGCCTCCTTGACTGAAAGAGAACTGCAGTGCCAAAAGGCACGGTGCTGACGACTGGCTCCAGGAAGAGACTCGGGACAGCACTCTCCTAGAAGCGAAAGCTAGGCTGTGCGCCCAGCCTGAGGAGCAGTACGTACGTTTGCCACACTTCTTTACACAGCTAGGCATGAGCCAGAGAGCCTTGGTCACTGAGGCCTACCTAAGGGACTGCCATACTTACCCAGTAGCTCCCACGCAGAGGTCCCTGTGCCCAAACGGGCCTCCACGGAAGGGCCCTGTTCCTCCCGTTGTGTTTCCTTGAGGTAATCAGAAACCGCTGAGGATCCCTATAGGAGCTCCGGTTTGAAGCTGGGCGACCCTGGCTAAACCTTATTCCCCTCCGTGGTAAACGAGACAGTGGCGGGTCCTAAGCTGCCTGAAGTACACTTGCTCGCGCCCACCTTCTCTTTGCTGCCGGAAGGCCTCCCACAAGACGTCTGAGTTTACTCGTGACAGCAGAAGTCTGAGTTTACGCGTGTGAGGCCTGCTGCTCTCGGTTCCTTGCTGGGAGCTTCAGCAGGAGCGCTCGGGAGCTCGCCGGCACAAGAACTGTGAGTCCCCTCGCCCCACCCCGGCCTCAAGCAAAAGTCCAGATTTCCCCCGTCAGGAACACCTCGGAGTGCCATAGGAGCGAAGAAGCGTGCGTTAACGGAGGGCCTCAACAGTGCTAGGGCTTTATTTCACGAGACACCGTGCACTCACGTTCGTTGTAACAACTGTCAAAGGGCACTGGATGCCTTCCAACTCCTCCCTGGCGTTTGAGCCACAGGAAGTAAATGCATTCGTTTGATTAAGCTCCGTGAACGTGCAACGACGATGGCGAAGCGCTGCCCTGTTCGCTCGAAAGCTCTCGTTTGTACGGCCTTCACACGGCCTCAAGGTACGCCGTGCTAAACAGCCTTACATTCCACGCTGGTGTGCCCCCAATTGGGAATGTGGGCTCTTCTGTGAGACACCAGTGTGCGTCCCAAAGGAAACCGGGGGGGGGGGGGCTCCCCCAGGACGCCTGCGTACGGCAGTCGGTGGCCAGATGTTTACTTCCAGCCGGAGAAAGAGAAAAAGGACAGCTTTCCCAGGGACAATTCTGGACCCTTGGGAACATCCAGAATCACCAAAGCCTAAACTTGGCACGGCCTGGGGAACGCTCTTCCGCACGTCCAGCAATCCCCACGTCAAAACCTTTCTCGGCAGAGGCAGGCACTCTCTCCCTTGTACTAGATAGCTCGGCAGAGCCTCCCGAGAAACATGCTGCGTCATTCAGCTTGAAAGTGGGACGCGGATGGGAGAGTACGCTTTCTCCCCGTTTGGAGGCGCCGTGCGCTTGGCTTCAAAGCTGCCCGAACAGCACTAGCGGCCCGACGTCTCTGCACGGCAGGATTGTCGTTGTGGGCCGAGGCTGCGTGTTCTCTCAAAGCGGAAAACCGTGCTGGCAACACCTTGCTAGAAACTCCTCCCACGGCACTACATGTTCAGCTCCGGCCAAACGAAAGGTGACCTCAGGCCTCAAGGTAAGTTCCAGCGTTTCACGTCGGGGGAGTTGGGTGTGCAGGGGTTTCCATGAGGCCAGACTCCACCACGGAGTGCCTTAACTCTGCGACGCTCCTGGGGGCACACAGGATAGGAGCTCGTTCGCCAGTTTCGCAGGATGACTTCTCTCCGTGCCGGAACGGCGGCTCCTGGCTTCTAGAGGAACCTTAGCCTAAACAGGCCCCTGGAGAAAGCTCTTCACATTCAGAGCAAGGGCAAGGTACTGCTCTCTGGCTTGCCTGGGTTGAGTGCCCCAGTCGTCAAAGAGCCTCGCGAAAGCAGTGCTGCGCAGACTCCCTTTGCCGGTCGAACGGCCTCCTTGACTGAAAGAGAACTGCAGTGCCAAAAGGCACGGTGCTGACGACTGGCTCCAGGAAGAGACTCGGGACAGCACTCTCCTAGAAGCGAAAGCTAGGCTGTGCGCCCAGCCTGAGGAGCAGTACGTACGTTTGCCACACTTCTTTACACAGCTAGGCATGAGCCAGAGAGCCTTGGTCACTGAGGCCTACCTAAGGGACTGCCATACTTACCCAGTAGCTCCCACGCAGAGGTCCCTGTGCCCAAACGGGCCTCCACGGAAGGGCCCTGTTCCTCCCGTTGTGTTTCCTTGAGGTAATCAGAAACCGCTGAGGATCCCTATAGGAGCTCCGGTTTGAAGCTGGGCGACCCTGGCTAAACCTTATTCCCCTCCGTGGTAAACGAGACAGTGGCGGGTCCTAAGCTGCCTGAAGTACACTTGCTCGCGCCCACCTTCTCTTTGCTGCCGGAAGGCCTCCCACAAGACGTCTGAGTTTACTCGTGGCAGCAGAAGTCTGAGTTTACGCGTGTGAGGCCTGCTGCTCTCGGTTCCTTGCTGGGAGCTTCAGCAGGAGCGCTCGGGAGCTCGCCGGCACAAGAACTGTGAGTCCCCTCGCCCCACCCCGGCCTCAAGCAAAAGTCCAGATTTCCCCCGTCAGGAACACCTCGGAGTGCCATAGGAGCGAAGAAGCGTGCGTTAACGGAGGGCCTCAACAGTGCTAGGGCTTTATTTCACGAGACACCGTGCACTCACGTTCGTTGTAACAACTGTCAAAGGGCACTGGATGCCTTCCAACTCCTCTCTGGCGTTTGAGCCACAGGAAGTAAATGCATTCGTTTGATTAAGCTCCGTGAACGTGCAACGACGATGGCGAAGCGCTGCCCTGTTCGCTCGAAAGCTCTCGTTTGTACGGCCTTCACACGGCCTCAAGGTACGCCGTGCTAAACAGCCTTACATTCCACGCTGGTGTGCCCCCAATTGGGAATGTGGGCTCTTCTGTGAGACACCAGTGTGCGTCCCAAAGGAAACCGGGGGGGGGGGGCTCCCCCAGGACGCCTGCGTACGGCAGTCGGTGGCCAGATGTTTACTTCCAGCCGGAGAAAGAGAAAAAGGACAGCTTTCCCAGGGACAATTCTGGACCCTTGGGAACATCCAGAATCACCAAAGCCTAAACTTGGCACGGCCTGGGGAACGCTCTTCCGCACGTCCAGCAATCCCCACGTCAAAACCTTTCTCGGCAGAGGCAGGCACTCTCTCCCTTGTACTAGATAGCTCGGCAGAGCCTCCCGAGAAACATGCTGCGTCATTCAGCTTGAAAGTGGGACGCGGATGGGAGAGTACGCTTTCTCCCCGTTTGGAGGCGCCTTGCGCTTGGCTTCAAAGCTGCCCGAACAGCACTAGCGGCCCGACGTCTCTGCACGGCAGGATTGTCGTTGTGGGCCGAGGCTGCGTGTTCTCTCAAAGCGGAAAACCGTGCTGGCAATACCTTGCTAGGAACCCCTCCCACGGCACTACATGTTCAGCTCCGGCCAAACGAAAGGTGACCTCAGGCCTCAAGGTAAGTTCCAGCGTTTCACGTCGGGGGAGTTGGGTGTGCAGGGGTTTCCATGAGGCCAGACTCCACCACGGAGTGCCTTAACTCTGCGACGCTCCTGGGGGCACACAGGATAGGAGCTCGTTCGCCAGTTTCGCAGGATGACTTCTCTCCGTGCCGGAACGGCGGCTCCTGGCTTCTAGAGGAACCTTAGCCTAAACAGGCCCCTGGAGAAAGCTCTTCACATTCAGAGCAAGGGCAAGGTACTGCTCTCTGGCTTGCCTGGGTTGAGTGCCCCAGTCGTCAAAGAGCCTCGCGAAAGCAGTGCTGCGCAGACTCCCTTTGCCGGTCGAACGGCCTCCTTGACTGAAAGAGAACTGCAGTGCCAAAAGGCACGGTGCTGACGACTGGCTCCAGGAAGAGACTCGGGACAGCACTCTCCTAGAAGCGAAAGCTAGGCTGTGCGCCCAGCCTGAGGAGCAGTACGTACGTTTGCCACACTTCTTTACACAGCTAGGCATGAGCCAGAGAGCCTTGGTCACTGAGGCCTACCTAAGGGACTGCCATACTTACCCAGTAGCTCCCACGCAGAGGTCCCTGTGCCCAAACGGGCCTCCACGGAAGGGCCCTGTCCCTCCCGTTGTGTTTCCTTGAGGTAATCAGAAACCGCTGAGGATCCCTATAGGAGCTCCGGTTTGAAGCTGGGCGACCCTGGCTAAACCTTATTCCCCTCCGTGGTAAACGAGACAGTGGCGGGTCCTAAGCTGCCTGAAGTACACTTGCTCGCGCCCACCTTCTCTTTGCTGCCGGAAGGCCTCCCACAAGACGTCTGAGTTTACTCGTGACAGCAGAAGTCTGAGTTTACGCGTGTGAGGCCTGCTGCTCTCGGTTCCTTGCTGGGAGCTTCAGCAGGAGCGCTCGGGAGCTCGCCGGCACAAGAACTGTGAGTCCCCTCGCCCCACCCCGGCCTCAAGCAAAAGTCCAGATTTCCCCCGTCAGGAACACCTCGGAGTGCCATAGGAGCGAAGAAGCGTGCGTTAACGGAGGGCCTCAACAGTGCTAGGGCTTTATTTCACGAGACACCGTGCACTCACGTTCGTTGTAACAACTGTCAAAGGGCACTGGATGCCTTCCAACTCCTCTCTGGCGTTTGAGCCACAGGAAGTAAATGCATTCGTTTGATTAAGCTCCGTGAACGTGCAACGACGATGGCGAAGCGCTGCCCTGTTCGCTCGAAAGCTCTCGTTTGTACGGCCTTCACACGGCCTCAAGGTACGCCGTGCTAAACAGCCTTACATTCCACGCTGGTGTGCCCCCAATTGGGAATGTGGGCTCTTCTGTGAGACACCAGTGTGCGTCCCAAAGGAAACCGGGGGGGGGGGGGCTCCCCCAGGACGCCTGCGTACGGCAGTCGGTGGCCAGATGTTTACTTCCAGCCGGAGAAAGAGAAAAAGGACAGCTTTCCCAGGGACAATTCTGGACCCTTGGGAACATCCAGAATCACCAAAGCCTAAACTTGGCACGGCCTGGGGAACGCTCTTCCGCACGTCCAGCAATCCCCACGTCAAAACCTTTCTCGGCAGAGGCAGGCACTCTCTCCCTTGTACTAGATAGCTCGGCAGAGCCTCCCGAGAAACATGCTGCGTCATTCAGCTTGAAAGTGGGACGCGGATGGGAGAGTACGCTTTCTCCCCGTTTGGAGGCGCCTTGCGCTTGGCTTCAAAGCTGCCCGAACAGCACTAGCGGCCCGACGTCTCTGCACGGCAGGATTGTCGTTGTGGGCCGAGGCTGCGTGTTCTCTCAAAGCGGAAAACCGTGCTGGCAATACCTTGCTAGGAACCCCTCCCACGGCACTACATGTTCAGCTCCGGCCAAACGAAAGGTGACCTCAGGCCTCAAGGTAAGTTCCAGCGTTTCACGTCGGGGGAGTTGGGTGTGCAGGGGTTTCCATGAGGCCAGACTCCACCACGGAGTGCCTTAACTCTGCGACGCTCCTGGGGGCACACAGGATAGGAGCTCGTTCGCCAGTTTCGCAGGATGACTTCTCTCCGTGCCGGAACGGCGGCTCCTGGCTTCTAGAGGAACCTTAGCCTAAACAGGCCCCTGGAGAAAGCTCTTCACATTCAGAGCAAGGGCAAGGTACTGCTCTCTGGCTTGCCTGGGTTGAGTGCCCCAGTCGTCAAAGAGCCTCGCGAAAGCAGTGCTGCGCAGACTCCCTTTGCCGGTCGAACGGCCTCCTTGACTGAAAGAGAACTGCAGTGCCAAAAGGCACGGTGCTGACGACTGGCTCCAGGAAGAGACTCGGGACAGCACTCTCCTAGAAGCGAAAGCTAGGCTGTGCGCCCAGCCTGAGGAGCAGTACGTACGTTTGCCACACTTCTTTACACAGCTAGGCATGAGCCAGAGAGCCTTGGTCACTGAGGCCTACCTAAGGGACTGCCATACTTACCCAGTAGCTCCCACGCAGAGGTCCCTGTGCCCAAACGGGCCTCCACGGAAGGGCCCTGTCCCTCCCGTTGTGTTTCCTTGAGGTAATCAGAAACCGCTGAGGATCCCTATAGGAGCTCCGGTTTGAAGCTGGGCGACCCTGGCTAAACCTTATTCCCCTCCGTGGTAAACGAGACAGTGGCGGGTCCTAAGCTGCCTGAAGTACACTTGCTCGCGCCCACCTTCTCTTTGCTGCCGGAAGGCCTCCCACAAGACGTCTGAGTTTACTCGTGACAGCAGAAGTCTGAGTTTACGCGTGTGAGGCCTGCTGCTCTCGGTTCCTTGCTGGGAGCTTCAGCAGGAGCGCTCGGGAGCTCGCCGGCACAAGAACTGTGAGTCCCCTCGCCCCACCCCGGCCTCAAGCAAAAGTCCAGATTTCCCCCGTCAGGAACACCTCGGAGTGCCATAGGAGCGAAGAAGCGTGCGTTAACGGAGGGCCTCAACAGTGCTAGGGCTTTATTTCACGAGACACCGTGCACTCACGTTCGTTGTAACAACTGTCAAAGGGCACTGGATGCCTTCCAACTCCTCTCTGGCGTTTGAGCCACAGGAAGTAAATGCATTCGTTTGATTAAGCTCCGTGAACGTGCAACGACGATGGCGAAGCGCTGCCCTGTTCGCTCGAAAGCTCTCGTTTGTACGGCCTTCACACGGCCTCAAGGTACGCCGTGCTAAACAGCCTTACATTCCACGCTGGTGTGCCCCCAATTGGGAATGTGGGCTCTTCTGTGAGACACCAGTGTGCGTCCCAAAGGAAACCGGGGTGGGGGGGGCTCCCCCAGGACGCCTGCGTACGGCAGTCGGTGGCCAGATGTTTACTTCCAGCCGGAGAAAGAGAAAAAGGACAGCTTTCCCAGGGACAATTCTGGACCCTTGGGAACATCCAGAATCACCAAAGCCTAAACTTGGCACGGCCTGGGGAACGCTCTTCCGCACGTCCAGCAATCCCCACGTCAAAACCTTTCTCGGCAGAGGCAGGCACTCTCTCCCTTGTACTAGATAGCTCGGCAGAGCCTCCCGAGAAACATGCTGCGTCATTCAGCTTGAAAGTGGGACGCGGATGGGAGAGTACGCTTTCTCCCCGTTTGGAGGCGCCTTGCGCTTGGCTTCAAAGCTGCCCGAACAGCACTAGCGGCCCGACGTCTCTGCACGGCAGGATTGTCGTTGTGGGCCGAGGCTGCGTGTTCTCTCAAAGCGGAAAACCGTGCTGGCAATACCTTGCTAGGAACCCCTCCCACGGCACTACATGTTCAGCTCCGGCCAAACGAAAGGTGACCTCAGGCCTCAAGGTAAGTTCCAGCGTTTCACGTCGGGGGAGTTGGGTGTGCAGGGGTTTCCATGAGGCCAGACTCCACCACGGAGTGCCTTAACTCTGCGACGCTCCTGGGGGCACACAGGATAGGAGCTCGTTCGCCAGTTTCGCAGGATGACTTCTCTCCGTGCCGGAACGGCGGCTCCTGGCTTCTAGAGGAACCTTAGCCTAAACAGGCCCCTGGAGAAAGCTCTTCACATTCAGAGCAAGGGCAAGGTACTGCTCTCTGGCTTGCCTGGGTTGAGTGCCCCAGTCGTCAAAGAGCCTCGCGAAAGCAGTGCTGCGCAGACTCCCTTTGCCGGTCGAACGGCCTCCTTGACTGAAAGAGAACTGCAGTGCCAAAAGGCACGGTGCTGACGACTGGCTCCAGGAAGAGACTCGGGACAGCACTCTCCTAGAAGCGAAAGCTAGGCTGTGCGCCCAGCCTGAGGAGCAGTACGTACGTTTGCCACACTTCTTTACACAGCTAGGCATGAGCCAGAGAGCCTTGGTCACTGAGGCCTACCTAAGGGACTGCCATACTTACCCAGTAGCTCCCACGCAGAGGTCCCTGTGCCCAAACGGGCCTCCACGGAAGGGCCCTGTCCCTCCCGTTGTGTTTCCTTGAGGTAATCAGAAACCGCTGAGGATCCCTATAGGAGCTCCGGTTTGAAGCTGGGCGACCCTGGCTAAACCTTATTCCCCTCCGTGGTAAACGAGACAGTGGCGGGTCCTAAGCTGCCTGAAGTACACTTGCTCGCGCCCACCTTCTCTTTGCTGCCGGAAGGCCTCCCACAAGACGTCTGAGTTTACTCGTGACAGCAGAAATCTGAGTTTACGCGTGTGAGGCCTGCTGCTCTCGGTTCCTTGCTGGGAGCTTCAGCAGGAGCGCTCGGGAGCTCGCCGGCACAAGAACTGTGAGTCCCCTCGCCCCACCCCGGCCTCAAGCAAAAGTCCAGATTTCCCCCGTCAGGAACACCTCGGAGTGCCATAGGAGCGAAGAAGCGTGCGTTAACGGAGGGCCTCAACAGTGCTAGGGCTTTATTTCACGAGACACCGTGCACTCACGTTCGTTGTAACAACTGTCAAAGGGCACTGGATGCCTTCCAACTCCTCTCTGGCGTTTGAGCCACAGGAAGTAAATGCATTCGTTTGATTAAGCTCCGTGAACGTGCAACGACGATGGCGAAGCGCTGCCCTGTTCGCTCGAAAGCTCTCGTTTGTACGGCCTTCACACGGCCTCAAGGTACGCCGTGCTAAACAGCCTTACATTCCACGCTGGTGTGCCCCCAATTGGGAATGTGGGCTCTTCTGTGAGACACCAGTGTGCGTCCCAAAGGAAACCGGGGGGGGGGGCTCCCCCAGGACGCCTGCGTACGGCAGTCGGTGGCCAGATGTTTACTTCCAGCCGGAGAAAGAGAAAAAGGACAGCTTTCCCAGGGACAATTCTGGACCCTTGGGAACATCCAGAATCACCAAAGCCTAAACTTGGCACGGCCTGGGGAACGCTCTTCCGCACGTCCAGCAATCCCCACGTCAAAACCTTTCTCGGCAGAGGCAGGCACTCTCTCCCTTGTACTAGATAGCTCGGCAGAGCCTCCCGAGAAACATGCTGCGTCATTCAGCTTGAAAGTGGGACGCGGATGGGAGAGTACGCTTTCTCCCCGTTTGGAGGCGCCTTGCGCTTGGCTTCAAAGCTGCCCGAACAGCACTAGCGGCCCGACGTCTCTGCACGGCAGGATTGTCGTTGTGGGCCGAGGCTGCGTGTTCTCTCAAAGCGGAAAACCGTGCTGGCAATACCTTGCTAGGAACCCCTCCCACGGCACTACATGTTCAGCTCCGGCCAAACGAAAGGTGACCTCAGGCCTCAAGGTAAGTTCCAGCGTTTCACGTCGGGGGAGTTGGGTGTGCAGGGGTTTCCATGAGGCCAGACTCCACCACGGAGTGCCTTAACTCTGCGACGCTCCTGGGGGCACACAGGATAGGAGCTCGTTCGCCAGTTTCGCAGGATGACTTCTCTCCGTGCCGGAACGGCGGCTCCTGGCTTCTAGAGGAACCTTAGCCTAAACAGGCCCCTGGAGAAAGCTCTTCACATTCAGAGCAAGGGCAAGGTACTGCTCTCTGGCTTGCCTGGGTTGAGTGCCCCAGTCGTCAAAGAGCCTCGCGAAAGCAGTGCTGCGCAGACTCCCTTTGCCGGTCGAACGGCCTCCTTGACTGAAAGAGAACTGCAGTGCCAAAAGGCACGGTGCTGACGACTGGCTCCAGGAAGAGACTCGGGACAGCACTCTCCTAGAAGCGAAAGCTAGGCTGTGCGCCCAGCCTGAGGAGCAGTACGTACGTTTGCCACACTTCTTTACACAGCTAGGCATGAGCCAGAGAGCCTTGGTCACTGAGGCCTACCTAAGGGACTGCCATACTTACCCAGTAGCTCCCACGCAGAGGTCCCTGTGCCCAAACGGGCCTCCACGGAAGGGCCCTGTCCCTCCCGTTGTGTTTCCTTGAGGTAATCAGAAACCGCTGAGGATCCCTATAGGAGCTCCGGTTTGAAGCTGGGCGACCCTGGCTAAACCTTATTCCCCTCCGTGGTAAACGAGACAGTGGCGGGTCCTAAGCTGCCTGAAGTACACTTGCTCGCGCCCACCTTCTCTTTGCTGCCGGAAGGCCTCCCACAAGACGTCTGAGTTTACTCGTGACAGCAGAAGTCTGAGTTTACGCGTGTGAGGCCTGCTGCTCTCGGTTCCTTGCTGGGAGCTTCAGCAGGAGCGCTCGGGAGCTCGCCGGCACAAGAACTGTGAGTCCCCTCGCCCCACCCCGGCCTCAAGCAAAAGTCCAGATTTCCCCCGTCAGGAACACCTCGGAGTGCCATAGGAGCGAAGAAGCGTGCGTTAACGGAGGGCCTCAACAGTGCTAGGGCTTTATTTCACGAGACACCGTGCACTCACGTTCGTTGTAACAACTGTCAAAGGGCACTGGATGCCTTCCAACTCCTCTCTGGCGTTTGAGCCACAGGAAGTAAATGCATTCGTTTGATTAAGCTCCGTGAACGTGCAACGACGATGGCGAAGCGCTGCCCTGTTCGCTCGAAAGCTCTCGTTTGTACGGCCTTCACACGGCCTCAAGGTACGCCGTGCTAAACAGCCTTACATTCCACGCTGGTGTGCCCCCAATTGGGAATGTGGGCTCTTCTGTGAGACACCAGTGTGCGTCCCAAAGGAAACCGGCGGGGGGGGGGGCTCCCCCAGGACGCCTGCGTACGGCAGTCGGTGGCCAGATGTTTACTTCCAGCCGGAGAAAGAGAAAAAGGACAGCTTTCCCAGGGACAATTCTGGACCCTTGGGAACATCCAGAATCACCAAAGCCTAAACTTGGCACGGCCTGGGGAACGCTCTTCCGCACGTCCAGCAATCCCCACGTCAAAACCTTTCTCGGCAGAGGCAGGCACTCTCTCCCTTGTACTAGATAGCTCGGCAGAGCCTCCCGAGAAACATGCTGCGTCATTCAGCTTGAAAGTGGGACGCGGATGGGAGAGTACGCTTTCTCCCCGTTTGGAGGCGCCGTGCGCTTGGCTTCAAAGCTGCCCGAACAGCACTAGCGGCCCGACGTCTCTGCACGGCAGGATTGTCGTTGTGGGCCGAGGCTGCGTGTTCTCTCAAAGCGGAAAACCGTGCTGGCAATACCTTGCTAGGAACCCCTCCCACGGCCCTACATGTTCAGCTCCGGCCAAACGAAAGGTGACCTCAGGCCTCAAGGTAAGTTCCAGCGTTTCACGTCGGGGGAGTTGGGTGTGCAGGGGTTTCCATGAGGCCAGACTCCACCACGGAGTGCCTTAACTCTGCGACGCTCCTGGGGGCACACAGGATAGGAGCTCGTTCGCCAGTTTCGCAGGATGACTTCTCTCCGTGCCGGAACGGCGGCTCCTGGCTTCTAGAGGAACCTTAGCCTAAACAGGCCCCTGGAGAAAGCTCTTCACATTCAGAGCAAGGGCAAGGTACTGCTCTCTGGCTTGCCTGGGTTGAGTGCCCCAGTCGTCAAAGAGCCTCGCGAAAGCAGTGCTGCGCAGACTCCCTTTGCCGGTCGAACGGCCTCCTTGACTGAAAGAGAACTGCAGTGCCAAAAGGCACGGTGCTGACGACTGGCTCCAGGAAGAGACTCGGGACAGCACTCTCCTAGAAGCGAAAGCTAGGCTGTGCGCCCAGCCTGAGGAGCAGTACGTACGTTTGCCACACTTCTTTACACAGCTAGGCATGAGCCAGAGAGCCTTGGTCACTGAGGCCTACCTAAGGGACTGCCATACTTACCCAGTAGCTCCCACGCAGAGGTCCCTGTGCCCAAACGGGCCTCCACGGAAGGGCCCTGTCCCTCCCGTTGTGTTTCCTTGAGGTAATCAGAAACCGCTGAGGATCCCTATAGGAGCTCCGGTTTGAAGCTGGGCGACCCTGGCTAAACCTTATTCCCCTCCGTGGTAAACGAGACAGTGGCGGGTCCTAAGCTGCCTGAAGTACACTTGCTCGCGCCCACCTTCTCTTTGCTGCCGGAAGGCCTCCCACAAGACGTCTGAGTTTACTCGTGACAGCAGAAGTCTGAGTTTACGCGTGTGAGGCCTGCTGCTCTCGGTTCCTTGCTGGGAGCTTCAGCAGGAGCGCTCGGGAGCTCGCCGGCACAAGAACTGTGAGTCCCCTCGCCCCACCCCGGCCTCAAGCAAAAGTCCAGATTTCCCCCGTCAGGAACACCTCGGAGTGCCATAGGAGCGAAGAAGCGTGCGTTAACGGAGGGCCTCAACAGTGCTAGGGCTTTATTTCACGAGACACCGTGCACTCACGTTCGTTGTAACAACTGTCAAAGGGCACTGGATGCCTTCCAACTCCTCCCTGGCGTTTGAGCCACAGGAAGTAAATGCATTCGTTTGATTAAGCTCCGTGAACGTGCAACGACGATGGCGAAGCGCTGCCCTGTTCGCTCGAAAGCTCTCGTTTGTACGGCCTTCACACGGCCTCAAGGTACGCCGTGCTAAACAGCCTTACATTCCACGCTGGTGTGCCCCCAATTGGGAATGTGGGCTCTTCTGTGAGACACCAGTGTGCGTCCCAAAGGAAACCGGGGGGGGGGGGGCTCCCCCAGGACGCCTGCGTACGGCAGTCGGTGGCCAGATGTTTACTTCCAGCCGGAGAAAGAGAAAAAGGACAGCTTTCCCAGGGACAATTCTGGACCCTTGGGAACATCCAGAATCACCAAAGCCTAAACTTGGCACGGCCTGGGGAACGCTCTTCCGCACGTCCAGCAATCCCCACGTCAAAACCTTTCTCGGCAGAGGCAGGCACTCTCTCCCTTGTACTAGATAGCTCGGCAGAGCCTCCCGAGAAACATGCTGCGTCATTCAGCTTGAAAGTGGGACGCGGATGGGAGAGTACGCTTTCTCCCCGTTTGGAGGCGCCGTGCGCTTGGCTTCAAAGCTGCCCGAACAGCACTAGCGGCCCGACGTCTCTGCACGGCAGGATTGTCGTTGTGGGCCGAGGCTGCGTGTTCTCTCAAAGCGGAAAACCGTGCTGGCAATACCTTGCTAGGAACCCCTCCCACGGCACTACATGTTCAGCTCCGGCCAAACGAAAGGTGACCTCAGGCCTCAAGGTAAGTTCCAGCGTTTCACGTCGGGGGAGTTGGGTGTGCAGGGGTTTCCATGAGGCCAGACTCCACCACGGAGTGCCTTAACTCTGCGACGCTCCTGGGGGCACACAGGATAGGAGCTCGTTCGCCAGTTTCGCAGGATGACTTCTCTCCGTGCCGGAACGGCGGCTCCTGGCTTCTAGAGGAACCTTAGCCTAAACAGGCCCCTGGAGAAAGCTCTTCACATTCAGAGCAAGGGCAAGGTACTGCTCTCTGGCTTGCCTGGGTTGAGTGCCCCAGTCGTCAAAGAGCCTCGCGAAAGCAGTGCTGCGCAGACTCCCTTTGCCGGTCGAACGGCCTCCTTGACTGAAAGAGAACTGCAGTGCCAAAAGGCACGGTGCTGACGACTGGCTCCAGGAAGAGACTCGGGACAGCACTCTCCTAGAAGCGAAAGCTAGGCTGTGCGCCCAGCCTGAGGAGCAGTACGTACGTTTGCCACACTTCTTTACACAGCTAGGCATGAGCCAGAGAGCCTTGGTCACTGAGGCCTACCTAAGGGACTGCCATACTTACCCAGTAGCTCCCACGCAGAGGTCCCTGTGCCCAAACGGGCCTCCACGGAAGGGCCCTGTCCCTCCCGTTGTGTTTCCTTGAGGTAATCAGAAACCGCTGAGGATCCCTATAGGAGCTCCGGTTTGAAGCTGGGCGACCCTGGCTAAACCTTATTCCCCTCCGTGGTAAACGAGACAGTGGCGGGTCCTAAGCTGCCTGAAGTACACTTGCTCGCGCCCACCTTCTCTTTGCTGCCGGAAGGCCTCCCACAAGACGTCTGAGTTTACTCGTGACAGCAGAAGTCTGAGTTTACGCGTGTGAGGCCTGCTGCTCTCGGTTCCTTGCTGGGAGCTTCAGCAGGAGCGCTCGGGAGCTCGCCGGCACAAGAACTGTGAGTCCCCTCGCCCCACCCCGGCCTCAAGCAAAAGTCCAGATTTCCCCCGTCAGGAACACCTCGGAGTGCCATAGGAGCGAAGAAGCGTGCGTTAACGGAGGGCCTCAACAGTGCTAGGGCTTTATTTCACGAGACACCGTGCACTCACGTTCGTTGTAACAACTGTCAAAGGGCACTGGATGCCTTCCAACTCCTCCCTGGCGTTTGAGCCACAGGAAGTAAATGCATTCGTTTGATTAAGCTCCGTGAACGTGCAACGACGATGGCGAAGCGCTGCCCTGTTCGCTCGAAAGCTCTCGTTTGTACGGCCTTCACACGGCCTCAAGGTACGCCGTGCTAAACAGCCTTACATTCCACGTTGGTGTGCCCCCAATTGGGAATGTGGGCTCTTCTGTGAGACACCAGTGTGCGTCCCAAAGGAAACCGGGGGGGGGGGGCTCCCCCAGGACGCCTGCGTACGGCAGTCGGTGGCCAGATGTTTACTTCCAGCCGGAGAAAGAGAAAAAGGACAGCTTTCCCAGGGACAATTCTGGACCCTTGGGAACATCCAGAATCACCAAAGCCTAAACTTGGCACGGCCTGGGGAACGCTCTTCCGCACGTCCAGCAATCCCCACGTCAAAACCTTTCTCGGCAGAGGCAGGCACTCTCTCCCTTGTACTAGATAGCTCGGCAGAGCCTCCCGAGAAACATGCTGCGTCATTCAGCTTGAAAGTGGGACGCGGATGGGAGAGTACGCTTTCTCCCCGTTTGGAGGCGCCGTGCGCTTGGCTTCAAAGCTGCCCGAACAGCACTAGCGGCCCGACGTCTCTGCACGGCAGGATTGTCGTTGTGGGCCGAGGCTGCGTGTTCTCTCAAAGCGGAAAACCGTGCTGGCAATACCTTGCTAGAAACCCCTCCCACGGCCCTACATGTTCAGCTCCGGCCAAACGAAAGGTGACCTCAGGCCTCAAGGTAAGTTCCAGCGTTTCACGTCGGGGGAGTTGGGTGTGCAGGGGTTTCCATGAGGCCAGACTCCACCACGGAGTGCCTTAACTCTGCGACGCTCCTGGGGGCACACAGGATAGGAGCTCGTTCGCCAGTTTCGCAGGATGACTTCTCTCCGTGCCGGAACGGCGGCTCCTGGCTTCTAGAGGAACCTTAGCCTAAACAGGCCCCTGGAGAAAGCTCTTCACATTCAGAGCAAGGGCAAGGTACTGCTCTCTGGCTTGCCTGGGTTGAGTGCCCCAGTCGTCAAAGAGCCTCGCGAAAGCAGTGCTGCGCAGACTCCCTTTGCCGGTCGAACGGCCTCCTTGACTGAAAGAGAACTGCAGTGCCAAAAGGCACGGTGCTGACGACTGGCTCCAGGAAGAGACTCGGGACAGCACTCTCCTAGAAGCGAAAGCTAGGCTGTGCGCCCAGCCTGAGGAGCAGTACGTACGTTTGCCACACTTCTTTACACAGCTAGGCATGAGCCAGAGAGCCTTGGTCACTGAGGCCTACCTAAGGGACTGCCATACTTACCCAGTAGCTCCCACGCAGAGGTCCCTGTGCCCAAACGGGCCTCCACGGAAGGGCCCTGTCCCTCCCGTTGTGTTTCCTTGAGGTAATCAGAAACCGCTGAGGATCCCTATAGGAGCTCCGGTTTGAAGCTGGGCGACCCTGGCTAAACCTTATTCCCCTCCGTGGTAAACGAGACAGTGGCGGGTCCTAAGCTGCCTGAAGTACACTTGCTCGCGCCCACCTTCTCTTTGCTGCCGGAAGGCCTCCCACAAGACGTCTGAGTTTACTTGTGACAGCAGAAGTCTGAGTTTACGCGTGTGAGGCCTGCTGCTCTCGGTTCCTTGCTGGGAGCTTCAGCAGGAGCGCTCGGGAGCTCGCCGGCACAAGAACTGTGAGTCCCCTCGCCCCACCCCGGCCTCAAGCAAAAGTCCAGATTTCCCCCGTCAGGAACACCTCGGAGTGCCATAGGAGCGAAGAAGCGTGCGTTAACGGAGGGCCTCAACAGTGCTAGGGCTTTATTTCACGAGACACCGTGCACTCACGTTCGTTGTAACAACTGTCAAAGGGCACTGGATGCCTTCCAACTCCTCTCTGGCGTTTGAGCCACAGGAAGTAAATGCATTCGTTTGATTAAGCTCCGTGAACGTGCAACGACGATGGCGAAGCGCTGCCCTGTTCGCTCGAAAGCTCTCGTTTGTACGGCCTTCACACGGCCTCAAGGTACGCCGTGCTAAACAGCCTTACATTCCACGCTGGTGTGCCCCCAATTGGGAATGTGGGCTCTTCTGTGAGACACCAGTGTGCGTCCCAAAGGAAACCGGCGGGGGGGGGGCCTCCCCCAGGACGCCTGCGTACGGCAGTCGGTGGCCAGATGTTTACTTCCAGCCGGAGAAAGAGAAAAAGGACAGCTTTCCCAGGGACAATTCTGGACCCTTGGGAACATCCAGAATCACCAAAGCCTAAACTTGGCACGGCCTGGGGAACGCTCTTCCGCACGTCCAGCAATCCCCACGTCAAAACCTTTCTCGGCAGAGGCAGGCACTCTCTCCCTTGTACTAGATAGCTCGGCAGAGCCTCCCGAGAAACATGCTGCGTCATTCAGCTTGAAAGTGGGACGCGGATGGGAGAGTACGCTTTCTCCCCGTTTGGAGGCGCCGTGCGCTTGGCTTCAAAGCTGCCCGAACAGCACTAGCGGCCCGACGTCTCTGCACGGCAGGATTGTCGTTGTGGGCCGAGGCTGCGTGTTCTCTCAAAGCGGAAAACCGTGCTGGCAATACCTTGCTAGGAACCCCTCCCACGGCCCTACATGTTCAGCTCCGGCCAAACGAAAGGTGACCTCAGGCCTCAAGGTAAGTTCCAGCGTTTCACGTCGGGGGAGTTGGGTGTGCAGGGGTTTCCATGAGGCCAGACTCCACCACGGAGTGCCTTAACTCTGCGACGCTCCTGGGGGCACACAGGATAGGAGCTCGTTCGCCAGTTTCGCAGGATGACTTCTCTCCGTGCCGGAACGGCGGCTCCTGGCTTCTAGAGGAACCTTAGCCTAAACAGGCCCCTGGAGAAAGCTCTTCACATTCAGAGCAAGGGCAAGGTACTGCTCTCTGGCTTGCCTGGGTTGAGTGCCCCAGTCGTCAAAGAGCCTCGCGAAAGCAGTGCTGCGCAGACTCCCTTTGCCGGTCGAACGGCCTCCTTGACTGAAAGAGAACTGCAGTGCCAAAAGGCACGGTGCTGACGACTGGCTCCAGGAAGAGACTCGGGACAGCACTCTCCTAGAAGCGAAAGCTAGGCTGTGCGCCCAGCCTGAGGAGCAGTACGTACGTTTGCCACACTTCTTTACACAGCTAGGCATGAGCCAGAGAGCCTTGGTCACTGAGGCCTACCTAAGGGACTGCCATACTTACCCAGTAGCTCCCACGCAGAGGTCCCTGTGCCCAAACGGGCCTCCACGGAAGGGCCCTGTCCCTCCCGTTGTGTTTCCTTGAGGTAATCAGAAACCGCTGAGGATCCCTATAGGAGCTCCGGTTTGAAGCTGGGCGACCCTGGCTAAACCTTATTCCCCTCCGTGGTAAACGAGACAGTGGCGGGTCCTAAGCTGCCTGAAGTACACTTGCTCGCGCCCACCTTCTCTTTGCTGCCGGAAGGCCTCCCACAAGACGTCTGAGTTTACTCGTGACAGCAGAAGTCTGAGTTTACGCGTGTGAGGCCTGCTGCTCTCGGTTCCTTGCTGGGAGCTTCAGCAGGAGCGCTCGGGAGCTCGCCGGCACAAGAACTGTGAGTCCCCTCGCCCCACCCCGGCCTCAAGCAAAAGTCCAGATTTCCCCCGTCAGGAACACCTCGGAGTGCCATAGGAGCGAAGAAGCGTGCGTTAACGGAGGGCCTCAACAGTGCTAGGGCTTTATTTCACGAGACACCGTGCACTCACGTTCGTTGTAACAACTGTCAAAGGGCACTGGATGCCTTCCAACTCCTCCCTGGCGTTTGAGCCACAGGAAGTAAATGCATTCGTTTGATTAAGCTCCGTGAACGTGCAACGACGATGGCGAAGCGCTGCCCTGTTCGCTCGAAAGCTCTCGTTTGTACGGCCTTCACACGGCCTCAAGGTACGCCGTGCTAAACAGCCTTACATTCCACGTTGGTGTGCCCCCAATTGGGAATGTGGGCTCTTCTGTGAGACACCAGTGTGCGTCCCAAAGGAAACCGGGGGGGGGGCTCCCCCAGGACGCCTGCGTACGGCAGTCGGTGGCCAGATGTTTACTTCCAGCCGGAGAAAGAGAAAAAGGACAGCTTTCCCAGGGACAATTCTGGACCCTTGGGAACATCCAGAATCACCAAAGCCTAAACTTGGCACGGCCTGGGGAACGCTCTTCCGCACGTCCAGCAATCCCCACGTCAAAACCTTTCTCGGCAGAGGCAGGCACTCTCTCCCTTGTACTAGATAGCTCGGCAGAGCCTCCCGAGAAACATGCTGCGTCATTCAGCTTGAAAGTGGGACGCGGATGGGAGAGTACGCTTTCTCCCCGTTTGGAGGCGCCGTGCGCTTGGCTTCAAAGCTGCCCGAACAGCACTAGCGGCCCGACGTCTCTGCACGGCAGGATTGTCGTTGTGGGCCGAGGCTGCGTGTTCTCTCAAAGCGGAAAACCGTGCTGGCAATACCTTGCTAGAAACCCCTCCCACGGCCCTACATGTTCAGCTCCGGCCAAACGAAAGGTGACCTCAGGCCTCAAGGTAAGTTCCAGCGTTTCACGTCGGGGGAGTTGGGTGTGCAGGGGTTTCCATGAGGCCAGACTCCACCACGGAGTGCCTTAACTCTGCGACGCTCCTGGGGGCACACAGGATAGGAGCTCGTTCGCCAGTTTCGCAGGATGACTTCTCTCCGTGCCGGAACGGCGGCTCCTGGCTTCTAGAGGAACCTTAGCCTAAACAGGCCCCTGGAGAAAGCTCTTCACATTCAGAGCAAGGGCAAGGTACTGCTCTCTGGCTTGCCTGGGTTGAGTGCCCCAGTCGTCAAAGAGCCTCGCGAAAGCAGTGCTGCGCAGACTCCCTTTGCCGGTCGAACGGCCTCCTTGACTGAAAGAGAACTGCAGTGCCAAAAGGCACGGTGCTGACGACTGGCTCCAGGAAGAGACTCGGGACAGCACTCTCCTAGAAGCGAAAGCTAGGCTGTGCGCCCAGCCTGAGGAGCAGTACGTACGTTTGCCACACTTCTTTACACAGCTAGGCATGAGCCAGAGAGCCTTGGTCACTGAGGCCTACCTAAGGGACTGCCATACTTACCCAGTAGCTCCCACGCAGAGGTCCCTGTGCCCAAACGGGCCTCCACGGAAGGGCCCTGTCCCTCCCGTTGTGTTTCCTTGAGGTAATCAGAAACCGCTGAGGATCCCTATAGGAGCTCCGGTTTGAAGCTGGGCGACCCTGGCTAAACCTTATTCCCCTCCGTGGTAAACGAGACAGTGGCGGGTCCTAAGCTGCCTGAAGTACACTTGCTCGCGCCCACCTTCTCTTTGCTGCCGGAAGGCCTCCCACAAGACGTCTGAGTTTACTCGTGACAGCAGAAGTCTGAGTTTACACGTGTGAGGCCTGCTGCTCTCGGTTCCTTGCTGGGAGCTTCAGCAGGAGCGCTCGGGAGCTCGCCGGCACAAGAACTGTGAGTCCCCTCGCCCCACCCCGGCCTCAAGCAAAAGTCCAGATTTCCCCCGTCAGGAACACCTCGGAGTGCCATAGGAGCGAAGAAGCGTGCGTTAACGGAGGGCCTCAACAGTGCTAGGGCTTTATTTCACGAGACACCGTGCACTCACGTTCGTTGTAACAACTGTCAAAGGGCACTGGATGCCTTCCAACTCCTCCCTGGCGTTTGAGCCACAGGAAGTAAATGCATTCGTTTGATTAAGCTCCGTGAACGTGCAACGACGATGGCGAAGCGCTGCCCTGTTCGCTCGAAAGCTCTCGTTTGTACGGCCTTCACACGGCCTCAAGGTACGCCGTGCTAAACAGCCTTACATTCCACGTTGGTGTGCCCCCAATTGGGAATGTGGGCTCTTCTGTGAGACACCAGTGTGCGTCCCAAAGGAAACCGGGGGGGGGGGGGCTCCCCCAGGACGCCTGCGTACGGCAGTCGGTGGCCAGATGTTTACTTCCAGCCGGAGAAAGAGAAAAAGGACAGCTTTCCCAGGGACAATTCTGGACCCTTGGGAACATCCAGAATCACCAAAGCCTAAACTTGGCACGGCCTGGGGAACGCTCTTCCGCACGTCCAGCAATCCCCACGTCAAAACCTTTCTCGGCAGAGGCAGGCACTCTCTCCCTTGTACTAGATAGCTCGGCAGAGCCTCCCGAGAAACATGCTGCGTCATTCAGCTTGAAAGTGGGACGCGGATGGGAGAGTACGCTTTCTCCCCGTTTGGAGGCGCCGTGCGCTTGGCTTCAAAGCTGCCCGAACAGCACTAGCGGCCCGACGTCTCTGCACGGCAGGATTGTCGTTGTGGGCCGAGGCTGCGTGTTCTCTCAAAGCGGAAAACCGTGCTGGCAATACCTTGCTAGGAACCCCTCCCACGGCCCTACATGTTCAGCTCCGGCCAAACGAAAGGTGACCTCAGGCCTCAAGGTAAGTTCCAGCGTTTCACGTCGGGGGAGTTGGGTGTGCAGGGGTTTCCATGAGGCCAGACTCCACCACGGAGTGCCTTAACTCTGCGACGCTCCTGGGGGCACACAGGATAGGAGCTCGTTCGCCAGTTTCGCAGGATGACTTCTCTCCGTGCCGGAACGGCGGCTCCTGGCTTCTAGAGGAACCTTAGCCTAAACAGGCCCCTGGAGAAAGCTCTTCACATTCAGAGCAAGGGCAAGGTACTGCTCTCTGGCTTGCCTGGGTTGAGTGCCCCAGTCGTCAAAGAGCCTCGCGAAAGCAGTGCTGCGCAGACTCCCTTTGCCGGTCGAACGGCCTCCTTGACTGAAAGAGAACTGCAGTGCCAAAAGGCACGGTGCTGACGACTGGCTCCAGGAAGAGACTCGGGACAGCACTCTCCTAGAAGCGAAAGCTAGGCTGTGCGCCCAGCCTGAGGAGCAGTACGTACGTTTGCCACACTTCTTTACACAGCTAGGCATGAGCCAGAGAGCCTTGGTCACTGAGGCCTACCTAAGGGACTGCCATACTTACCCAGTAGCTCCCACGCAGAGGTCCCTGTGCCCAAACGGGCCTCCACGGAAGGGCCCTGTCCCTCCCGTTGTGTTTCCTTGAGGTAATCAGAAACCGCTGAGGATCCCTATAGGAGCTCCGGTTTGAAGCTGGGCGACCCTGGCTAAACCTTATTCCCCTCCGTGGTAAACGAGACAGTGGCGGGTCCTAAGCTGCCTGAAGTACACTTGCTCGCGCCCACCTTCTCTTTGCTGCCGGAAGGCCTCCCACAAGACGTCTGAGTTTACTCGTGACAGCAGAAGTCTGAGTTTACGCGTGTGAGGCCTGCTGCTCTCGGTTCCTTGCTGGGAGCTTCAGCAGGAGCGCTCGGGAGCTCGCCGGCACAAGAACTGTGAGTCCCCTCGCCCCACCCCGGCCTCAAGCAAAAGTCCAGATTTCCCCCGTCAGGAACACCTCGGAGTGCCATAGGAGCGAAGAAGCGTGCGTTAACGGAGGGCCTCAACAGTGCTAGGGCTTTATTTCACGAGACACCGTGCACTCACGTTCGTTGTAACAACTGTCAAAGGGCACTGGATGCCTTCCAACTCCTCTCTGGCGTTTGAGCCACAGGAAGTAAATGCATTCGTTTGATTAAGCTCCGTGAACGTGCAACGACGATGGCGAAGCGCTGCCCTGTTCGCTCGAAAGCTCTCGTTTGTACGGCCTTCACACGGCCTCAAGGTACGCCGTGCTAAACAGCCTTACATTCCACGCTGGTGTGCCCCCAATTGGGAATGTGGGCTCTTCTGTGAGACACCAGTGTGCGTCCCAAAGGAAACCGGCGGGGGGGGGGCCTCCCCCAGGACGCCTGCGTACGGCAGTCGGTGGCCAGATGTTTACTTCCAGCCGGAGAAAGAGAAAAAGGACAGCTTTCCCAGGGACAATTCTGGACCCTTGGGAACATCCAGAATCACCAAAGCCTAAACTTGGCACGGCCTGGGGAACGCTCTTCCGCACGTCCAGCAATCCCCACGTCAAAACCTTTCTCGGCAGAGGCAGGCACTCTCTCCCTTGTACTAGATAGCTCGGCAGAGCCTCCCGAGAAACATGCTGCGTCATTCAGCTTGAAAGTGGGACGCGGATGGGAGAGTACGCTTTCTCCCCGTTTGGAGGCGCCGTGCGCTTGGCTTCAAAGCTGCCCGAACAGCACTAGCGGCCCGACGTCTCTGCACGGCAGGATTGTCGTTGTGGGCCGAGGCTGCGTGTTCTCTCAAAGCGGAAAACCGTGCTGGCAATACCTTGCTAGGAACCCCTCCCACGGCACTACATGTTCAGCTCCGGCCAAACGAAAGGTGACCTCAGGCCTCAAGGTAAGTTCCAGCGTTTCACGTCGGGGGAGTTGGGTGTGCAGGGGTTTCCATGAGGCCAGACTCCACCACGGAGTGCCTTAACTCTGCGACGCTCCTGGGGGCACACAGGATAGGAGCTCGTTCGCCAGTTTCGCAGGATGACTTCTCTCCGTGCCGGAACGGCGGCTCCTGGCTTCTAGAGGAACCTTAGCCTAAACAGGCCCCTGGAGAAAGCTCTTCACATTCAGAGCAAGGGCAAGGTACTGCTCTCTGGCTTGCCTGGGTTGAGTGCCCCAGTCGTCAAAGAGCCTCGCGAAAGCAGTGCTGCGCAGACTCCCTTTGCCGGTCGAACGGCCTCCTTGACTGAAAGAGAACTGCAGTGCCAAAAGGCACGGTGCTGACGACTGGCTCCAGGAAGAGACTCGGGACAGCACTCTCCTAGAAGCGAAAGCTAGGCTGTGCGCCCAGCCTGAGGAGCAGTACGTACGTTTGCCACACTTCTTTACACAGCTAGGCATGAGCCAGAGAGCCTTGGTCACTGAGGCCTACCTAAGGGACTGCCATACTTACCCAGTAGCTCCCACGCAGAGGTCCCTGTGCCCAAACGGGCCTCCACGGAAGGGCCCTGTCCCTCCCGTTGTGTTTCCTTGAGGTAATCAGAAACCGCTGAGGATCCCTATAGGAGCTCCGGTTTGAAGCTGGGCGACCCTGGCTAAACCTTATTCCCCTCCGTGGTAAACGAGACAGTGGCGGGTCCTAAGCTGCCTGAAGTACACTTGCTCGCGCCCACCTTCTCTTTGCTGCCGGAAGGCCTCCCACAAGACGTCTGAGTTTACTCGTGACAGCAGAAGTCTGAGTTTACGCGTGTGAGGCCTGCTGCTCTCGGTTCCTTGCTGGGAGCTTCAGCAGGAGCGCTCGGGAGCTCGCCGGCACAAGAACTGTGAGTCCCCTCGCCCCACCCCGGCCTCAAGCAAAAGTCCAGATTTCCCCCGTCAGGAACACCTCGGAGTGCCATAGGAGCGAAGAAGCGTGCGTTAACGGAGGGCCTCAACAGTGCTAGGGCTTTATTTCACGAGACACCGTGCACTCACGTTCGTTGTAACAACTGTCAAAGGGCACTGGATGCCTTCCAACTCCTCTCTGGCGTTTGAGCCACAGGAAGTAAATGCATTCGTTTGATTAAGCTCCGTGAACGTGCAACGACGATGGCGAAGCGCTGCCCTGTTCGCTCGAAAGCTCTCGTTTGTACGGCCTTCACACGGCCTCAAGGTACGCCGTGCTAAACAGCCTTACATTCCACGCTGGTGTGCCCCCAATTGGGAATGTGGGCTCTTCTGTGAGACACCAGTGTGCGTCCCAAAGGAAACCGGTGGGGGGGGGGCCTCCCCCAGGACGCCTGCGTACGGCAGTCGGTGGCCAGATGTTTACTTCCAGCCGGAGAAAGAGAAAAAGGACAGCTTTCCCAGGGACAATTCTGGACCCTTGGGAACATCCAGAATCACCAAAGCCTAAACTTGGCACGGCCTGGGGAACGCTCTTCCGCACGTCCAGCAATCCCCACGTCAAAACCTTTCTCGGCAGAGGCAGGCACTCTCTCCCTTGTACTAGATAGCTCGGCAGAGCCTCCCGAGAAACATGCTGCGTCATTCAGCTTGAAAGTGGGACGCGGATGGGAGAGTACGCTTTCTCCCCGTTTGGAGGCGCCGTGCGCTTGGCTTCAAAGCTGCCCGAACAGCACTAGCGGCCCGACGTCTCTGCACGGCAGGATTGTCGTTGTGGGCCGAGGCTGCGTGTTCTCTCAAAGCGGAAAACCGTGCTGGCAATACCTTGCTAGGAACCCCTCCCACGGCACTACATGTTCAGCTCCGGCCAAACGAAAGGTGACCTCAGGCCTCAAGGTAAGTTCCAGCGTTTCACGTCGGGGGAGTTGGGTGTGCAGGGGTTTCCATGAGGCCAGACTCCACCACGGAGTGCCTTAACTCTGCGACGCTCCTGGGGGCACACAGGATAGGAGCTCGTTCGCCAGTTTCGCAGGATGACTTCTCTCCGTGCCGGAACGGCGGCTCCTGGCTTCTAGAGGAACCTTAGCCTAAACAGGCCCCTGGAGAAAGCTCTTCACATTCAGAGCAAGGGCAAGGTACTGCTCTCTGGCTTGCCTGGGTTGAGTGCCCCAGTCGTCAAAGAGCCTCGCGAAAGCAGTGCTGCGCAGACTCCCTTTGCCGGTCGAACGGCCTCCTTGACTGAAAGAGAACTGCAGTGCCAAAAGGCACGGTGCTGACGACTGGCTCCAGGAAGAGACTCGGGACAGCACTCTCCTAGAAGCGAAAGCTAGGCTGTGCGCCCAGCCTGAGGAGCAGTACGTACGTTTGCCACACTTCTTTACACAGCTAGGCATGAGCCAGAGAGCCTTGGTCACTGAGGCCTACCTAAGGGACTGCCATACTTACCCAGTAGCTCCCACGCAGAGGTCCCTGTGCCCAAACGGGCCTCCACGGAAGGGCCCTGTCCCTCCCGTTGTGTTTCCTTGAGGTAATCAGAAACCGCTGAGGATCCCTATAGGAGCTCCGGTTTGAAGCTGGGCGACCCTGGCTAAACCTTATTCCCCTCCGTGGTAAACGAGACAGTGGCGGGTCCTAAGCTGCCTGAAGTACACTTGCTCGCGCCCACCTTCTCTTTGCTGCCGGAAGGCCTCCCACAAGACGTCTGAGTTTACTCGTGACAGCAGAAGTCTGAGTTTACGCGTGTGAGGCCTGCTGCTCTCGGTTCCTTGCTGGGAGCTTCAGCAGGAGCGCTCGGGAGCTCGCCGGCACAAGAACTGTGAGTCCCCTCGCCCCACCCCGGCCTCAAGCAAAAGTCCAGATTTCCCCCGTCAGGAACACCTCGGAGTGCCATAGGAGCGAAGAAGCGTGCGTTAACGGAGGGCCTCAACAGTGCTAGGGCTTTATTTCACGAGACACCGTGCACTCACGTTCGTTGTAACAACTGTCAAAGGGCACTGGATGCCTTCCAACTCCTCTCTGGCGTTTGAGCCACAGGAAGTAAATGCATTCGTTTGATTAAGCTCCGTGAACGTGCAACGACGATGGCGAAGCGCTGCCCTGTTCGCTCGAAAGCTCTCGTTTGTACGGCCTTCACACGGCCTCAAGGTACGCCGTGCTAAACAGCCTTACATTCCACGCTGGTGTGCCCCCAATTGGGAATGTGGGCTCTTCTGTGAGACACCAGTGTGCGTCCCAAAGGAAACCGGCGGGGGGGGGGGCTCCCCCAGGACGCCTGCGTACGGCAGTCGGTGGCCAGATGTTTACTTCCAGCCGGAGAAAGAGAAAAAGGACAGCTTTCCCAGGGACAATTCTGGACCCTTGGGAACATCCAGAATCACCAAAGCCTAAACTTGGCACGGCCTGGGGAACGCTCTTCCGCACGTCCAGCAATCCCCACGTCAAAACCTTTCTCGGCAGAGGCAGGCACTCTCTCCCTTGTACTAGATAGCTCGGCAGAGCCTCCCGAGAAACATGCTGCGTCATTCAGCTTGAAAGTGGGACGCGGATGGGAGAGTACGCTTTCTCCCCGTTTGGAGGCGCCGTGCGCTTGGCTTCAAAGCTGCCCGAACAGCACTAGCGGCCCGACGTCTCTGCACGGCAGGATTGTCGTTGTGGGCCGAGGCTGCGTGTTCTCTCAAAGCGGAAAACCGTGCTGGCAATACCTTGCTAGGAACCCCTCCCACGGCACTACATGTTCAGCTCCGGCCAAACGAAAGGTGACCTCAGGCCTCAAGGTAAGTTCCAGCGTTTCACGTCGGGGGAGTTGGGTGTGCAGGGGTTTCCATGAGGCCAGACTCCACCACGGAGTGCCTTAACTCTGCGACGCTCCTGGGGGCACACAGGATAGGAGCTCGTTCGCCAGTTTCGCAGGATGACTTCTCTCCGTGCCGGAACGGCGGCTCCTGGCTTCTAGAGGAACCTTAGCCTAAACAGGCCCCTGGAGAAAGCTCTTCACATTCAGAGCAAGGGCAAGGTACTGCTCTCTGGCTTGCCTGGGTTGAGTGCCCCAGTCGTCAAAGAGCCTCGCGAAAGCAGTGCTGCGCAGACTCCCTTTGCCGGTCGAACGGCCTCCTTGACTGAAAGAGAACTGCAGTGCCAAAAGGCACGGTGCTGACGACTGGCTCCAGGAAGAGACTCGGGACAGCACTCTCCTAGAAGCGAAAGCTAGGCTGTGCGCCCAGCCTGAGGAGCAGTACGTACGTTTGCCACACTTCTTTACACAGCTAGGCATGAGCCAGAGAGCCTTGGTCACTGAGGCCTACCTAAGGGACTGCCATACTTACCCAGTAGCTCCCACGCAGAGGTCCCTGTGCCCAAACGGGCCTCCACGGAAGGGCCCTGTCCCTCCCGTTGTGTTTCCTTGAGGTAATCAGAAACCGCTGAGGATCCCTATAGGAGCTCCGGTTTGAAGCTGGGCGACCCTGGCTAAACCTTATTCCCCTCCGTGGTAAACGAGACAGTGGCGGGTCCTAAGCTGCCTGAAGTACACTTGCTCGCGCCCACCTTCTCTTTGCTGCCGGAAGGCCTCCCACAAGACGTCTGAGTTTACTCGTGACAGCAGAAGTCTGAGTTTACGCGTGTGAGGCCTGCTGCTCTCGGTTCCTTGCTGGGAGCTTCAGCAGGAGCGCTCGGGAGCTCGCCGGCACAAGAACTGTGAGTCCCCTCGCCCCACCCCGGCCTCAAGCAAAAGTCCAGATTTCCCCCGTCAGGAACACCTCGGAGTGCCATAGGAGCGAAGAAGCGTGCGTTAACGGAGGGCCTCAACAGTGCTAGGGCTTTATTTCACGAGACACCGTGCACTCACGTTCGTTGTAACAACTGTCAAAGGGCACTGGATGCCTTCCAACTCCTCTCTGGCGTTTGAGCCACAGGAAGTAAATGCATTCGTTTGATTAAGCTCCGTGAACGTGCAACGACGATGGCGAAGCGCTGCCCTGTTCGCTCGAAAGCTCTCGTTTGTACGGCCTTCACACGGCCTCAAGGTACGCCGTGCTAAACAGCCTTACATTCCACGCTGGTGTGCCCCCAATTGGGAATGTGGGCTCTTCTGTGAGACACCAGTGTGCGTCCCAAAGGAAACCGGCGGGGGGGGGGGGCTCCCCCAGGACGCCTGCGTACGGCAGTCGGTGGCCAGATGTTTACTTCCAGCCGGAGAAAGAGAAAAAGGACAGCTTTCCCAGGGACAATTCTGGACCCTTGGGAACATCCAGAATCACCAAAGCCTAAACTTGGCACGGCCTGGGGAACGCTCTTCCGCACGTCCAGCAATCCCCACGTCAAAACCTTTCTCGGCAGAGGCAGGCACTCTCTCCCTTGTACTAGATAGCTCGGCAGAGCCTCCCGAGAAACATGCTGCGTCATTCAGCTTGAAAGTGGGACGCGGATGGGAGAGTACGCTTTCTCCCCGTTTGGAGGCGCCGTGCGCTTGGCTTCAAAGCTGCCCGAACAGCACTAGCGGCCCGACGTCTCTGCACGGCAGGATTGTCGTTGTGGGCCGAGGCTGCGTGTTCTCTCAAAGCGGAAAACCGTGCTGGCAATACCTTGCTAGGAACCCCTCCCACGGCACTACATGTTCAGCTCCGGCCAAACGAAAGGTGACCTCAGGCCTCAAGGTAAGTTCCAGCGTTTCACGTCGGGGGAGTTGGGTGTGCAGGGGTTTCCATGAGGCCAGACTCCACCACGGAGTGCCTTAACT
Organism: Pseudorca crassidens; assembly: GCF_039906515.1. Classification (NCBI taxonomy): domain Eukaryota; kingdom Metazoa; phylum Chordata; class Mammalia; order Artiodactyla; family Delphinidae; genus Pseudorca; species Pseudorca crassidens. The sequence continues at coordinate 57,374,457 of NC_090310.1, forward strand.
CTGCGACGCTCCTGGGGGCACACAGGATAGGAGCTCGTTCGCCAGTTTCGCAGGATGACTTCTCTCCGTGCCGGAACGGCGGCTCCTGGCTTCTAGAGGAACCTTAGCCTAAACAGGCCCCTGGAGAAAGCTCTTCACATTCAGAGCAAGGGCAAGGTACTGCTCTCTGGCTTGCCTGGGTTGAGTGCCCCAGTCGTCAAAGAGCCTCGCGAAAGCAGTGCTGCGCAGACTCCCTTTGCCGGTCGAACGGCCTCCTTGACTGAAAGAGAACTGCAGTGCCAAAAGGCACGGTGCTGACGACTGGCTCCAGGAAGAGACTCGGGACAGCACTCTCCTAGAAGCGAAAGCTAGGCTGTGCGCCCAGCCTGAGGAGCAGTACGTACGTTTGCCACACTTCTTTACACAGCTAGGCATGAGCCAGAGAGCCTTGGTCACTGAGGCCTACCTAAGGGACTGCCATACTTACCCAGTAGCTCCCACGCAGAGGTCCCTGTGCCCAAACGGGCCTCCACGGAAGGGCCCTGTTCCTCCCGTTGTGTTTCCTTGAGGTAATCAGAAACCGCTGAGGATCCCTATAGGAGCTCCGGTTTGAAGCTGGGCGACCCTGGCTAAACCTTATTCCCCTCCGTGGTAAACGAGACAGTGGCGGGTCCTAAGCTGCCTGAAGTACACTTGCTCGCGCCCACCTTCTCTTTGCTGCCGGAAGGCCTCCCACAAGACGTCTGAGTTTACTCGTGACAGCAGAAGTCTGAGTTTACGCGTGTGAGGCCTGCTGCTCTCGGTTCCTTGCTGGGAGCTTCAGCAGGAGCGCTCGGGAGCTCGCCGGCACAAGAACTGTGAGTCCCCTCGCCCCACCCCGGCCTCAAGCAAAAGTCCAGATTTCCCCCGTCAGGAACACCTCGGAGTGCCATAGGAGCGAAGAAGCGTGCGTTAACGGAGGGCCTCAACAGTGCTAGGGCTTTATTTCACGAGACACCGTGCACTCACGTTCGTTGTAACAACTGTCAAAGGGCACTGGATGCCTTCCAACTCCTCTCTGGCGTTTGAGCCACAGGAAGTAAATGCATTCGTTTGATTAAGCTCCGTGAACGTGCAACGACGATGGCGAAGCGCTGCCCTGTTCGCTCGAAAGCTCTCGTTTGTACGGCCTTCACACGGCCTCAAGGTACGCCGTGCTAAACAGCCTTACATTCCACGCTGGTGTGCCCCCAATTGGGAATGTGGGCTCTTCTGTGAGACACCAGTGTGCGTCCCAAAGGAAACCGGCGGGGGGGGGGCCTCCCCCAGGACGCCTGCGTACGGCAGTCGGTGGCCAGATGTTTACTTCCAGCCGGAGAAAGAGAAAAAGGACAGCTTTCCCAGGGACAATTCTGGACCCTTGGGAACATCCAGAATCACCAAAGCCTAAACTTGGCACGGCCTGGGGAACGCTCTTCCGCACGTCCAGCAATCCCCACGTCAAAACCTTTCTCGGCAGAGGCAGGCACTCTCTCCCTTGTACTAGATAGCTCGGCAGAGCCTCCCGAGAAACATGCTGCGTCATTCAGCTTGAAAGTGGGACGCGGATGGGAGAGTACGCTTTCTCCCCGTTTGGAGGCGCCGTGCGCTTGGCTTCAAAGCTGCCCGAACAGCACTAGCGGCCCGACGTCTCTGCACGGCAGGATTGTCGTTGTGGGCCGAGGCTGCGTGTTCTCTCAAAGCGGAAAACCGTGCTGGCAATACCTTGCTAGGAACCCCTCCCACGGCACTACATGTTCAGCTCCGGCCAAACGAAAGGTGACCTCAGGCCTCAAGGTAAGTTCCAGCGTTTCACGTCGGGGGAGTTGGGTGTGCAGGGGTTTCCATGAGGCCAGACTCCACCACGGAGTGCCTTAACTCTGCGACGCTCCTGGGGGCACACAGGATAGGAGCTCGTTCGCCAGTTTCGCAGGATGACTTCTCTCCGTGCCGGAACGGCGGCTCCTGGCTTCTAGAGGAACCTTAGCCTAAACAGGCCCCTGGAGAAAGCTCTTCACATTCAGAGCAAGGGCAAGGTACTGCTCTCTGGCTTGCCTGGGTTGAGTGCCCCAGTCGTCAAAGAGCCTCGCGAAAGCAGTGCTGCGCAGACTCCCTTTGCCGGTCGAACGGCCTCCTTGACTGAAAGAGAACTGCAGTGCCAAAAGGCACGGTGCTGACGACTGGCTCCAGGAAGAGACTCGGGACAGCACTCTCCTAGAAGCGAAAGCTAGGCTGTGCGCCCAGCCTGAGGAGCAGTACGTACGTTTGCCACACTTCTTTACACAGCTAGGCATGAGCCAGAGAGCCTTGGTCACTGAGGCCTACCTAAGGGACTGCCATACTTACCCAGTAGCTCCCACACAGAGGTCCCTGTGCCCAAACGGGCCTCCACGGAAGGGCCCTGTCCCTCCCGTTGTGTTTCCTTGAGGTAATCAGAAACCGCTGAGGATCCCTATAGGAGCTCCGGTTTGAAGCTGGGCGACCCTGGCTAAACCTTATTCCCCTCCGTGGTAAACGAGACAGTGGCGGGTCCTAAGCTGCCTGAAGTACACTTGCTCGCGCCCACCTTCTCTTTGCTGCCGGAAGGCCTCCCACAAGACGTCTGAGTTTACTCGTGACAGCAGAAGTCTGAGTTTACGCGTGTGAGGCCTGCTGCTCTCGGTTCCTTGCTGGGAGCTTCAGCAGGAGCGCTCGGGAGCTCGCCGGCACAAGAACTGTGAGTCCCCTCGCCCCACCCCGGCCTCAAGCAAAAGTCCAGATTTCCCCCGTCAGGAACACCTCGGAGTGCCATAGGAGCGAAGAAGCGTGCGTTAACGGAGGGCCTCAACAGTGCTAGGGCTTTATTTCACGAGACACCGTGCACTCACGTTCGTTGTAACAACTGTCAAAGGGCACTGGATGCCTTCCAACTCCTCTCTGGCGTTTGAGCCACAGGAAGTAAATGCATTCGTTTGATTAAGCTCCGTGAACGTGCAACGACGATGGCGAAGCGCTGCCCTGTTCGCTCGAAAGCTCTCGTTTGTACGGCCTTCACACGGCCTCAAGGTACGCCGTGCTAAACAGCCTTACATTCCACGCTGGTGTGCCCCCAATTGGGAATGTGGGCTCTTCTGTGAGACACCAGTGTGCGTCCCAAAGGAAACCGGCGGGGGGGGGGCCTCCCCCAGGACGCCTGCGTACGGCAGTCGGTGGCCAGATGTTTACTTCCAGCCGGAGAAAGAGAAAAAGGACAGCTTTCCCAGGGACAATTCTGGACCCTTGGGAACATCCAGAATCACCAAAGCCTAAACTTGGCACGGCCTGGGGAACGCTCTTCCGCACGTCCAGCAATCCCCACGTCAAAACCTTTCTCGGCAGAGGCAGGCACTCTCTCCCTTGTACTAGATAGCTCGGCAGAGCCTCCCGAGAAACATGCTGCGTCATTCAGCTTGAAAGTGGGACGCGGATGGGAGAGTACGCTTTCTCCCCGTTTGGAGGCGCCGTGCGCTTGGCTTCAAAGCTGCCCGAACAGCACTAGCGGCCCGACGTCTCTGCACGGCAGGATTGTCGTTGTGGGCCGAGGCTGCGTGTTCTCTCAAAGCGGAAAACCGTGCTGGCAATACCTTGCTAGGAACCCCTCCCACGGCACTACATGTTCAGCTCCGGCCAAACGAAAGGTGACCTCAGGCCTCAAGGTAAGTTCCAGCGTTTCACGTCGGGGGAGTTGGGTGTGCAGGGGTTTCCATGAGGCCAGACTCCACCACGGAGTGCCTTAACTCTGCGACGCTCCTGGGGGCACACAGGATAGGAGCTCGTTCGCCAGTTTCGCAGGATGACTTCTCTCCGTGCCGGAACGGCGGCTCCTGGCTTCTAGAGGAACCTTAGCCTAAACAGGCCCCTGGAGAAAGCTCTTCACATTCAGAGCAAGGGCAAGGTACTGCTCTCTGGCTTGCCTGGGTTGAGTGCCCCAGTCGTCAAAGAGCCTCGCGAAAGCAGTGCTGCGCAGACTCCCTTTGCCGGTCGAACGGCCTCCTTGACTGAAAGAGAACTGCAGTGCCAAAAGGCACGGTGCTGACGACTGGCTCCAGGAAGAGACTCGGGACAGCACTCTCCTAGAAGCGAAAGCTAGGCTGTGCGCCCAGCCTGAGGAGCAGTACGTACGTTTGCCACACTTCTTTACACAGCTAGGCATGAGCCAGAGAGCCTTGGTCACTGAGGCCTACCTAAGGGACTGCCCTACTTACCCAGTAGCTCCCACGCAGAGGTCCCTGTGCCCAAACGGGCCTCCACGGAAGGGCCCTGTCCCTCCCGTTGTGTTTCCTTGAGGTAATCAGAAACCGCTGAGGATCCCTATAGGAGCTCCGGTTTGAAGCTGGGCGACCCTGGCTAAACCTTATTCCCCTCCGTGGTAAACGAGACAGTGGCGGGTCCTAAGCTGCCTGAAGTACACTTGCTCGCGCCCACCTTCTCTTTGCTGCCGGAAGGCCTCCCACAAGACGTCTGAGTTTACTCGTGACAGCAGAAGTCTGAGTTTACGCGTGTGAGGCCTGCTGCTCTCGGTTCCTTGCTGGGAGCTTCAGCAGGAGCGCTCGGGAGCTCGCCGGCACAAGAACTGTGAGTCCCCTCGCCCCACCCCGGCCTCAAGCAAAAGTCCAGATTTCCCCCGTCAGGAACACCTCGGAGTGCCATAGGAGCGAAGAAGCGTGCGTTAACGGAGGGCCTCAACAGTGCTAGGGCTTTATTTCACGAGACACCGTGCACTCACGTTCGTTGTAACAACTGTCAAAGGGCACTGGATGCCTTCCAACTCCTCTCTGGCGTTTGAGCCACAGGAAGTAAATGCATTCGTTTGATTAAGCTCCGTGAACGTGCAACGACGATGGCGAAGCGCTGCCCTGTTCGCTCGAAAGCTCTCGTTTGTACGGCCTTCACACGGCCTCAAGGTACGCCGTGCTAAACAGCCTTACATTCCACGCTGGTGTGCCCCCAATTGGGAATGTGGGCTCTTCTGTGAGACACCAGTGTGCGTCCCAAAGGAAACCGGCGGGGGGGGGGGCTCCCCCAGGACGCCTGCGTACGGCAGTCGGTGGCCAGATGTTTACTTCCAGCCGGAGAAAGAGAAAAAGGACAGCTTTCCCAGGGACAATTCTGGACCCTTGGGAACATCCAGAATCACCAAAGCCTAAACTTGGCACGGCCTGGGGAACGCTCTTCCGCACGTCCAGCAATCCCCACGTCAAAACCTTTCTCGGCAGAGGCAGGCACTCTCTCCCTTGTACTAGATAGCTCGGCAGAGCCTCCCGAGAAACATGCTGCGTCATTCAGCTTGAAAGTGGGACGCGGATGGGAGAGTACGCTTTCTCCCCGTTTGGAGGCGCCGTGCGCTTGGCTTCAAAGCTGCCCGAACAGCACTAGCGGCCCGACGTCTCTGCACGGCAGGATTGTCGTTGTGGGCCGAGGCTGCGTGTTCTCTCAAAGCGGAAAACCGTGCTGGCAATACCTTGCTAGGAACCCCTCCCACGGCCCTACATGTTCAGCTCCGGCCAAACGAAAGGTGACCTCAGGCCTCAAGGTAAGTTCCAGCGTTTCACGTCGGGGGAGTTGGGTGTGCAGGGGTTTCCATGAGGCCAGACTCCACCACGGAGTGCCTTAACTCTGCGACGCTCCTGGGGGCACACAGGATAGGAGCTCGTTCGCCAGTTTCGCAGGATGACTTCTCTCCGTGCCGGAACGGCGGCTCCTGGCTTCTAGAGGAACCTTAGCCTAAACAGGCCCCTGGAGAAAGCTCTTCACATTCAGAGCAAGGGCAAGGTACTGCTCTCTGGCTTGCCTGGGTTGAGTGCCCCAGTCGTCAAAGAGCCTCGCGAAAGCAGTGCTGCGCAGACTCCCTTTGCCGGTCGAACGGCCTCCTTGACTGAAAGAGAACTGCAGTGCCAAAAGGCACGGTGCTGACGACTGGCTCCAGGAAGAGACTCGGGACAGCACTCTCCTAGAAGCGAAAGCTAGGCTGTGCGCCCAGCCTGAGGAGCAGTACGTACGTTTGCCACACTTCTTTACACAGCTAGGCATGAGCCAGAGAGCCTTGGTCACTGAGGCCTACCTAAGGGACTGCCATACTTACCCAGTAGCTCCCACGCAGAGGTCCCTGTGCCCAAACGGGCCTCCACGGAAGGGCCCTGTCCCTCCCGTTGTGTTTCCTTGAGGTAATCAGAAACCGCTGAGGATCCCTATAGGAGCTCCGGTTTGAAGCTGGGCGACCCTGGCTAAACCTTATTCCCCTCCGTGGTAAACGAGACAGTGGCGGGTCCTAAGCTGCCTGAAGTACACTTGCTCGCGCCCACCTTCTCTTTGCTGCCGGAAGGCCTCCCACAAGACGTCTGAGTTTACTCGTGACAGCAGAAGTCTGAGTTTACGCGTGTGAGGCCTGCTGCTCTCGGTTCCTTGCTGGGAGCTTCAGCAGGAGCGCTCGGGAGCTCGCCGGCACAAGAACTGTGAGTCCCCTCGCCCCACCCCGGCCTCAAGCAAAAGTCCAGATTTCCCCCGTCAGGAACACCTCGGAGTGCCATAGGAGCGAAGAAGCGTGCGTTAACGGAGGGCCTCAACAGTGCTAGGGCTTTATTTCACGAGACACCGTGCACTCACGTTCGTTGTAACAACTGTCAAAGGGCACTGGATGCCTTCCAACTCCTCTCTGGCGTTTGAGCCACAGGAAGTAAATGCATTCGTTTGATTAAGCTCCGTGAACGTGCAACGACGATGGCGAAGCGCTGCCCTGTTCGCTCGAAAGCTCTCGTTTGTACGGCCTTCACACGGCCTCAAGGTACGCCGTGCTAAACAGCCTTACATTCCACGCTGGTGTGCCCCCAATTGGGAATGTGGGCTCTTCTGTGAGACACCAGTGTGCGTCCCAAAGGAAACCGGCGGGGGGGGGGGCTCCCCCAGGACGCCTGCGTACGGCAGTCGGTGGCCAGATGTTTACTTCCAGCCGGAGAAAGAGAAAAAGGACAGCTTTCCCAGGGACAATTCTGGACCCTTGGGAACATCCAGAATCACCAAAGCCTAAACTTGGCACGGCCTGGGGAACGCTCTTCCGCACGTCCAGCAATCCCCACGTCAAAACCTTTCTCGGCAGAGGCAGGCACTCTCTCCCTTGTACTAGATAGCTCGGCAGAGCCTCCCGAGAAACATGCTGCGTCATTCAGCTTGAAAGTGGGACGCGGATGGGAGAGTACGCTTTCTCCCCGTTTGGAGGCGCCGTGCGCTTGGCTTCAAAGCTGCCCGAACAGCACTAGCGGCCCGACGTCTCTGCACGGCAGGATTGTCGTTGTGGGCCGAGGCTGCGTGTTCTCTCAAAGCGGAAAACCGTGCTGGCAATACCTTGCTAGGAACCCCTCCCACGGCACTACATGTTCAGCTCCGGCCAAACGAAAGGTGACCTCAGGCCTCAAGGTAAGTTCCAGCGTTTCACGTCGGGGGAGTTGGGTGTGCAGGGGTTTCCATGAGGCCAGACTCCACCACGGAGTGCCTTAACTCTGCGACGCTCCTGGGGGCACACAGGATAGGAGCTCGTTCGCCAGTTTCGCAGGATGACTTCTCTCCGTGCCGGAACGGCGGCTCCTGGCTTCTAGAGGAACCTTAGCCTAAACAGGCCCCTGGAGAAAGCTCTTCACATTCAGAGCAAGGGCAAGGTACTGCTCTCTGGCTTGCCTGGGTTGAGTGCCCCAGTCGTCAAAGAGCCTCGCGAAAGCAGTGCTGCGCAGACTCCCTTTGCCGGTCGAACGGCCTCCTTGACTGAAAGAGAACTGCAGTGCCAAAAGGCACGGTGCTGACGACTGGCTCCAGGAAGAGACTCGGGACAGCACTCTCCTAGAAGCGAAAGCTAGGCTGTGCGCCCAGCCTGAGGAGCAGTACGTACGTTTGCCACACTTCTTTACACAGCTAGGCATGAGCCAGAGAGCCTTGGTCACTGAGGCCTACCTAAGGGACTGCCATACTTACCCAGTAGCTCCCACGCAGAGGTCCCTGTGCCCAAACGGGCCTCCACGGAAGGGCCCTGTCCCTCCCGTTGTGTTTCCTTGAGGTAATCAGAAACCGCTGAGGATCCCTATAGGAGCTCCGGTTTGAAGCTGGGCGACCCTGGCTAAACCTTATTCCCCTCCGTGGTAAACGAGACAGTGGCGGGTCCTAAGCTGCCTGAAGTACACTTGCTCGCGCCCACCTTCTCTTTGCTGCCGGAAGGCCTCCCACAAGACGTCTGAGTTTACTCGTGACAGCAGAAGTCTGAGTTTACGCGTGTGAGGCCTGCTGCTCTCGGTTCCTTGCTGGGAGCTTCAGCAGGAGCGCTCGGGAGCTCGCCGGCACAAGAACTGTGAGTCCCCTCGCCCCACCCCGGCCTCAAGCAAAAGTCCAGATTTCCCCCGTCAGGAACACCTCGGAGTGCCATAGGAGCGAAGAAGCGTGCGTTAACGGAGGGCCTCAACAGTGCTAGGGCTTTATTTCACGAGACACCGTGCACTCACGTTCGTTGTAACAACTGTCAAAGGGCACTGGATGCCTTCCAACTCCTCTCTGGCGTTTGAGCCACAGGAAGTAAATGCATTCGTTTGATTAAGCTCCGTGAACGTGCAACGACGATGGCGAAGCGCTGCCCTGTTCGCTCGAAAGCTCTCGTTTGTACGGCCTTCACACGGCCTCAAGGTACGCCGTGCTAAACAGCCTTACATTCCACGCTGGTGTGCCCCCAATTGGGAATGTGGGCTCTTCTGTGAGACACCAGTGTGCGTCCCAAAGGAAACCGGCGGGGGGGGGGCCTCCCCCAGGACGCCTGCGTACGGCAGTCGGTGGCCAGATGTTTACTTCCAGCCGGAGAAAGAGAAAAAGGACAGCTTTCCCAGGGACAATTCTGGACCCTTGGGAACATCCAGAATCACCAAAGCCTAAACTTGGCACGGCCTGGGGAACGCTCTTCCGCACGTCCAGCAATCCCCACGTCAAAACCTTTCTCGGCAGAGGCAGGCACTCTCTCCCTTGTACTAGATAGCTCGGCAGAGCCTCCCGAGAAACATGCTGCGTCATTCAGCTTGAAAGTGGGACGCGGATGGGAGAGTACGCTTTCTCCCCGTTTGGAGGCGCCGTGCGCTTGGCTTCAAAGCTGCCCGAACAGCACTAGCGGCCCGACGTCTCTGCACGGCAGGATTGTCGTTGTGGGCCGAGGCTGCGTGTTCTCTCAAAGCGGAAAACCGTGCTGGCAATACCTTGCTAGGAACCCCTCCCACGGCACTACATGTTCAGCTCCGGCCAAACGAAAGGTGACCTCAGGCCTCAAGGTAAGTTCCAGCGTTTCACGTCGGGGGAGTTGGGTGTGCAGGGGTTTCCATGAGGCCAGACTCCACCACGGAGTGCCTTAACTCTGCGACGCTCCTGGGGGCACACAGGATAGGAGCTCGTTCGCCAGTTTCGCAGGATGACTTCTCTCCGTGCCGGAACGGCGGCTCCTGGCTTCTAGAGGAACCTTAGCCTAAACAGGCCCCTGGAGAAAGCTCTTCACATTCAGAGCAAGGGCAAGGTACTGCTCTCTGGCTTGCCTGGGTTGAGTGCCCCAGTCGTCAAAGAGCCTCGCGAAAGCAGTGCTGCGCAGACTCCCTTTGCCGGTCGAACGGCCTCCTTGACTGAAAGAGAACTGCAGTGCCAAAAGGCACGGTGCTGACGACTGGCTCCAGGAAGAGACTCGGGACAGCACTCTCCTAGAAGCGAAAGCTAGGCTGTGCGCCCAGCCTGAGGAGCAGTACGTACGTTTGCCACACTTCTTTACACAGCTAGGCATGAGCCAGAGAGCCTTGGTCACTGAGGCCTACCTAAGGGACTGCCCTACTTACCCAGTAGCTCCCACGCAGAGGTCCCTGTGCCCAAACGGGCCTCCACGGAAGGGCCCTGTCCCTCCCGTTGTGTTTCCTTGAGGTAATCAGAAACCGCTGAGGATCCCTATAGGAGCTCCGGTTTGAAGCTGGGCGACCCTGGCTAAACCTTATTCCCCTCCGTGGTAAACGAGACAGTGGCGGGTCCTAAGCTGCCTGAAGTACACTTGCTCGCGCCCACCTTCTCTTTGCTGCCGGAAGGCCTCCCACAAGACGTCTGAGTTTACTCGTGACAGCAGAAGTCTGAGTTTACGCGTGTGAGGCCTGCTGCTCTCGGTTCCTTGCTGGGAGCTTCAGCAGGAGCGCTCGGGAGCTCGCCGGCACAAGAACTGTGAGTCCCCTCGCCCCACCCCGGCCTCAAGCAAAAGTCCAGATTTCCCCCGTCAGGAACACCTCGGAGTGCCATAGGAGCGAAGAAGCGTGCGTTAACGGAGGGCCTCAACAGTGCTAGGGCTTTATTTCACGAGACACCGTGCACTCACGTTCGTTGTAACAACTGTCAAAGGGCACTGGATGCCTTCCAACTCCTCTCTGGCGTTTGAGCCACAGGAAGTAAATGCATTCGTTTGATTAAGCTCCGTGAACGTGCAACGACGATGGCGAAGCGCTGCCCTGTTCGCTCGAAAGCTCTCGTTTGTACGGCCTTCACACGGCCTCAAGGTACGCCGTGCTAAACAGCCTTACATTCCACGCTGGTGTGCCCCCAATTGGGAATGTGGGCTCTTCTGTGAGACACCAGTGTGCGTCCCAAAGGAAACCGGCGGGGGGGGGGCCTCCCCCAGGACGCCTGCGTACGGCAGTCGGTGGCCAGATGTTTACTTCCAGCCGGAGAAAGAGAAAAAGGACAGCTTTCCCAGGGACAATTCTGGACCCTTGGGAACATCCAGAATCACCAAAGCCTAAACTTGGCACGGCCTGGGGAACGCTCTTCCGCACGTCCAGCAATCCCCACGTCAAAACCTTTCTCGGCAGAGGCAGGCACTCTCTCCCTTGTACTAGATAGCTCGGCAGAGCCTCCCGAGAAACATGCTGCGTCATTCAGCTTGAAAGTGGGACGCGGATGGGAGAGTACGCTTTCTCCCCGTTTGGAGGCGCCGTGCGCTTGGCTTCAAAGCTGCCCGAACAGCACTAGCGGCCCGACGTCTCTGCACGGCAGGATTGTCGTTGTGGGCCGAGGCTGCGTGTTCTCTCAAAGCGGAAAACCGTGCTGGCAATACCTTGCTAGGAACCCCTCCCACGGCACTACATGTTCAGCTCCGGCCAAACGAAAGGTGACCTCAGGCCTCAAGGTAAGTTCCAGCGTTTCACGTCGGGGGAGTTGGGTGTGCAGGGGTTTCCATGAGGCCAGACTCCACCACGGAGTGCCTTAACTCTGCGACGCTCCTGGGGGCACACAGGATAGGAGCTCGTTCGCCAGTTTCGCAGGATGACTTCTCTCCGTGCCGGAACGGCGGCTCCTGGCTTCTAGAGGAACCTTAGCCTAAACAGGCCCCTGGAGAAAGCTCTTCACATTCAGAGCAAGGGCAAGGTACTGCTCTCTGGCTTGCCTGGGTTGAGTGCCCCAGTCGTCAAAGAGCCTCGCGAAAGCAGTGCTGCGCAGACTCCCTTTGCCGGTCGAACGGCCTCCTTGACTGAAAGAGAACTGCAGTGCCAAAAGGCACGGTGCTGACGACTGGCTCCAGGAAGAGACTCGGGACAGCACTCTCCTAGAAGCGAAAGCTAGGCTGTGCGCCCAGCCTGAGGAGCAGTACGTACGTTTGCCACACTTCTTTACACAGCTAGGCATGAGCCAGAGAGCCTTGGTCACTGAGGCCTACCTAAGGGACTGCCATACTTACCCAGTAGCTCCCACGCAGAGGTCCCTGTGCCCAAACGGGCCTCCACGGAAGGGCCCTGTCCCTCCCGTTGTGTTTCCTTGAGGTAATCAGAAACCGCTGAGGATCCCTATAGGAGCTCCGGTTTGAAGCTGGGCGACCCTGGCTAAACCTTATTCCCCTCCGTGGTAAACGAGACAGTGGCGGGTCCTAAGCTGCCTGAAGTACACTTGCTCGCGCCCACCTTCTCTTTGCTGCCGGAAGGCCTCCCACAAGACGTCTGAGTTTACTCGTGACAGCAGAAGTCTGAGTTTACGCGTGTGAGGCCTGCTGCTCTCGGTTCCTTGCTGGGAGCTTCAGCAGGAGCGCTCGGGAGCTCGCCGGCACAAGAACTGTGAGTCCCCTCGCCCCACCCCGGCCTCAAGCAAAAGTCCAGATTTCCCCCGTCAGGAACACCTCGGAGTGCCATAGGAGCGAAGAAGCGTGCGTTAACGGAGGGCCTCAACAGTGCTAGGGCTTTATTTCACGAGACACCGTGCACTCACGTTCGTTGTAACAACTGTCAAAGGGCACTGGATGCCTTCCAACTCCTCTCTGGCGTTTGAGCCACAGGAAGTAAATGCATTCGTTTGATTAAGCTCCGTGAACGTGCAACGACGATGGCGAAGCGCTGCCCTGTTCGCTCGAAAGCTCTCGTTTGTACGGCCTTCACACGGCCTCAAGGTACGCCGTGCTAAACAGCCTTACATTCCACGCTGGTGTGCCCCCAATTGGGAATGTGGGCTCTTCTGTGAGACACCAGTGTGCGTCCCAAAGGAAACCGGCGGGGGGGGGGGCCTCCCCCAGGACGCCTGCGTACGGCAGTCGGTGGCCAGATGTTTACTTCCAGCCGGAGAAAGAGAAAAAGGACAGCTTTCCCAGGGACAATTCTGGACCCTTGGGAACATCCAGAATCACCAAAGCCTAAACTTGGCACGGCCTGGGGAACGCTCTTCCGCACGTCCAGCAATCCCCACGTCAAAACCTTTCTCGGCAGAGGCAGGCACTCTCTCCCTTGTACTAGATAGCTCGGCAGAGCCTCCCGAGAAACATGCTGCGTCATTCAGCTTGAAAGTGGGACGCGGATGGGAGAGTACGCTTTCTCCCCGTTTGGAGGCGCCGTGCGCTTGGCTTCAAAGCTGCCCGAACAGCACTAGCGGCCCGACGTCTCTGCACGGCAGGATTGTCGTTGTGGGCCGAGGCTGCGTGTTCTCTCAAAGCGGAAAACCGTGCTGGCAATACCTTGCTAGGAACCCCTCCCACGGCACTACATGTTCAGCTCCGGCCAAACGAAAGGTGACCTCAGGCCTCAAGGTAAGTTCCAGCGTTTCACGTCGGGGGAGTTGGGTGTGCAGGGGTTTCCATGAGGCCAGACTCCACCACGGAGTGCCTTAACTCTGCGACGCTCCTGGGGGCACACAGGATAGGAGCTCGTTCGCCAGTTTCGCAGGATGACTTCTCTCCGTGCCGGAACGGCGGCTCCTGGCTTCTAGAGGAACCTTAGCCTAAACAGGCCCCTGGAGAAAGCTCTTCACATTCAGAGCAAGGGCAAGGTACTGCTCTCTGGCTTGCCTGGGTTGAGTGCCCCAGTCGTCAAAGAGCCTCGCGAAAGCAGTGCTGCGCAGACTCCCTTTGCCGGTCGAACGGCCTCCTTGACTGAAAGAGAACTGCAGTGCCAAAAGGCACGGTGCTGACGACTGGCTCCAGGAAGAGACTCGGGACAGCACTCTCCTAGAAGCGAAAGCTAGGCTGTGCGCCCAGCCTGAGGAGCAGTACGTACGTTTGCCACACTTCTTTACACAGCTAGGCATGAGCCAGAGAGCCTTGGTCACTGAGGCCTACCTAAGGGACTGCCCTACTTACCCAGTAGCTCCCACGCAGAGGTCCCTGTGCCCAAACGGGCCTCCACGGAAGGGCCCTGTCCCTCCCGTTGTGTTTCCTTGAGGTAATCAGAAACCGCTGAGGATCCCTATAGGAGCTCCGGTTTGAAGCTGGGCGACCCTGGCTAAACCTTATTCCCCTCCGTGGTAAACGAGACAGTGGCGGGTCCTAAGCTGCCTGAAGTACACTTGCTCGCGCCCACCTTCTCTTTGCTGCCGGAAGGCCTCCCACAAGACGTCTGAGTTTACTCGTGACAGCAGAAGTCTGAGTTTACGCGTGTGAGGCCTGCTGCTCTCGGTTCCTTGCTGGGAGCTTCAGCAGGAGCGCTCGGGAGCTCGCCGGCACAAGAACTGTGAGTCCCCTCGCCCCACCCCGGCCTCAAGCAAAAGTCCAGATTTCCCCCGTCAGGAACACCTCGGAGTGCCATAGGAGCGAAGAAGCGTGCGTTAACGGAGGGCCTCAACAGTGCTAGGGCTTTATTTCACGAGACACCGTGCACTCACGTTCGTTGTAACAACTGTCAAAGGGCACTGGATGCCTTCCAACTCCTCTCTGGCGTTTGAGCCACAGGAAGTAAATGCATTCGTTTGATTAAGCTCCGTGAACGTGCAACGACGATGGCGAAGCGCTGCCCTGTTCGCTCGAAAGCTCTCGTTTGTACGGCCTTCACACGGCCTCAAGGTACGCCGTGCTAAACAGCCTTACATTCCACGCTGGTGTGCCCCCAATTGGGAATGTGGGCTCTTCTGTGAGACACCAGTGTGCGTCCCAAAGGAAACCGGCGGGGGGGGGGGCTCCCCCAGGACGCCTGCGTACGGCAGTCGGTGGCCAGATGTTTACTTCCAGCCGGAGAAAGAGAAAAAGGACAGCTTTCCCAGGGACAATTCTGGACCCTTGGGAACATCCAGAATCACCAAAGCCTAAACTTGGCACGGCCTGGGGAACGCTCTTCCGCACGTCCAGCAATCCCCACGTCAAAACCTTTCTCGGCAGAGGCAGGCACTCTCTCCCTTGTACTAGATAGCTCGGCAGAGCCTCCCGAGAAACATGCTGCGTCATTCAGCTTGAAAGTGGGACGCGGATGGGAGAGTACGCTTTCTCCCCGTTTGGAGGCGCCGTGCGCTTGGCTTCAAAGCTGCCCGAACAGCACTAGCGGCCCGACGTCTCTGCACGGCAGGATTGTCGTTGTGGGCCGAGGCTGCGTGTTCTCTCAAAGCGGAAAACCGTGCTGGCAATACCTTGCTAGGAACCCCTCCCACGGCCCTACATGTTCAGCTCCGGCCAAACGAAAGGTGACCTCAGGCCTCAAGGTAAGTTCCAGCGTTTCACGTCGGGGGAGTTGGGTGTGCAGGGGTTTCCATGAGGCCAGACTCCACCACGGAGTGCCTTAACTCTGCGACGCTCCTGGGGGCACACAGGATAGGAGCTCGTTCGCCAGTTTCGCAGGATGACTTCTCTCCGTGCCGGAACGGCGGCTCCTGGCTTCTAGAGGAACCTTAGCCTAAACAGGCCCCTGGAGAAAGCTCTTCACATTCAGAGCAAGGGCAAGGTACTGCTCTCTGGCTTGCCTGGGTTGAGTGCCCCAGTCGTCAAAGAGCCTCGCGAAAGCAGTGCTGCGCAGACTCCCTTTGCCGGTCGAACGGCCTCCTTGACTGAAAGAGAACTGCAGTGCCAAAAGGCACGGTGCTGACGACTGGCTCCAGGAAGAGACTCGGGACAGCACTCTCCTAGAAGCGAAAGCTAGGCTGTGCGCCCAGCCTGAGGAGCAGTACGTACGTTTGCCACACTTCTTTACACAGCTAGGCATGAGCCAGAGAGCCTTGGTCACTGAGGCCTACCTAAGGGACTGCCATACTTACCCAGTAGCTCCCACGCAGAGGTCCCTGTGCCCAAACGGGCCTCCACGGAAGGGCCCTGTCCCTCCCGTTGTGTTTCCTTGAGGTAATCAGAAACCGCTGAGGATCCCTATAGGAGCTCCGGTTTGAAGCTGGGCGACCCTGGCTAAACCTTATTCCCCTCCGTGGTAAACGAGACAGTGGCGGGTCCTAAGCTGCCTGAAGTACACTTGCTCGCGCCCACCTTCTCTTTGCTGCCGGAAGGCCTCCCACAAGACGTCTGAGTTTACTCGTGACAGCAGAAGTCTGAGTTTACGCGTGTGAGGCCTGCTGCTCTCGGTTCCTTGCTGGGAGCTTCAGCAGGAGCGCTCGGGGGAGCTCGCCGGCACAAGAACTGTGAGTCCCCTCGCCCCACCCCGGCCTCAAGCAAAAGTCCAGATTTCCCCCGTCAGGAACACCTCGGAGTGCCATAGGAGCGAAGAAGCGTGCGTTAACGGAGGGCCTCAACAGTGCTAGGGCTTTATTTCACGAGACACCGTGCACTCACGTTCGTTGTAACAACTGTCAAAGGGCACTGGATGCCTTCCAACTCCTCCCTGGCGTTTGAGCCACAGGAAGTAAATGCATTCGTTTGATTAAGCTCCGTGAACGTGCAACGACGATGGCGAAGCGCTGCCCTGTTCGCTCGAAAGCTCTCGTTTGTACGGCCTTCACACGGCCTCAAGGTACGCCGTGCTAAACAGCCTTACATTCCACGCTGGTGTGCCCCCAATTGGGAATGTGGGCTCTTCTGTGAGACACCAGTGTGCGTCCCAAAGGAAACCGGGGGGGGGGGGGGCTCCCCCAGGACGCCTGCGTACGGCAGTCGGTGGCCAGATGTTTACTTCCAGCCGGAGAAAGAGAAAAAGGACAGCTTTCCCAGGGACAATTCTGGACCCTTGGGAACATCCAGAATCACCAAAGCCTAAACTTGGCACGGCCTGGGGAACGCTCTTCCGCACGTCCAGCAATCCCCACGTCAAAACCTTTCTCGGCAGAGGCAGGCACTCTCTCCCTTGTACTAGATAGCTCGGCAGAGCCTCCCGAGAAACATGCTGCGTCATTCAGCTTGAAAGTGGGACGCGGATGGGAGAGTACGCTTTCTCCCCGTTTGGAGGCGCCGTGCGCTTGGCTTCAAAGCTGCCCGAACAGCACTAGCGGCCCGACGTCTCTGCACGGCAGGATTGTCGTTGTGGGCCGAGGCTGCGTGTTCTCTCAAAGCGGAAAACCGTGCTGGCAATACCTTGCTAGAAACCCCTCCCACGGCCCTACATGTTCAGCTCCGGCCAAACGAAAGGTGACCTCAGGCCTCAAGGTAAGTTCCAGCGTTTCACGTCGGGGGAGTTGGGTGTGCAGGGGTTTCCATGAGGCCAGACTCCACCACGGAGTGCCTTAACTCTGCGACGCTCCTGGGGGCACACAGGATAGGAGCTCGTTCGCCAGTTTCGCAGGATGACTTCTCTCCGTGCCGGAACGGCGGCTCCTGGCTTCTAGAGGAACCTTAGCCTAAACAGGCCCCTGGAGAAAGCTCTTCACATTCAGAGCAAGGGCAAGGTACTGCTCTCTGGCTTGCCTGGGTTGAGTGCCCCAGTCGTCAAAGAGCCTCGCGAAAGCAGTGCTGCGCAGACTCCCTTTGCCGGTCGAACGGCCTCCTTGACTGAAAGAGAACTGCAGTGCCAAAAGGCACGGTGCTGACGACTGGCTCCAGGAAGAGACTCGGGACAGCACTCTCCTAGAAGCGAAAGCTAGGCTGTGCGCCCAGCCTGAGGAGCAGTACGTACGTTTGCCACACTTCTTTACACAGCTAGGCATGAGCCAGAGAGCCTTGGTCACTGAGGCCTACCTAAGGGACTGCCATACTTACCCAGTAGCTCCCACGCAGAGGTCCCTGTGCCCAAACGGGCCTCCACGGAAGGGCCCTGTCCCTCCCGTTGTGTTTCCTTGAGGTAATCAGAAACCGCTGAGGATCCCTATAGGAGCTCCGGTTTGAAGCTGGGCGACCCTGGCTAAACCTTATTCCCCTCCGTGGTAAACGAGACAGTGGCGGGTCCTAAGCTGCCTGAAGTACACTTGCTCGCGCCCACCTTCTCTTTGCTGCCGGAAGGCCTCCCACAAGACGTCTGAGTTTACTCGTGACAGCAGAAGTCTGAGTTTACGCGTGTGAGGCCTGCTGCTCTCGGTTCCTTGCTGGGAGCTTCAGCAGGAGCGCTCGGGGGAGCTCGCCGGCACAAGAACTGTGAGTCCCCTCGCCCCACCCCGGCCTCAAGCAAAAGTCCAGATTTCCCCCGTCAGGAACACCTCGGAGTGCCATAGGAGCGAAGAAGCGTGCGTTAACGGAGGGCCTCAACAGTGCTAGGGCTTTATTTCACGAGACACCGTGCACTCACGTTCGTTGTAACAACTGTCAAAGGGCACTGGATGCCTTCCAACTCCTCCCTGGCGTTTGAGCCACAGGAAGTAAATGCATTCGTTTGATTAAGCTCCGTGAACGTGCAACGACGATGGCGAAGCGCTGCCCTGTTCGCTCGAAAGCTCTCGTTTGTACGGCCTTCACACGGCCTCAAGGTACGCCGTGCTAAACAGCCTTACATTCCACGCTGGTGTGCCCCCAATTGGGAATGTGGGCTCTTCTGTGAGACACCAGTGTGCGTCCCAAAGGAAACCGGGGGGGGGGGCTCCCCCAGGACGCCTGCGTACGGCAGTCGGTGGCCAGATGTTTACTTCCAGCCGGAGAAAGAGAAAAAGGACAGCTTTCCCAGGGACAATTCTGGACCCTTGGGAACATCCAGAATCACCAAAGCCTAAACTTGGCACGGCCTGGGGAACGCTCTTCCGCACGTCCAGCAATCCCCACGTCAAAACCTTTCTCGGCAGAGGCAGGCACTCTCTCCCTTGTACTAGATAGCTCGGCAGAGCCTCCCGAGAAACATGCTGCGTCATTCAGCTTGAAAGTGGGACGCGGATGGGAGAGTACGCTTTCTCCCCGTTTGGAGGCGCCGTGCGCTTGGCTTCAAAGCTGCCCGAACAGCACTAGCGGCCCGACGTCTCTGCACGGCAGGATTGTCGTTGTGGGCCGAGGCTGCGTGTTCTCTCAAAGCGGAAAACCGTGCTGGCAATACCTTGCTAGAAACCCCTCCCACGGCCCTACATGTTCAGCTCCGGCCAAACGAAAGGTGACCTCAGGCCTCAAGGTAAGTTCCAGCGTTTCACGTCGGGGGAGTTGGGTGTGCAGGGGTTTCCATGAGGCCAGACTCCACCACGGAGTGCCTTAACTCTGCGACGCTCCTGGGGGCACACAGGATAGGAGCTCGTTCGCCAGTTTCGCAGGATGACTTCTCTCCGTGCCGGAACGGCGGCTCCTGGCTTCTAGAGGAACCTTAGCCTAAACAGGCCCCTGGAGAAAGCTCTTCACATTCAGAGCAAGGGCAAGGTACTGCTCTCTGGCTTGCCTGGGTTGAGTGCCCCAGTCGTCAAAGAGCCTCGCGAAAGCAGTGCTGCGCAGACTCCCTTTGCCGGTCGAACGGCCTCCTTGACTGAAAGAGAACTGCAGTGCCAAAAGGCACGGTGCTGACGACTGGCTCCAGGAAGAGACTCGGGACAGCACTCTCCTAGAAGCGAAAGCTAGGCTGTGCGCCCAGCCTGAGGAGCAGTACGTACGTTTGCCACACTTCTTTACACAGCTAGGCATGAGCCAGAGAGCCTTGGTCACTGAGGCCTACCTAAGGGACTGCCATACTTACCCAGTAGCTCCCACGCAGAGGTCCCTGTGCCCAAACGGGCCTCCACGGAAGGGCCCTGTCCCTCCCGTTGTGTTTCCTTGAGGTAATCAGAAACCGCTGAGGATCCCTATAGGAGCTCCGGTTTGAAGCTGGGCGACCCTGGCTAAACCTTATTCCCCTCCGTGGTAAACGAGACAGTGGCGGGTCCTAAGCTGCCTGAAGTACACTTGCTCGCGCCCACCTTCTCTTTGCTGCCGGAAGGCCTCCCACAAGACGTCTGAGTTTACTCGTGACAGCAGAAGTCTGAGTTTACGCGTGTGAGGCCTGCTGCTCTCGGTTCCTTGCTGGGAGCTTCAGCAGGAGCGCTCGGGAGCTCGCCGGCACAAGAACTGTGAGTCCCCTCGCCCCACCCCGGCCTCAAGCAAAAGTCCAGATTTCCCCCGTCAGGAACACCTCGGAGTGCCATAGGAGCGAAGAAGCGTGCGTTAACGGAGGGCCTCAACAGTGCTAGGGCTTTATTTCACGAGACACCGTGCACTCACGTTCGTTGTAACAACTGTCAAAGGGCACTGGATGCCTTCCAACTCCTCTCTGGCGTTTGAGCCACAGGAAGTAAATGCATTCGTTTGATTAAGCTCCGTGAACGTGCAACGACGATGGCGAAGCGCTGCCCTGTTCGCTCGAAAGCTCTCGTTTGTACGGCCTTCACACGGCCTCAAGGTACGCCGTGCTAAACAGCCTTACATTCCACGCTGGTGTGCCCCCAATTGGGAATGTGGGCTCTTCTGTGAGACACCAGTGTGCGTCCCAAAGGAAACCGGCGGGGGGGGGGGGCTCCCCCAGGACGCCTGCGTACGGCAGTCGGTGGCCAGATGTTTACTTCCAGCCGGAGAAAGAGAAAAAGGACAGCTTTCCCAGGGACAATTCTGGACCCTTGGGAACATCCAGAATCACCAAAGCCTAAACTTGGCACGGCCTGGGGAACGCTCTTCCGCACGTCCAGCAATCCCCACGTCAAAACCTTTCTCGGCAGAGGCAGGCACTCTCTCCCTTGTACTAGATAGCTCGGCAGAGCCTCCCGAGAAACATGCTGCGTCATTCAGCTTGAAAGTGGGACGCGGATGGGAGAGTACGCTTTCTCCCCGTTTGGAGGCGCCGTGCGCTTGGCTTCAAAGCTGCCCGAACAGCACTAGCGGCCCGACGTCTCTGCACGGCAGGATTGTCGTTGTGGGCCGAGGCTGCGTGTTCTCTCAAAGCGGAAAACCGTGCTGGCAATACCTTGCTAGAAACCCCTCCCACGGCCCTACATGTTCAGCTCCGGCCAAACGAAAGGTGACCTCAGGCCTCAAGGTAAGTTCCAGCGTTTCACGTCGGGGGAGTTGGGTGTGCAGGGGTTTCCATGAGGCCAGACTCCACCACGGAGTGCCTTAACTCTGCGACGCTCCTGGGGGCACACAGGATAGGAGCTCGTTCGCCAGTTTCGCAGGATGACTTCTCTCCGTGCCGGAACGGCGGCTCCTGGCTTCTAGAGGAACCTTAGCCTAAACAGGCCCCTGGAGAAAGCTCTTCACATTCAGAGCAAGGGCAAGGTACTGCTCTCTGGCTTGCCTGGGTTGAGTGCCCCAGTCGTCAAAGAGCCTCGCGAAAGCAGTGCTGCGCAGACTCCCTTTGCCGGTCGAACGGCCTCCTTGACTGAAAGAGAACTGCAGTGCCAAAAGGCACGGTGCTGACGACTGGCTCCAGGAAGAGACTCGGGACAGCACTCTCCTAGAAGCGAAAGCTAGGCTGTGCGCCCAGCCTGAGGAGCAGTACGTACGTTTGCCACACTTCTTTACACAGCTAGGCATGAGCCAGAGAGCCTTGGTCACTGAGGCCTACCTAAGGGACTGCCCTACTTACCCAGTAGCTCCCACGCAGAGGTCCCTGTGCCCAAACGGGCCTCCACGGAAGGGCCCTGTCCCTCCCGTTGTGTTTCCTTGAGGTAATCAGAAACCGCTGAGGATCCCTATAGGAGCTCCGGTTTGAAGCTGGGCGACCCTGGCTAAACCTTATTCCCCTCCGTGGTAAACGAGACAGTGGCGGGTCCTAAGCTGCCTGAAGTACACTTGCTCGCGCCCACCTTCTCTTTGCTGCCGGAAGGCCTCCCACAAGACGTCTGAGTTTACTCGTGACAGCAGAAGTCTGAGTTTACGCGTGTGAGGCCTGCTGCTCTCGGTTCCTTGCTGGGAGCTTCAGCAGGAGCGCTCGGGGGAGCTCGCCGGCACAAGAACTGTGAGTCCCCTCGCCCCACCCCGGCCTCAAGCAAAAGTCCAGATTTCCCCCGTCAGGAACACCTCGGAGTGCCATAGGAGCGAAGAAGCGTGCGTTAACGGAGGGCCTCAACAGTGCTAGGGCTTTATTTCACGAGACACCGTGCACTCACGTTCGTTGTAACAACTGTCAAAGGGCACTGGATGCCTTCCAACTCCTCCCTGGCGTTTGAGCCACAGGAAGTAAATGCATTCGTTTGATTAAGCTCCGTGAACGTGCAACGACGATGGCGAAGCGCTGCCCTGTTCGCTCGAAAGCTCTCGTTTGTACGGCCTTCACACGGCCTCAAGGTACGCCGTGCTAAACAGCCTTACATTCCACGCTGGTGTGCCCCCAATTGGGAATGTGGGCTCTTCTGTGAGACACCAGTGTGCGTCCCAAAGGAAACCGGGGGGGGGGGCTCCCCCAGGACGCCTGCGTACGGCAGTCGGTGGCCAGATGTTTACTTCCAGCCGGAGAAAGAGAAAAAGGACAGCTTTCCCAGGGACAATTCTGGACCCTTGGGAACATCCAGAATCACCAAAGCCTAAACTTGGCACGGCCTGGGGAACGCTCTTCCGCACGTCCAGCAATCCCCACGTCAAAACCTTTCTCGGCAGAGGCAGGCACTCTCTCCCTTGTACTAGATAGCTCGGCAGAGCCTCCCGAGAAACATGCTGCGTCATTCAGCTTGAAAGTGGGACGCGGATGGGAGAGTACGCTTTCTCCCCGTTTGGAGGCGCCGTGCGCTTGGCTTCAAAGCTGCCCGAACAGCACTAGCGGCCCGACGTCTCTGCACGGCAGGATTGTCGTTGTGGGCCGAGGCTGCGTGTTCTCTCAAAGCGGAAAACCGTGCTGGCAATACCTTGCTAGAAACCCCTCCCACGGCCCTACATGTTCAGCTCCGGCCAAACGAAAGGTGACCTCAGGCCTCAAGGTAAGTTCCAGCGTTTCACGTCGGGGGAGTTGGGTGTGCAGGGGTTTCCATGAGGCCAGACTCCACCACGGAGTGCCTTAACTCTGCGACGCTCCTGGGGGCACACAGGATAGGAGCTCGTTCGCCAGTTTCGCAGGATGACTTCTCTCCGTGCCGGAACGGCGGCTCCTGGCTTCTAGAGGAACCTTAGCCTAAACAGGCCCCTGGAGAAAGCTCTTCACATTCAGAGCAAGGGCAAGGTACTGCTCTCTGGCTTGCCTGGGTTGAGTGCCCCAGTCGTCAAAGAGCCTCGCGAAAGCAGTGCTGCGCAGACTCCCTTTGCCGGTCGAACGGCCTCCTTGACTGAAAGAGAACTGCAGTGCCAAAAGGCACGGTGCTGACGACTGGCTCCAGGAAGAGACTCGGGACAGCACTCTCCTAGAAGCGAAAGCTAGGCTGTGCGCCCAGCCTGAGGAGCAGTACGTACGTTTGCCACACTTCTTTACACAGCTAGGCATGAGCCAGAGAGCCTTGGTCACTGAGGCCTACCTAAGGGACTGCCATACTTACCCAGTAGCTCCCACGCAGAGGTCCCTGTGCCCAAACGGGCCTCCACGGAAGGGCCCTGTCCCTCCCGTTGTGTTTCCTTGAGGTAATCAGAAACCGCTGAGGATCCCTATAGGAGCTCCGGTTTGAAGCTGGGCGACCCTGGCTAAACCTTATTCCCCTCCGTGGTAAACGAGACAGTGGCGGGTCCTAAGCTGCCTGAAGTACACTTGCTCGCGCCCACCTTCTCTTTGCTGCCGGAAGGCCTCCCACAAGACGTCTGAGTTTACTCGTGACAGCAGAAGTCTGAGTTTACGCGTGTGAGGCCTGCTGCTCTCGGTTCCTTGCTGGGAGCTTCAGCAGGAGCGCTCGGGAGCTCGCCGGCACAAGAACTGTGAGTCCCCTCGCCCCACCCCGGCCTCAAGCAAAAGTCCAGATTTCCCCCGTCAGGAACACCTCGGAGTGCCATAGGAGCGAAGAAGCGTGCGTTAACGGAGGGCCTCAACAGTGCTAGGGCTTTATTTCACGAGACACCGTGCACTCACGTTCGTTGTAACAACTGTCAAAGGGCACTGGATGCCTTCCAACTCCTCTCTGGCGTTTGAGCCACAGGAAGTAAATGCATTCGTTTGATTAAGCTCCGTGAACGTGCAACGACGATGGCGAAGCGCTGCCCTGTTCGCTCGAAAGCTCTCGTTTGTACGGCCTTCACACGGCCTCAAGGTACGCCGTGCTAAACAGCCTTACATTCCACGCTGGTGTGCCCCCAATTGGGAATGTGGGCTCTTCTGTGAGACACCAGTGTGCGTCCCAAAGGAAACCGGCGGGGGGGGGGGCTCCCCCAGGACGCCTGCGTACGGCAGTCGGTGGCCAGATGTTTACTTCCAGCCGGAGAAAGAGAAAAAGGACAGCTTTCCCAGGGACAATTCTGGACCCTTGGGAACATCCAGAATCACCAAAGCCTAAACTTGTCACGGCCTGGGGAACGCTCTTCCGCACGTCCAGCAATCCCCACGTCAAAACCTTTCTCGGCAGAGGCAGGCACTCTCTCCCTTGTACTAGATAGCTCGGCAGAGCCTCCCGAGAAACATGCTGCGTCATTCAGCTTGAAAGTGGGACGCGGATGGGAGAGTACGCTTTCTCCCCGTTTGGAGGCGCCGTGCGCTTGGCTTCAAAGCTGCCCGAACAGCACTAGCGGCCCGACGTCTCTGCACGGCAGGATTGTCGTTGTGGGCCGAGGCTGCGTGTTCTCTCAAAGCGGAAAACCGTGCTGGCAATACCTTGCTAGGAACCCCTCCCACGGCACTACATGTTCAGCTCCGGCCAAACGAAAGGTGACCTCAGGCCTCAAGGTAAGTTCCAGCGTTTCACGTCGGGGGAGTTGGGTGTGCAGGGGTTTCCATGAGGCCAGACTCCACCACGGAGTGCCTTAACTCTGCGACGCTCCTGGGGGCACACAGGATAGGAGCTCGTTCGCCAGTTTCGCAGGATGACTTCTCTCCGTGCCGGAACGGCGGCTCCTGGCTTCTAGAGGAACCTTAGCCTAAACAGGCCCCTGGAGAAAGCTCTTCACATTCAGAGCAAGGGCAAGGTACTGCTCTCTGGCTTGCCTGGGTTGAGTGCCCCAGTCGTCAAAGAGCCTCGCGAAAGCAGTGCTGCGCAGACTCCCTTTGCCGGTCGAACGGCCTCCTTGACTGAAAGAGAACTGCAGTGCCAAAAGGCACGGTGCTGACGACTGGCTCCAGGAAGAGACTCGGGACAGCACTCTCCTAGAAGCGAAAGCTAGGCTGTGCGCCCAGCCTGAGGAGCAGTACGTACGTTTGCCACACTTCTTTACACAGCTAGGCATGAGCCAGAGAGCCTTGGTCACTGAGGCCTACCTAAGGGACTGCCATACTTACCCAGTAGCTCCCACGCAGAGGTCCCTGTGCCCAAACGGGCCTCCACGGAAGGGCCCTGTCCCTCCCGTTGTGTTTCCTTGAGGTAATCAGAAACCGCTGAGGATCCCTATAGGAGCTCCGGTTTGAAGCTGGGCGACCCTGGCTAAACCTTATTCCCCTCCGTGGTAAACGAGACAGTGGCGGGTCCTAAGCTGCCTGAAGTACACTTGCTCGCGCCCACCTTCTCTTTGCTGCCGGAAGGCCTCCCACAAGACGTCTGAGTTTACTCGTGACAGCAGAAGTCTGAGTTTACGCGTGTGAGGCCTGCTGCTCTCGGTTCCTTGCTGGGAGCTTCAGCAGGAGCGCTCGGGAGCTCGCCGGCACAAGAACTGTGAGTCCCCTCGCCCCACCCCGGCCTCAAGCAAAAGTCCAGATTTCCCCCGTCAGGAACACCTCGGAGTGCCATAGGAGCGAAGAAGCGTGCGTTAACGGAGGGCCTCAACAGTGCTAGGGCTTTATTTCACGAGACACCGTGCACTCACGTTCGTTGTAACAACTGTCAAAGGGCACTGGATGCCTTCCAACTCCTCTCTGGCGTTTGAGCCACAGGAAGTAAATGCATTCGTTTGATTAAGCTCCGTGAACGTGCAACGACGATGGCGAAGCGCTGCCCTGTTCGCTCGAAAGCTCTCGTTTGTACGGCCTTCACACGGCCTCAAGGTACGCCGTGCTAAACAGCCTTACATTCCACGCTGGTGTGCCCCCAATTGGGAATGTGGGCTCTTCTGTGAGACACCAGTGTGCGTCCCAAAGGAAACCGGCGGGGGGGGGGGGCTCCCCCAGGACGCCTGCGTACGGCAGTCGGTGGCCAGATGTTTACTTCCAGCCGGAGAAAGAGAAAAAGGACAGCTTTCCCAGGGACAATTCTGGACCCTTGGGAACATCCAGAATCACCAAAGCCTAAACTTGGCACGGCCTGGGGAACGCTCTTCCGCACGTCCAGCAATCCCCACGTCAAAACCTTTCTCGGCAGAGGCAGGCACTCTCTCCCTTGTACTAGATAGCTCGGCAGAGCCTCCCGAGAAACATGCTGCGTCATTCAGCTTGAAAGTGGGACGCGGATGGGAGAGTACGCTTTCTCCCCGTTTGGAGGCGCCGTGCGCTTGGCTTCAAAGCTGCCCGAACAGCACTAGCGGCCCGACGTCTCTGCACGGCAGGATTGTCGTTGTGGGCCGAGGCTGCGTGTTCTCTCAAAGCGGAAAACCGTGCTGGCAATACCTTGCTAGAAACCCCTCCCACGGCCCTACATGTTCAGCTCCGGCCAAACGAAAGGTGACCTCAGGCCTCAAGGTAAGTTCCAGCGTTTCACGTCGGGGGAGTTGGGTGTGCAGGGGTTTCCATGAGGCCAGACTCCACCACGGAGTGCCTTAACTCTGCGACGCTCCTGGGGGCACACAGGATAGGAGCTCGTTCGCCAGTTTCGCAGGATGACTTCTCTCCGTGCCGGAACGGCGGCTCCTGGCTTCTAGAGGAACCTTAGCCTAAACAGGCCCCTGGAGAAAGCTCTTCACATTCAGAGCAAGGGCAAGGTACTGCTCTCTGGCTTGCCTGGGTTGAGTGCCCCAGTCGTCAAAG
Source organism: Pseudorca crassidens (assembly GCF_039906515.1). Taxonomy (NCBI): domain Eukaryota; kingdom Metazoa; phylum Chordata; class Mammalia; order Artiodactyla; family Delphinidae; genus Pseudorca; species Pseudorca crassidens. The sequence continues at coordinate 57,400,940 of NC_090310.1, forward strand.
AGCCTCGCGAAAGCAGTGCTGCGCAGACTCCCTTTGCCGGTCGAACGGCCTCCTTGACTGAAAGAGAACTGCAGTGCCAAAAGGCACGGTGCTGACGACTGGCTCCAGGAAGAGACTCGGGACAGCACTCTCCTAGAAGCGAAAGCTAGGCTGTGCGCCCAGCCTGAGGAGCAGTACGTACGTTTGCCACACTTCTTTACACAGCTAGGCATGAGCCAGAGAGCCTTGGTCACTGAGGCCTACCTAAGGGACTGCCCTACTTACCCAGTAGCTCCCACGCAGAGGTCCCTGTGCCCAAACGGGCCTCCACGGAAGGGCCCTGTCCCTCCCGTTGTGTTTCCTTGAGGTAATCAGAAACCGCTGAGGATCCCTATAGGAGCTCCGGTTTGAAGCTGGGCGACCCTGGCTAAACCTTATTCCCCTCCGTGGTAAACGAGACAGTGGCGGGTCCTAAGCTGCCTGAAGTACACTTGCTCGCGCCCACCTTCTCTTTGCTGCCGGAAGGCCTCCCACAAGACGTCTGAGTTTACTCGTGACAGCAGAAGTCTGAGTTTACGCGTGTGAGGCCTGCTGCTCTCGGTTCCTTGCTGGGAGCTTCAGCAGGAGCGCTCGGGGGAGCTCGCCGGCACAAGAACTGTGAGTCCCCTCGCCCCACCCCGGCCTCAAGCAAAAGTCCAGATTTCCCCCGTCAGGAACACCTCGGAGTGCCATAGGAGCGAAGAAGCGTGCGTTAACGGAGGGCCTCAACAGTGCTAGGGCTTTATTTCACGAGACACCGTGCACTCACGTTCGTTGTAACAACTGTCAAAGGGCACTGGATGCCTTCCAACTCCTCCCTGGCGTTTGAGCCACAGGAAGTAAATGCATTCGTTTGATTAAGCTCCGTGAACGTGCAACGACGATGGCGAAGCGCTGCCCTGTTCGCTCGAAAGCTCTCGTTTGTACGGCCTTCACACGGCCTCAAGGTACGCCGTGCTAAACAGCCTTACATTCCACGCTGGTGTGCCCCCAATTGGGAATGTGGGCTCTTCTGTGAGACACCAGTGTGCGTCCCAAAGGAAACCGGGGGGGGGGGCTCCCCCAGGACGCCTGCGTACGGCAGTCGGTGGCCAGATGTTTACTTCCAGCCGGAGAAAGAGAAAAAGGACAGCTTTCCCAGGGACAATTCTGGACCCTTGGGAACATCCAGAATCACCAAAGCCTAAACTTGGCACGGCCTGGGGAACGCTCTTCCGCACGTCCAGCAATCCCCACGTCAAAACCTTTCTCGGCAGAGGCAGGCACTCTCTCCCTTGTACTAGATAGCTCGGCAGAGCCTCCCGAGAAACATGCTGCGTCATTCAGCTTGAAAGTGGGACGCGGATGGGAGAGTACGCTTTCTCCCCGTTTGGAGGCGCCGTGCGCTTGGCTTCAAAGCTGCCCGAACAGCACTAGCGGCCCGACGTCTCTGCACGGCAGGATTGTCGTTGTGGGCCGAGGCTGCGTGTTCTCTCAAAGCGGAAAACCGTGCTGGCAATACCTTGCTAGAAACCCCTCCCACGGCCCTACATGTTCAGCTCCGGCCAAACGAAAGGTGACCTCAGGCCTCAAGGTAAGTTCCAGCGTTTCACGTCGGGGGAGTTGGGTGTGCAGGGGTTTCCATGAGGCCAGACTCCACCACGGAGTGCCTTAACTCTGCGACGCTCCTGGGGGCACACAGGATAGGAGCTCGTTCGCCAGTTTCGCAGGATGACTTCTCTCCGTGCCGGAACGGCGGCTCCTGGCTTCTAGAGGAACCTTAGCCTAAACAGGCCCCTGGAGAAAGCTCTTCACATTCAGAGCAAGGGCAAGGTACTGCTCTCTGGCTTGCCTGGGTTGAGTGCCCCAGTCGTCAAAGAGCCTCGCGAAAGCAGTGCTGCGCAGACTCCCTTTGCCGGTCGAACGGCCTCCTTGACTGAAAGAGAACTGCAGTGCCAAAAGGCACGGTGCTGACGACTGGCTCCAGGAAGAGACTCGGGACAGCACTCTCCTAGAAGCGAAAGCTAGGCTGTGCGCCCAGCCTGAGGAGCAGTACGTACGTTTGCCACACTTCTTTACACAGCTAGGCATGAGCCAGAGAGCCTTGGTCACTGAGGCCTACCTAAGGGACTGCCATACTTACCCAGTAGCTCCCACGCAGAGGTCCCTGTGCCCAAACGGGCCTCCACGGAAGGGCCCTGTCCCTCCCGTTGTGTTTCCTTGAGGTAATCAGAAACCGCTGAGGATCCCTATAGGAGCTCCGGTTTGAAGCTGGGCGACCCTGGCTAAACCTTATTCCCCTCCGTGGTAAACGAGACAGTGGCGGGTCCTAAGCTGCCTGAAGTACACTTGCTCGCGCCCACCTTCTCTTTGCTGCCGGAAGGCCTCCCACAAGACGTCTGAGTTTACTCGTGACAGCAGAAGTCTGAGTTTACGCGTGTGAGGCCTGCTGCTCTCGGTTCCTTGCTGGGAGCTTCAGCAGGAGCGCTCGGGAGCTCGCCGGCACAAGAACTGTGAGTCCCCTCGCCCCACCCCGGCCTCAAGCAAAAGTCCAGATTTCCCCCGTCAGGAACACCTCGGAGTGCCATAGGAGCGAAGAAGCGTGCGTTAACGGAGGGCCTCAACAGTGCTAGGGCTTTATTTCACGAGACACCGTGCACTCACGTTCGTTGTAACAACTGTCAAAGGGCACTGGATGCCTTCCAACTCCTCTCTGGCGTTTGAGCCACAGGAAGTAAATGCATTCGTTTGATTAAGCTCCGTGAACGTGCAACGACGATGGCGAAGCGCTGCCCTGTTCGCTCGAAAGCTCTCGTTTGTACGGCCTTCACACGGCCTCAAGGTACGCCGTGCTAAACAGCCTTACATTCCACGCTGGTGTGCCCCCAATTGGGAATGTGGGCTCTTCTGTGAGACACCAGTGTGCGTCCCAAAGGAAACCGGCGGGGGGGGGGGCTCCCCCAGGACGCCTGCGTACGGCAGTCGGTGGCCAGATGTTTACTTCCAGCCGGAGAAAGAGAAAAAGGACAGCTTTCCCAGGGACAATTCTGGACCCTTGGGAACATCCAGAATCACCAAAGCCTAAACTTGTCACGGCCTGGGGAACGCTCTTCCGCACGTCCAGCAATCCCCACGTCAAAACCTTTCTCGGCAGAGGCAGGCACTCTCTCCCTTGTACTAGATAGCTCGGCAGAGCCTCCCGAGAAACATGCTGCGTCATTCAGCTTGAAAGTGGGACGCGGATGGGAGAGTACGCTTTCTCCCCGTTTGGAGGCGCCGTGCGCTTGGCTTCAAAGCTGCCCGAACAGCACTAGCGGCCCGACGTCTCTGCACGGCAGGATTGTCGTTGTGGGCCGAGGCTGCGTGTTCTCTCAAAGCGGAAAACCGTGCTGGCAATACCTTGCTAGGAACCCCTCCCACGGCACTACATGTTCAGCTCCGGCCAAACGAAAGGTGACCTCAGGCCTCAAGGTAAGTTCCAGCGTTTCACGTCGGGGGAGTTGGGTGTGCAGGGGTTTCCATGAGGCCAGACTCCACCACGGAGTGCCTTAACTCTGCGACGCTCCTGGGGGCACACAGGATAGGAGCTCGTTCGCCAGTTTCGCAGGATGACTTCTCTCCGTGCCGGAACGGCGGCTCCTGGCTTCTAGAGGAACCTTAGCCTAAACAGGCCCCTGGAGAAAGCTCTTCACATTCAGAGCAAGGGCAAGGTACTGCTCTCTGGCTTGCCTGGGTTGAGTGCCCCAGTCGTCAAAGAGCCTCGCGAAAGCAGTGCTGCGCAGACTCCCTTTGCCGGTCGAACGGCCTCCTTGACTGAAAGAGAACTGCAGTGCCAAAAGGCACGGTGCTGACGACTGGCTCCAGGAAGAGACTCGGGACAGCACTCTCCTAGAAGCGAAAGCTAGGCTGTGCGCCCAGCCTGAGGAGCAGTACGTACGTTTGCCACACTTCTTTACACAGCTAGGCATGAGCCAGAGAGCCTTGGTCACTGAGGCCTACCTAAGGGACTGCCATACTTACCCAGTAGCTCCCACGCAGAGGTCCCTGTGCCCAAACGGGCCTCCACGGAAGGGCCCTGTCCCTCCCGTTGTGTTTCCTTGAGGTAATCAGAAACCGCTGAGGATCCCTATAGGAGCTCCGGTTTGAAGCTGGGCGACCCTGGCTAAACCTTATTCCCCTCCGTGGTAAACGAGACAGTGGCGGGTCCTAAGCTGCCTGAAGTACACTTGCTCGCGCCCACCTTCTCTTTGCTGCCGGAAGGCCTCCCACAAGACGTCTGAGTTTACTCGTGACAGCAGAAGTCTGAGTTTACGCGTGTGAGGCCTGCTGCTCTCGGTTCCTTGCTGGGAGCTTCAGCAGGAGCGCTCGGGAGCTCGCCGGCACAAGAACTGTGAGTCCCCTCGCCCCACCCCGGCCTCAAGCAAAAGTCCAGATTTCCCCCGTCAGGAACACCTCGGAGTGCCATAGGAGCGAAGAAGCGTGCGTTAACGGAGGGCCTCAACAGTGCTAGGGCTTTATTTCACGAGACACCGTGCACTCACGTTCGTTGTAACAACTGTCAAAGGGCACTGGATGCCTTCCAACTCCTCTCTGGCGTTTGAGCCACAGGAAGTAAATGCATTCGTTTGATTAAGCTCCGTGAACGTGCAACGACGATGGCGAAGCGCTGCCCTGTTCGCTCGAAAGCTCTCGTTTGTACGGCCTTCACACGGCCTCAAGGTACGCCGTGCTAAACAGCCTTACATTCCACGCTGGTGTGCCCCCAATTGGGAATGTGGGCTCTTCTGTGAGACACCAGTGTGCGTCCCAAAGGAAACCGGCGGGGGGGGGGGGCTCCCCCAGGACGCCTGCGTACGGCAGTCGGTGGCCAGATGTTTACTTCCAGCCGGAGAAAGAGAAAAAGGACAGCTTTCCCAGGGACAATTCTGGACCCTTGGGAACATCCAGAATCACCAAAGCCTAAACTTGGCACGGCCTGGGGAACGCTCTTCCGCACGTCCAGCAATCCCCACGTCAAAACCTTTCTCGGCAGAGGCAGGCACTCTCTCCCTTGTACTAGATAGCTCGGCAGAGCCTCCCGAGAAACATGCTGCGTCATTCAGCTTGAAAGTGGGACGCGGATGGGAGAGTACGCTTTCTCCCCGTTTGGAGGCGCCGTGCGCTTGGCTTCAAAGCTGCCCGAACAGCACTAGCGGCCCGACGTCTCTGCACGGCAGGATTGTCGTTGTGGGCCGAGGCTGCGTGTTCTCTCAAAGCGGAAAACCGTGCTGGCAATACCTTGCTAGGAACCCCTCCCACGGCACTACATGTTCAGCTCCGGCCAAACGAAAGGTGACCTCAGGCCTCAAGGTAAGTTCCAGCGTTTCACGTCGGGGGAGTTGGGTGTGCAGGGGTTTCCATGAGGCCAGACTCCACCACGGAGTGCCTTAACTCTGCGACGCTCCTGGGGGCACACAGGATAGGAGCTCGTTCGCCAGTTTCGCAGGATGACTTCTCTCCGTGCCGGAACGGCGGCTCCTGGCTTCTAGAGGAACCTTAGCCTAAACAGGCCCCTGGAGAAAGCTCTTCACATTCAGAGCAAGGGCAAGGTACTGCTCTCTGGCTTGCCTGGGTTGAGTGCCCCAGTCGTCAAAGAGCCTCGCGAAAGCAGTGCTGCGCAGACTCCCTTTGCCGGTCGAACGGCCTCCTTGACTGAAAGAGAACTGCAGTGCCAAAAGGCACGGTGCTGACGACTGGCTCCAGGAAGAGACTCGGGACAGCACTCTCCTAGAAGCGAAAGCTAGGCTGTGCGCCCAGCCTGAGGAGCAGTACGTACGTTTGCCACACTTCTTTACACAGCTAGGCATGAGCCAGAGAGCCTTGGTCACTGAGGCCTACCTAAGGGACTGCCATACTTACCCAGTAGCTCCCACGCAGAGGTCCCTGTGCCCAAACGGGCCTCCACGGAAGGGCCCTGTCCCTCCCGTTGTGTTTCCTTGAGGTAATCAGAAACCGCTGAGGATCCCTATAGGAGCTCCGGTTTGAAGCTGGGCGACCCTGGCTAAACCTTATTCCCCTCCGTGGTAAACGAGACAGTGGCGGGTCCTAAGCTGCCTGAAGTACACTTGCTCGCGCCCACCTTCTCTTTGCTGCCGGAAGGCCTCCCACAAGACGTCTGAGTTTACTCGTGACAGCAGAAGTCTGAGTTTACGCGTGTGAGGCCTGCTGCTCTCGGTTCCTTGCTGGGAGCTTCAGCAGGAGCGCTCGGGAGCTCGCCGGCACAAGAACTGTGAGTCCCCTCGCCCCACCCCGGCCTCAAGCAAAAGTCCAGATTTCCCCCGTCAGGAACACCTCGGAGTGCCATAGGAGCGAAGAAGCGTGCGTTAACGGAGGGCCTCAACAGTGCTAGGGCTTTATTTCACGAGACACCGTGCACTCACGTTCGTTGTAACAACTGTCAAAGGGCACTGGATGCCTTCCAACTCCTCCCTGGCGTTTGAGCCACAGGAAGTAAATGCATTCGTTTGATTAAGCTCCGTGAACGTGCAACGACGATGGCGAAGCGCTGCCCTGTTCGCTCGAAAGCTCTCGTTTGTACGGCCTTCACACGGCCTCAAGGTACGCCGTGCTAAACAGCCTTACATTCCACGCTGGTGTGCCCCCAATTGGGAATGTGGGCTCTTCTGTGAGACACCAGTGTGCGTCCCAAAGGAAACCGGGGGGGGGGGGCTCCCCCAGGACGCCTGCGTACGGCAGTCGGTGGCCAGATGTTTACTTCCAGCCGGAGAAAGAGAAAAAGGACAGCTTTCCCAGGGACAATTCTGGACCCTTGGGAACATCCAGAATCACCAAAGCCTAAACTTGGCACGGCCTGGGGAACGCTCTTCCGCACGTCCAGCAATCCCCACGTCAAAACCTTTCTCGGCAGAGGCAGGCACTCTCTCCCTTGTACTAGATAGCTCGGCAGAGCCTCCCGAGAAACATGCTGCGTCATTCAGCTTGAAAGTGGGACGCGGATGGGAGAGTACGCTTTCTCCCCGTTTGGAGGCGCCGTGCGCTTGGCTTCAAAGCTGCCCGAACAGCACTAGCGGCCCGACGTCTCTGCACGGCAGGATTGTCGTTGTGGGCCGAGGCTGCGTGTTCTCTCAAAGCGGACAACCGTGCTGGCAATACCTTGCTAGAAACCCCTCCCACGGCCCTACATGTTCAGCTCCGGCCAAACGAAAGGTGACCTCAGGCCTCAAGGTAAGTTCCAGCGTTTCACGTCGGGGGAGTTGGGTGTGCAGGGGTTTCCATGAGGCCAGACTCCACCACGGAGTGCCTTAACTCTGCGACGCTCCTGGGGGCACACAGGATAGGAGCTCGTTCGCCAGTTTCGCAGGATGACTTCTCTCCGTGCCGGAACGGCGGCTCCTGGCTTCTAGAGGAACCTTAGCCTAAACAGGCCCCTGGAGAAAGCTCTTCACATTCAGAGCAAGGGCAAGGTACTGCTCTCTGGCTTGCCTGGGTTGAGTGCCCCAGTCGTCAAAGAGCCTCGCGAAAGCAGTGCTGCGCAGACTCCCTTTGCCGGTCGAACGGCCTCCTTGACTGAAAGAGAACTGCAGTGCCAAAAGGCACGGTGCTGACGACTGGCTCCAGGAAGAGACTCGGGACAGCACTCTCCTAGAAGCGAAAGCTAGGCTGTGCGCCCAGCCTGAGGAGCAGTACGTACGTTTGCCACACTTCTTTACACAGCTAGGCATGAGCCAGAGAGCCTTGGTCACTGAGGCCTACCTAAGGGACTGCCATACTTACCCAGTAGCTCCCACGCAGAGGTCCCTGTGCCCAAACGGGCCTCCACGGAAGGGCCCTGTCCCTCCCGTTGTGTTTCCTTGAGGTAATCAGAAACCGCTGAGGATCCCTATAGGAGCTCCGGTTTGAAGCTGGGCGACCCTGGCTAAACCTTATTCCCCTCCGTGGTAAACGAGACAGTGGCGGGTCCTAAGCTGCCTGAAGTACACTTGCTCGCGCCCACCTTCTCTTTGCTGCCGGAAGGCCTCCCACAAGACGTCTGAGTTTACTCGTGACAGCAGAAGTCTGAGTTTACGCGTGTGAGGCCTGCTGCTCTCGGTTCCTTGCTGGGAGCTTCAGCAGGAGCGCTCGGGAGCTCGCCGGCACAAGAACTGTGAGTCCCCTCGCCCCACCCCGGCCTCAAGCAAAAGTCCAGATTTCCCCCGTCAGGAACACCTCGGAGTGCCATAGGAGCGAAGAAGCGTGCGTTAACGGAGGGCCTCAACAGTGCTAGGGCTTTATTTCACGAGACACCGTGCACTCACGTTCGTTGTAACAACTGTCAAAGGGCACTGGATGCCTTCCAACTCCTCTCTGGCGTTTGAGCCACAGGAAGTAAATGCATTCGTTTGATTAAGCTCCGTGAACGTGCAACGACGATGGCGAAGCGCTGCCCTGTTCGCTCGAAAGCTCTCGTTTGTACGGCCTTCACACGGCCTCAAGGTACGCCGTGCTAAACAGCCTTACATTCCACGCTGGTGTGCCCCCAATTGGGAATGTGGGCTCTTCTGTGAGACACCAGTGTGCGTCCCAAAGGAAACCGGCGGGGGGGGGGGGCTCCCCCAGGACGCCTGCGTACGGCAGTCGGTGGCCAGATGTTTACTTCCAGCCGGAGAAAGAGAAAAAGGACAGCTTTCCCAGGGACAATTCTGGACCCTTGGGAACATCCAGAATCACCAAAGCCTAAACTTGGCACGGCCTGGGGAACGCTCTTCCGCACGTCCAGCAATCCCCACGTCAAAACCTTTCTCGGCAGAGGCAGGCACTCTCTCCCTTGTACTAGATAGCTCGGCAGAGCCTCCCGAGAAACATGCTGCGTCATTCAGCTTGAAAGTGGGACGCGGATGGGAGAGTACGCTTTCTCCCCGTTTGGAGGCGCCGTGCGCTTGGCTTCAAAGCTGCCCGAACAGCACTAGCGGCCCGACGTCTCTGCACGGCAGGATTGTCGTTGTGGGCCGAGGCTGCATGTTCTCTCAAAGCGGAAAACCGTGCTGGCAATACCTTGCTAGGAACCCCTCCCACGGCACTACATGTTCAGCTCCGGCCAAACGAAAGGTGACCTCAGGCCTCAAGGTAAGTTCCAGCGTTTCACGTCGGGGGAGTTGGGTGTGCAGGGGTTTCCATGAGGCCAGACTCCACCACGGAGTGCCTTAACTCTGCGACGCTCCTGGGGGCACACAGGATAGGAGCTCGTTCGCCAGTTTCGCAGGATGACTTCTCTCCGTGCCGGAACGGCGGCTCCTGGCTTCTAGAGGAACCTTAGCCTAAACAGGCCCCTGGAGAAAGCTCTTCACATTCAGAGCAAGGGCAAGGTACTGCTCTCTGGCTTGCCTGGGTTGAGTGCCCCAGTCGTCAAAGAGCCTCGCGAAAGCAGTGCTGCGCAGACTCCCTTTGCCGGTCGAACGGCCTCCTTGACTGAAAGAGAACTGCAGTGCCAAAAGGCACGGTGCTGACGACTGGCTCCAGGAAGAGACTCGGGACAGCACTCTCCTAGAAGCGAAAGCTAGGCTGTGCGCCCAGCCTGAGGAGCAGTACGTACGTTTGCCACACTTCTTTACACAGCTAGGCATGAGCCAGAGAGCCTTGGTCACTGAGGCCTACCTAAGGGACTGCCATACTTACCCAGTAGCTCCCACGCAGAGGTCCCTGTGCCCAAACGGGCCTCCACGGAAGGGCCCTGTCCCTCCCGTTGTGTTTCCTTGAGGTAATCAGAAACCGCTGAGGATCCCTATAGGAGCTCCGGTTTGAAGCTGGGCGACCCTGGCTAAACCTTATTCCCCTCCGTGGTAAACGAGACAGTGGCGGGTCCTAAGCTGCCTGAAGTACACTTGCTCGCGCCCACCTTCTCTTTGCTGCCGGAAGGCCTCCCACAAGACGTCTGAGTTTACTCGTGACAGCAGAAGTCTGAGTTTACGCGTGTGAGGCCTGCTGCTCTCGGTTCCTTGCTGGGAGCTTCAGCAGGAGCGCTCGGGAGCTCGCCGGCACAAGAACTGTGAGTCCCCTCGCCCCACCCCGGCCTCAAGCAAAAGTCCAGATTTCCCCCGTCAGGAACACCTCGGAGTGCCATAGGAGCGAAGAAGCGTGCGTTAACGGAGGGCCTCAACAGTGCTAGGGCTTTATTTCACGAGACACCGTGCACTCACGTTCGTTGTAACAACTGTCAAAGGGCACTGGATGCCTTCCAACTCCTCTCTGGCGTTTGAGCCACAGGAAGTAAATGCATTCGTTTGATTAAGCTCCGTGAACGTGCAACGACGATGGCGAAGCGCTGCCCTGTTCGCTCGAAAGCTCTCGTTTGTACGGCCTTCACACGGCCTCAAGGTACGCCGTGCTAAACAGCCTTACATTCCACGCTGGTGTGCCCCCAATTGGGAATGTGGGCTCTTCTGTGAGACACCAGTGTGCGTCCCAAAGGAAACCGGCGGGGGGGGGGGCTCCCCCAGGACGCCTGCGTACGGCAGTCGGTGGCCAGATGTTTACTTCCAGCCGGAGAAAGAGAAAAAGGACAGCTTTCCCAGGGACAATTCTGGACCCTTGGGAACATCCAGAATCACCAAAGCCTAAACTTGGCACGGCCTGGGGAACGCTCTTCCGCACGTCCAGCAATCCCCACGTCAAAACCTTTCTCGGCAGAGGCAGGCACTCTCTCCCTTGTACTAGATAGCTCGGCAGAGCCTCCCGAGAAACATGCTGCGTCATTCAGCTTGAAAGTGGGACGCGGATGGGAGAGTACGCTTTCTCCCCGTTTGGAGGCGCCGTGCGCTTGGCTTCAAAGCTGCCCGAACAGCACTAGCGGCCCGACGTCTCTGCACGGCAGGATTGTCGTTGTGGGCCGAGGCTGCGTGTTCTCTCAAAGCGGAAAACCGTGCTGGCAATACCTTGCTAGGAACCCCTCCCACGGCACTACATGTTCAGCTCCGGCCAAACGAAAGGTGACCTCAGGCCTCAAGGTAAGTTCCAGCGTTTCACGTCGGGGGAGTTGGGTGTGCAGGGGTTTCCATGAGGCCAGACTCCACCACGGAGTGCCTTAACTCTGCGACGCTCCTGGGGGCACACAGGATAGGAGCTCGTTCGCCAGTTTCGCAGGATGACTTCTCTCCGTGCCGGAACGGCGGCTCCTGGCTTCTAGAGGAACCTTAGCCTAAACAGGCCCCTGGAGAAAGCTCTTCACATTCAGAGCAAGGGCAAGGTACTGCTCTCTGGCTTGCCTGGGTTGAGTGCCCCAGTCGTCAAAGAGCCTCGCGAAAGCAGTGCTGCGCAGACTCCCTTTGCCGGTCGAACGGCCTCCTTGACTGAAAGAGAACTGCAGTGCCAAAAGGCACGGTGCTGACGACTGGCTCCAGGAAGAGACTCGGGACAGCACTCTCCTAGAAGCGAAAGCTAGGCTGTGCGCCCAGCCTGAGGAGCAGTACGTACGTTTGCCACACTTCTTTACACAGCTAGGCATGAGCCAGAGAGCCTTGGTCACTGAGGCCTACCTAAGGGACTGCCATACTTACCCAGTAGCTCCCACGCAGAGGTCCCTGTGCCCAAACGGGCCTCCACGGAAGGGCCCTGTCCCTCCCGTTGTGTTTCCTTGAGGTAATCAGAAACCGCTGAGGATCCCTATAGGAGCTCCGGTTTGAAGCTGGGCGACCCTGGCTAAACCTTATTCCCCTCCGTGGTAAACGAGACAGTGGCGGGTCCTAAGCTGCCTGAAGTACACTTGCTCGCGCCCACCTTCTCTTTGCTGCCGGAAGGCCTCCCACAAGACGTCTGAGTTTACTCGTGACAGCAGAAGTCTGAGTTTACGCGTGTGAGGCCTGCTGCTCTCGGTTCCTTGCTGGGAGCTTCAGCAGGAGCGCTCGGGAGCTCGCCGGCACAAGAACTGTGTGAGTCCCCTCGCCCCACCCCGGCCTCAAGCAAAAGTCCAGATTTCCCCCGTCAGGAACACCTCGGAGTGCCATAGGAGCGAAGAAGCGTGCGTTAACGGAGGGCCTCAACAGTGCTAGGGCTTTATTTCACGAGACACCGTGCACTCACGTTCGTTGTAACAACTGTCAAAGGGCACTGGATGCCTTCCAACTCCTCCCTGGCGTTTGAGCCACAGGAAGTAAATGCATTCGTTTGATTAAGCTCCGTGAACGTGCAACGACGATGGCGAAGCGCTGCCCTGTTCGCTCGAAAGCTCTCGTTTGTACGGCCTTCACACGGCCTCAAGGTACGCCGTGCTAAACAGCCTTACATTCCACGCTGGTGTGCCCCCAATTGGGAATGTGGGCTCTTCTGTGAGACACCAGTGTGCGTCCCAAAGGAAACCGGGGGGGGGGGGCTCCCCCAGGACGCCTGCGTACGGCAGTCGGTGGCCAGATGTTTACTTCCAGCCGGAGAAAGAGAAAAAGGACAGCTTTCCCAGGGACAATTCTGGACCCTTGGGAACATCCAGAATCACCAAAGCCTAAACTTGGCACGGCCTGGGGAACGCTCTTCCGCACGTCCAGCAATCCCCACGTCAAAACCTTTCTCGGCAGAGGCAGGCACTCTCTCCCTTGTACTAGATAGCTCGGCAGAGCCTCCCGAGAAACATGCTGCGTCATTCAGCTTGAAAGTGGGACGCGGATGGGAGAGTACGCTTTCTCCCCGTTTGGAGGCGCCGTGCGCTTGGCTTCAAAGCTGCCCGAACAGCACTAGCGGCCCGACGTCTCTGCACGGCAGGATTGTCGTTGTGGGCCGAGGCTGCGTGTTCTCTCAAAGCGGAAAACCGTGCTGGCAATACCTTGCTAGAAACCCCTCCCACGGCCCTACATGTTCAGCTCCGGCCAAACGAAAGGTGACCTCAGGCCTCAAGGTAAGTTCCAGCGTTTCACGTCGGGGGAGTTGGGTGTGCAGGGGTTTCCATGAGGCCAGACTCCACCACGGAGTGCCTTAACTCTGCGACGCTCCTGGGGGCACACAGGATAGGAGCTCGTTCGCCAGTTTCGCAGGATGACTTCTCTCCGTGCCGGAACGGCGGCTCCTGGCTTCTAGAGGAACCTTAGCCTAAACAGGCCCCTGGAGAAAGCTCTTCACATTCAGAGCAAGGGCAAGGTACTGCTCTCTGGCTTGCCTGGGTTGAGTGCCCCAGTCGTCAAAGAGCCTCGCGAAAGCAGTGCTGCGCAGACTCCCTTTGCCGGTCGAACGGCCTCCTTGACTGAAAGAGAACTGCAGTGCCAAAAGGCACGGTGCTGACGACTGGCTCCAGGAAGAGACTCGGGACAGCACTCTCCTAGAAGCGAAAGCTAGGCTGTGCGCCCAGCCTGAGGAGCAGTACGTACGTTTGCCACACTTCTTTACACAGCTAGGCATGAGCCAGAGAGCCTTGGTCACTGAGGCCTACCTAAGGGACTGCCATACTTACCCAGTAGCTCCCACGCAGAGGTCCCTGTGCCCAAACGGGCCTCCACGGAAGGGCCCTGTTCCTCCCGTTGTGTTTCCTTGAGGTAATCAGAAACCGCTGAGGATCCCTATAGGAGCTCCGGTTTGAAGCTGGGCGACCCTGGCTAAACCTTATTCCCCTCCGTGGTAAACGAGACAGTGGCGGGTCCTAAGCTGCCTGAAGTACACTTGCTCGCGCCCACCTTCTCTTTGCTGCCGGAAGGCCTCCCACAAGACGTCTGAGTTTACTCGTGACAGCAGAAGTCTGAGTTTACGCGTGTGAGGCCTGCTGCTCTCGGTTCCTTGCTGGGAGCTTCAGCAGGAGCGCTCGGGAGCTCGCCGGCACAAGAACTGTGAGTCCCCTCGCCCCACCCCGGCCTCAAGCAAAAGTCCAGATTTCCCCCGTCAGGAACACCTCGGAGTGCCATAGGAGCGAAGAAGCGTGCGTTAACGGAGGGCCTCAACAGTGCTAGGGCTTTATTTCACGAGACACCGTGCACTCACGTTCGTTGTAACAACTGTCAAAGGGCACTGGATGCCTTCCAACTCCTCTCTGGCGTTTGAGCCACAGGAAGTAAATGCATTCGTTTGATTAAGCTCCGTGAACGTGCAACGACGATGGCGAAGCGCTGCCCTGTTCGCTCGAAAGCTCTCGTTTGTACGGCCTTCACACGGCCTCAAGGTACGCCGTGCTAAACAGCCTTACATTCCACGCTGGTGTGCCCCCAATTGGGAATGTGGGCTCTTCTGTGAGACACCAGTGTGCGTCCCAAAGGAAACCGGCGGGGGGGGGGGCTCCCCCAGGACGCCTGCGTACGGCAGTCGGTGGCCAGATGTTTACTTCCAGCCGGAGAAAGAGAAAAAGGACAGCTTTCCCAGGGACAATTCTGGACCCTTGGGAACATCCAGAATCACCAAAGCCTAAACTTGGCACGGCCTGGGGAACGCTCTTCCGCACGTCCAGCAATCCCCACGTCAAAACCTTTCTCGGCAGAGGCAGGCACTCTCTCCCTTGTACTAGATAGCTCGGCAGAGCCTCCCGAGAAACATGCTGCGTCATTCAGCTTGAAAGTGGGACGCGGATGGGAGAGTACGCTTTCTCCCCGTTTGGAGGCGCCGTGCGCTTGGCTTCAAAGCTGCCCGAACAGCACTAGCGGCCCGACGTCTCTGCACGGCAGGATTGTCGTTGTGGGCCGAGGCTGCGTGTTCTCTCAAAGCGGAAAACCGTGCTGGCAATACCTTGCTAGGAACCCCTCCCACGGCACTACATGTTCAGCTCCGGCCAAACGAAAGGTGACCTCAGGCCTCAAGGTAAGTTCCAGCGTTTCACGTCGGGGGAGTTGGGTGTGCAGGGGTTTCCATGAGGCCAGACTCCACCACGGAGTGCCTTAACTCTGCGACGCTCCTGGGGGCACACAGGATAGGAGCTCGTTCGCCAGTTTCGCAGGATGACTTCTCTCCGTGCCGGAACGGCGGCTCCTGGCTTCTAGAGGAACCTTAGCCTAAACAGGCCCCTGGAGAAAGCTCTTCACATTCAGAGCAAGGGCAAGGTACTGCTCTCTGGCTTGCCTGGGTTGAGTGCCCCAGTCGTCAAAGAGCCTCGCGAAAGCAGTGCTGCGCAGACTCCCTTTGCCGGTCGAACGGCCTCCTTGACTGAAAGAGAACTGCAGTGCCAAAAGGCACGGTGCTGACGACTGGCTCCAGGAAGAGACTCGGGACAGCACTCTCCTAGAAGCGAAAGCTAGGCTGTGCGCCCAGCCTGAGGAGCAGTACGTACGTTTGCCACACTTCTTTACACAGCTAGGCATGAGCCAGAGAGCCTTGGTCACTGAGGCCTACCTAAGGGACTGCCATACTTACCCAGTAGCTCCCACGCAGAGGTCCCTGTGCCCAAACGGGCCTCCACGGAAGGGCCCTGTCCCTCCCGTTGTGTTTCCTTGAGGTAATCAGAAACCGCTGAGGATCCCTATAGGAGCTCCGGTTTGAAGCTGGGCGACCCTGGCTAAACCTTATTCCCCTCCGTGGTAAACGAGACAGTGGCGGGTCCTAAGCTGCCTGAAGTACACTTGCTCGCGCCCACCTTCTCTTTGCTGCCGGAAGGCCTCCCACAAGACGTCTGAGTTTACTCGTGACAGCAGAAGTCTGAGTTTACGCGTGTGAGGCCTGCTGCTCTCGGTTCCTTGCTGGGAGCTTCAGCAGGAGCGCTCGGGAGCTCGCCGGCACAAGAACTGTGAGTCCCCTCGCCCCACCCCGGCCTCAAGCAAAAGTCCAGATTTCCCCCGTCAGGAACACCTCGGAGTGCCATAGGAGCGAAGAAGCGTGCGTTAACGGAGGGCCTCAACAGTGCTAGGGCTTTATTTCACGAGACACCGTGCACTCACGTTCGTTGTAACAACTGTCAAAGGGCACTGGATGCCTTCCAACTCCTCCCTGGCGTTTGAGCCACAGGAAGTAAATGCATTCGTTTGATTAAGCTCCGTGAACGTGCAACGACGATGGCGAAGCGCTGCCCTGTTCGCTCGAAAGCTCTCGTTTGTACGGCCTTCACACGGCCTCAAGGTACGCCGTGCTAAACAGCCTTACATTCCACGCTGGTGTGCCCCCAATTGGGAATGTGGGCTCTTCTGTGAGACACCAGTGTGCGTCCCAAAGGAAACCGGGGGGGGGGGCTCCCCCAGGACGCCTGCGTACGGCAGTCGGTGGCCAGATGTTTACTTCCAGCCGGAGAAAGAGAAAAAGGACAGCTTTCCCAGGGACAATTCTGGACCCTTGGGAACATCCAGAATCACCAAAGCCTAAACTTGGCACGGCCTGGGGAACGCTCTTCCGCACGTCCAGCAATCCCCACGTCAAAACCTTTCTCGGCAGAGGCAGGCACTCTCTCCCTTGTACTAGATAGCTCGGCAGAGCCTCCCGAGAAACATGCTGCGTCATTCAGCTTGAAAGTGGGACGCGGATGGGAGAGTACGCTTTCTCCCCGTTTGGAGGCGCCGTGCGCTTGGCTTCAAAGCTGCCCGAACAGCACTAGCGGCCCGACGTCTCTGCACGGCAGGATTGTCGTTGTGGGCCGAGGCTGCGTGTTCTCTCAAAGCGGACAACCGTGCTGGCAATACCTTGCTAGAAACCCCTCCCACGGCCCTACATGTTCAGCTCCGGCCAAACGAAAGGTGACCTCAGGCCTCAAGGTAAGTTCCAGCGTTTCACGTCGGGGGAGTTGGGTGTGCAGGGGTTTCCATGAGGCCAGACTCCACCACGGAGTGCCTTAACTCTGCGACGCTCCTGGGGGCACACAGGATAGGAGCTCGTTCGCCAGTTTCGCAGGATGACTTCTCTCCGTGCCGGAACGGCGGCTCCTGGCTTCTAGAGGAACCTTAGCCTAAACAGGCCCCTGGAGAAAGCTCTTCACATTCAGAGCAAGGGCAAGGTACTGCTCTCTGGCTTGCCTGGGTTGAGTGCCCCAGTCGTCAAAGAGCCTCGCGAAAGCAGTGCTGCGCAGACTCCCTTTGCCGGTCGAACGGCCTCCTTGACTGAAAGAGAACTGCAGTGCCAAAAGGCACGGTGCTGACGACTGGCTCCAGGAAGAGACTCGGGACAGCACTCTCCTAGAAGCGAAAGCTAGGCTGTGCGCCCAGCCTGAGGAGCAGTACGTACGTTTGCCACACTTCTTTACACAGCTAGGCATGAGCCAGAGAGCCTTGGTCACTGAGGCCTACCTAAGGGACTGCCATACTTACCCAGTAGCTCCCACGCAGAGGTCCCTGTGCCCAAACGGGCCTCCACGGAAGGGCCCTGTCCCTCCCGTTGTGTTTCCTTGAGGTAATCAGAAACCGCTGAGGATCCCTATAGGAGCTCCGGTTTGAAGCTGGGCGACCCTGGCTAAACCTTATTCCCCTCCGTGGTAAACGAGACAGTGGCGGGTCCTAAGCTGCCTGAAGTACACTTGCTCGCGCCCACCTTCTCTTTGCTGCCGGAAGGCCTCCCACAAGACGTCTGAGTTTACTCGTGACAGCAGAAGTCTGAGTTTACGCGTGTGAGGCCTGCTGCTCTCGGTTCCTTGCTGGGAGCTTCAGCAGGAGCGCTCGGGAGCTCGCCGGCACAAGAACTGTGAGTCCCCTCGCCCCACCCCGGCCTCAAGCAAAAGTCCAGATTTCCCCCGTCAGGAACACCTCGGAGTGCCATAGGAGCGAAGAAGCGTGCGTTAACGGAGGGCCTCAACAGTGCTAGGGCTTTATTTCACGAGACACCGTGCACTCACGTTCGTTGTAACAACTGTCAAAGGGCACTGGATGCCTTCCAACTCCTCTCTGGCGTTTGAGCCACAGGAAGTAAATGCATTCGTTTGATTAAGCTCCGTGAACGTGCAACGACGATGGCGAAGCGCTGCCCTGTTCGCTCGAAAGCTCTCGTTTGTACGGCCTTCACACGGCCTCAAGGTACGCCGTGCTAAACAGCCTTACATTCCACGCTGGTGTGCCCCCAATTGGGAATGTGGGCTCTTCTGTGAGACACCAGTGTGCGTCCCAAAGGAAACCGGCGGGGGGGGGGCTCCCCCAGGACGCCTGCGTACGGCAGTCGGTGGCCAGATGTTTACTTCCAGCCGGAGAAAGAGAAAAAGGACAGCTTTCCCAGGGACAATTCTGGACCCTTGGGAACATCCAGAATCACCAAAGCCTAAACTTGGCACGGCCTGGGGAACGCTCTTCCGCACGTCCAGCAATCCCCACGTCAAAACCTTTCTCGGCAGAGGCAGGCACTCTCTCCCTTGTACTAGATAGCTCGGCAGAGCCTCCCGAGAAACATGCTGCGTCATTCAGCTTGAAAGTGGGACGCGGATGGGAGAGTACGCTTTCTCCCCGTTTGGAGGCGCCGTGCGCTTGGCTTCAAAGCTGCCCGAACAGCACTAGCGGCCCGACGTCTCTGCACGGCAGGATTGTCGTTGTGGGCCGAGGCTGCGTGTTCTCTCAAAGCGGAAAACCGTGCTGGCAATACCTTGCTAGGAACCCCTCCCACGGCACTACATGTTCAGCTCCGGCCAAACGAAAGGTGACCTCAGGCCTCAAGGTAAGTTCCAGCGTTTCACGTCGGGGGAGTTGGGTGTGCAGGGGTTTCCATGAGGCCAGACTCCACCACGGAGTGCCTTAACTCTGCGACGCTCCTGGGGGCACACAGGATAGGAGCTCGTTCGCCAGTTTCGCAGGATGACTTCTCTCCGTGCCGGAACGGCGGCTCCTGGCTTCTAGAGGAACCTTAGCCTAAACAGGCCCCTGGAGAAAGCTCTTCACATTCAGAGCAAGGGCAAGGTACTGCTCTCTGGCTTGCCTGGGTTGAGTGCCCCAGTCGTCAAAGAGCCTCGCGAAAGCAGTGCTGCGCAGACTCCCTTTGCCGGTCGAACGGCCTCCTTGACTGAAAGAGAACTGCAGTGCCAAAAGGCACGGTGCTGACGACTGGCTCCAGGAAGAGACTCGGGACAGCACTCTCCTAGAAGCGAAAGCTAGGCTGTGCGCCCAGCCTGAGGAGCAGTACGTACGTTTGCCACACTTCTTTACACAGCTAGGCATGAGCCAGAGAGCCTTGGTCACTGAGGCCTACCTAAGGGACTGCCATACTTACCCAGTAGCTCCCACGCAGAGGTCCCTGTGCCCAAACGGGCCTCCACGGAAGGGCCCTGTCCCTCCCGTTGTGTTTCCTTGAGGTAATCAGAAACCGCTGAGGATCCCTATAGGAGCTCCGGTTTGAAGCTGGGCGACCCTGGCTAAACCTTATTCCCCTCCGTGGTAAACGAGACAGTGGCGGGTCCTAAGCTGCCTGAAGTACACTTGCTCGCGCCCACCTTCTCTTTGCTGCCGGAAGGCCTCCCACAAGACGTCTGAGTTTACTCGTGACAGCAGAAGTCTGAGTTTACGCGTGTGAGGCCTGCTGCTCTCGGTTCCTTGCTGGGAGCTTCAGCAGGAGCGCTCGGGAGCTCGCCGGCACAAGAACTGTGTGAGTCCCCTCGCCCCACCCCGGCCTCAAGCAAAAGTCCAGATTTCCCCCGTCAGGAACACCTCGGAGTGCCATAGGAGCGAAGAAGCGTGCGTTAACGGAGGGCCTCAACAGTGCTAGGGCTTTATTTCACGAGACACCGTGCACTCACGTTCGTTGTAACAACTGTCAAAGGGCACTGGATGCCTTCCAACTCCTCCCTGGCGTTTGAGCCACAGGAAGTAAATGCATTCGTTTGATTAAGCTCCGTGAACGTGCAACGACGATGGCGAAGCGCTGCCCTGTTCGCTCGAAAGCTCTCGTTTGTACGGCCTTCACACGGCCTCAAGGTACGCCGTGCTAAACAGCCTTACATTCCACGCTGGTGTGCCCCCAATTGGGAATGTGGGCTCTTCTGTGAGACACCAGTGTGCGTCCCAAAGGAAACCGGCGGGGGGGGGGGCTCCCCCAGGACGCCTGCGTACGGCAGTCGGTGGCCAGATGTTTACTTCCAGCCGGAGAAAGAGAAAAAGGACAGCTTTCCCAGGGACAATTCTGGACCCTTGGGAACATCCAGAATCACCAAAGCCTAAACTTGGCACGGCCTGGGGAACGCTCTTCCGCACGTCCAGCAATCCCCACGTCAAAACCTTTCTCGGCAGAGGCAGGCACTCTCTCCCTTGTACTAGATAGCTCGGCAGAGCCTCCCGAGAAACATGCTGCGTCATTCAGCTTGAAAGTGGGACGCGGATGGGAGAGTACGCTTTCTCCCCGTTTGGAGGTGCCGTGCGCTTGGCTTCAAAGCTGCCCGAACAGCACTAGCGGCCCGACGTCTCTGCACGGCAGGATTGTCGTTGTGGGCCGAGGCTGCGTGTTCTCTCAAAGCGGAAAACCGTGCTGGCAATACCTTGCTAGGAACCCCTTCCACGGCACTACATGTTCAGCTCCGGCCAAACGAAAGGTGACCTCAGGCCTCAAGGTAAGTTCCAGCGTTTCACGTCGGGGGAGTTGGGTGTGCAGGGGTTTCCATGAGGCCAGACTCCACCACGGAGTGCCTTAACTCTGCGACGCTCCTGGGGGCACACAGGATAGGAGCTCGTTCGCCAGTTTCGCAGGATGACTTCTCTCCGTGCCGGAACGGCGGCTCCTGGCTTCTAGAGGAACCTTAGCCTAAACAGGCCCCTGGAGAAAGCTCTTCACATTCAGAGCAAGGGCAAGGTACTGCTCTCTGGCTTGCCTGGGTTGAGTGCCCCAGTCGTCAAAGAGCCTCGCGAAAGCAGTGCTGCGCAGACTCCCTTTGCCGGTCGAACGGCCTCCTTGACTGAAAGAGAACTGCAGTGCCAAAAGGCACGGTGCTGACGACTGGCTCCAGGAAGAGACTCGGGACAGCACTCTCCTAGAAGCGAAAGCTAGGCTGTGCGCCCAGCCTGAGGAGCAGTACGTACGTTTGCCACACTTCTTTACACAGCTAGGCATGAGCCAGAGAGCCTTGGTCACTGAGGCCTACCTAAGGGACTGCCATACTTACCCAGTAGCTCCCACGCAGAGGTCCCTGTGCCCAAACGGGCCTCCACGGAAGGGCCCTGTCCCTCCCGTTGTGTTTCCTTGAGGTAATCAGAAACCGCTGAGGATCCCTATAGGAGCTCCGGTTTGAAGCTGGGCGACCCTGGCTAAACCTTATTCCCCTCCGTGGTAAACGAGACAGTGGCGGGTCCTAAGCTGCCTGAAGTACACTTGCTCGCGCCCACCTTCTCTTTGCTGCCGGAAGGCCTCCCACAAGACGTCTGAGTTTACTCGTGACAGCAGAAGTCTGAGTTTACGCGTGTGAGGCCTGCTGCTCTCGGTTCCTTGCTGGGAGCTTCAGCAGGAGCGCTCGGGAGCTCGCCGGCACAAGAACTGTGAGTCCCCTCGCCCCACCCCGGCCTCAAGCAAAAGTCCAGATTTCCCCCGTCAGGAACACCTCGGAGTGCCATAGGAGCGAAGAAGCGTGCGTTAACGGAGGGCCTCAACAGTGCTAGGGCTTTATTTCACGAGACACCGTGCACTCACGTTCGTTGTAACAACTGTCAAAGGGCACTGGATGCCTTCCAACTCCTCCCTGGCGTTTGAGCCACAGGAAGTAAATGCATTCGTTTGATTAAGCTCCGTGAACGTGCAACGACGATGGCGAAGCGCTGCCCTGTTCGCTCGAAAGCTCTCGTTTGTACGGCCTTCACACGGCCTCAAGGTACGCCGTGCTAAACAGCCTTACATTCCACGCTGGTGTGCCCCCAATTGGGAATGTGGGCTCTTCTGTGAGACACCAGTGTGCGTCCCAAAGGAAACCGGGGGGGGGGGGCTCCCCCAGGACGCCTGCGTACGGCAGTCGGTGGCCAGATGTTTACTTCCAGCCGGAGAAAGAGAAAAAGGACAGCTTTCCCAGGGACAATTCTGGACCCTTGGGAACATCCAGAATCACCAAAGCCTAAACTTGGCACGGCCTGGGGAACGCTCTTCCGCACGTCCAGCAATCCCCACGTCAAAACCTTTCTCGGCAGAGGCAGGCACTCTCTCCCTTGTACTAGATAGCTCGGCAGAGCCTCCCGAGAAACATGCTGCGTCATTCAGCTTGAAAGTGGGACGCGGATGGGAGAGTACGCTTTCTCCCCGTTTGGAGGCGCCGTGCGCTTGGCTTCAAAGCTGCCCGAACAGCACTAGCGGCCCGACGTCTCTGCACGGCAGGATTGTCGTTGTGGGCCGAGGCTGCGTGTTCTCTCAAAGCGGACAACCGTGCTGGCAATACCTTGCTAGAAACCCCTCCCACGGCCCTACATGTTCAGCTCCGGCCAAACGAAAGGTGACCTCAGGCCTCAAGGTAAGTTCCAGCGTTTCACGTCGGGGGAGTTGGGTGTGCAGGGGTTTCCATGAGGCCAGACTCCACCACGGAGTGCCTTAACTCTGCGACGCTCCTGGGGGCACACAGGATAGGAGCTCGTTCGCCAGTTTCGCAGGATGACTTCTCTCCGTGCCGGAACGGCGGCTCCTGGCTTCTAGAGGAACCTTAGCCTAAACAGGCCCCTGGAGAAAGCTCTTCACATTCAGAGCAAGGGCAAGGTACTGCTCTCTGGCTTGCCTGGGTTGAGTGCCCCAGTCGTCAAAGAGCCTCGCGAAAGCAGTGCTGCGCAGACTCCCTTTGCCGGTCGAACGGCCTCCTTGACTGAAAGAGAACTGCAGTGCCAAAAGGCACGGTGCTGACGACTGGCTCCAGGAAGAGACTCGGGACAGCACTCTCCTAGAAGCGAAAGCTAGGCTGTGCGCCCAGCCTGAGGAGCAGTACGTACGTTTGCCACACTTCTTTACACAGCTAGGCATGAGCCAGAGAGCCTTGGTCACTGAGGCCTACCTAAGGGACTGCCATACTTACCCAGTAGCTCCCACGCAGAGGTCCCTGTGCCCAAACGGGCCTCCACGGAAGGGCCCTGTTCCTCCCGTTGTGTTTCCTTGAGGTAATCAGAAACCGCTGAGGATCCCTATAGGAGCTCCGGTTTGAAGCTGGGCGACCCTGGCTAAACCTTATTCCCCTCCGTGGTAAACGAGACAGTGGCGGGTCCTAAGCTGCCTGAAGTACACTTGCTCGCGCCCACCTTCTCTTTGCTGCCGGAAGGCCTCCCACAAGACGTCTGAGTTTACTCGTGACAGCAGAAGTCTGAGTTTACGCGTGTGAGGCCTGCTGCTCTCGGTTCCTTGCTGGGAGCTTCAGCAGGAGCGCTCGGGAGCTCGCCGGCACAAGAACTGTGAGTCCCCTCGCCCCACCCCGGCCTCAAGCAAAAGTCCAGATTTCCCCCGTCAGGAACACCTCGGAGTGCCATAGGAGCGAAGAAGCGTGCGTTAACGGAGGGCCTCAACAGTGCTAGGGCTTTATTTCACGAGACACCGTGCACTCACGTTCGTTGTAACAACTGTCAAAGGGCACTGGATGCCTTCCAACTCCTCTCTGGCGTTTGAGCCACAGGAAGTAAATGCATTCGTTTGATTAAGCTCCGTGAACGTGCAACGACGATGGCGAAGCGCTGCCCTGTTCGCTCGAAAGCTCTCGTTTGTACGGCCTTCACACGGCCTCAAGGTACGCCGTGCTAAACAGCCTTACATTCCACGCTGGTGTGCCCCCAATTGGGAATGTGGGCTCTTCTGTGAGACACCAGTGTGCGTCCCAAAGGAAACCGGCGGGGGGGGGGGGCTCCCCCAGGACGCCTGCGTACGGCAGTCGGTGGCCAGATGTTTACTTCCAGCCGGAGAAAGAGAAAAAGGACAGCTTTCCCAGGGACAATTCTGGACCCTTGGGAACATCCAGAATCACCAAAGCCTAAACTTGGCACGGCCTGGGGAACGCTCTTCCGCACGTCCAGCAATCCCCACGTCAAAACCTTTCTCGGCAGAGGCAGGCACTCTCTCCCTTGTACTAGATAGCTCGGCAGAGCCTCCCGAGAAACATGCTGCGTCATTCAGCTTGAAAGTGGGACGCGGATGGGAGAGTACGCTTTCTCCCCGTTTGGAGGCGCCGTGCGCTTGGCTTCAAAGCTGCCCGAACAGCACTAGCGGCCCGACGTCTCTGCACGGCAGGATTGTCGTTGTGGGCCGAGGCTGCGTGTTCTCTCAAAGCGGAAAACCGTGCTGGCAATACCTTGCTAGGAACCCCTCCCACGGCACTACATGTTCAGCTCCGGCCAAACGAAAGGTGACCTCAGGCCTCAAGGTAAGTTCCAGCGTTTCACGTCGGGGGAGTTGGGTGTGCAGGGGTTTCCATGAGGCCAGACTCCACCACGGAGTGCCTTAACTCTGCGACGCTCCTGGGGGCACACAGGATAGGAGCTCGTTCGCCAGTTTCGCAGGATGACTTCTCTCCGTGCCGGAACGGCGGCTCCTGGCTTCTAGAGGAACCTTAGCCTAAACAGGCCCCTGGAGAAAGCTCTTCACATTCAGAGCAAGGGCAAGGTACTGCTCTCTGGCTTGCCTGGGTTGAGTGCCCCAGTCGTCAAAGAGCCTCGCGAAAGCAGTGCTGCGCAGACTCCCTTTGCCGGTCGAACGGCCTCCTTGACTGAAAGAGAACTGCAGTGCCAAAAGGCACGGTGCTGACGACTGGCTCCAGGAAGAGACTCGGGACAGCACTCTCCTAGAAGCGAAAGCTAGGCTGTGCGCCCAGCCTGAGGAGCAGTACGTACGTTTGCCACACTTCTTTACACAGCTAGGCATGAGCCAGAGAGCCTTGGTCACTGAGGCCTACCTAAGGGACTGCCATACTTACCCAGTAGCTCCCACGCAGAGGTCCCTGTGCCCAAACGGGCCTCCACGGAAGGGCCCTGTCCCTCCCGTTGTGTTTCCTTGAGGTAATCAGAAACCGCTGAGGATCCCTATAGGAGCTCCGGTTTGAAGCTGGGCGACCCTGGCTAAACCTTATTCCCCTCCGTGGTAAACGAGACAGTGGCGGGTCCTAAGCTGCCTGAAGTACACTTGCTCGCGCCCACCTTCTCTTTGCTGCCGGAAGGCCTCCCACAAGACGTCTGAGTTTACTCGTGACAGCAGAAGTCTGAGTTTACGCGTGTGAGGCCTGCTGCTCTCGGTTCCTTGCTGGGAGCTTCAGCAGGAGCGCTCGGGAGCTCGCCGGCACAAGAACTGTGAGTCCCCTCGCCCCACCCCGGCCTCAAGCAAAAGTCCAGATTTCCCCCGTCAGGAACACCTCGGAGTGCCATAGGAGCGAAGAAGCGTGCGTTAACGGAGGGCCTCAACAGTGCTAGGGCTTTATTTCACGAGACACCGTGCACTCACGTTCGTTGTAACAACTGTCAAAGGGCACTGGATGCCTTCCAACTCCTCCCTGGCGTTTGAGCCACAGGAAGTAAATGCATTCGTTTGATTAAGCTCCGTGAACGTGCAACGACGATGGCGAAGCGCTGCCCTGTTCGCTCGAAAGCTCTCGTTTGTACGGCCTTCACACGGCCTCAAGGTACGCCGTGCTAAACAGCCTTACATTCCACGCTGGTGTGCCCCCAATTGGGAATGTGGGCTCTTCTGTGAGACACCAGTGTGCGTCCCAAAGGAAACCGGGGGGGGGGGGCTCCCCCAGGACGCCTGCGTACGGCAGTCGGTGGCCAGATGTTTACTTCCAGCCGGAGAAAGAGAAAAAGGACAGCTTTCCCAGGGACAATTCTGGACCCTTGGGAACATCCAGAATCACCAAAGCCTAAACTTGGCACGGCCTGGGGAACGCTCTTCCGCACGTCCAGCAATCCCCACGTCAAAACCTTTCTCGGCAGAGGCAGGCACTCTCTCCCTTGTACTAGATAGCTCGGCAGAGCCTCCCGAGAAACATGCTGCGTCATTCAGCTTGAAAGTGGGACGCGGATGGGAGAGTACGCTTTCTCCCCGTTTGGAGGCGCCGTGCGCTTGGCTTCAAAGCTGCCCGAACAGCACTAGCGGCCCGACGTCTCTGCACGGCAGGATTGTCGTTGTGGGCCGAGGCTGCGTGTTCTCTCAAAGCGGACAACCGTGCTGGCAATACCTTGCTAGAAACCCCTCCCACGGCCCTACATGTTCAGCTCCGGCCAAACGAAAGGTGACCTCAGGCCTCAAGGTAAGTTCCAGCGTTTCACGTCGGGGGAGTTGGGTGTGCAGGGGTTTCCATGAGGCCAGACTCCACCACGGAGTGCCTTAACTCTGCGACGCTCCTGGGGGCACACAGGATAGGAGCTCGTTCGCCAGTTTCGCAGGATGACTTCTCTCCGTGCCGGAACGGCGGCTCCTGGCTTCTAGAGGAACCTTAGCCTAAACAGGCCCCTGGAGAAAGCTCTTCACATTCAGAGCAAGGGCAAGGTACTGCTCTCTGGCTTGCCTGGGTTGAGTGCCCCAGTCGTCAAAGAGCCTCGCGAAAGCAGTGCTGCGCAGACTCCCTTTGCCGGTCGAACGGCCTCCTTGACTGAAAGAGAACTGCAGTGCCAAAAGGCACGGTGCTGACGACTGGCTCCAGGAAGAGACTCGGGACAGCACTCTCCTAGAAGCGAAAGCTAGGCTGTGCGCCCAGCCTGAGGAGCAGTACGTACGTTTGCCACACTTCTTTACACAGCTAGGCATGAGCCAGAGAGCCTTGGTCACTGAGGCCTACCTAAGGGACTGCCATACTTACCCAGTAGCTCCCACGCAGAGGTCCCTGTGCCCAAACGGGCCTCCACGGAAGGGCCCTGTCCCTCCCGTTGTGTTTCCTTGAGGTAATCAGAAACCGCTGAGGATCCCTATAGGAGCTCCGGTTTGAAGCTGGGCGACCCTGGCTAAACCTTATTCCCCTCCGTGGTAAACGAGACAGTGGCGGGTCCTAAGCTGCCTGAAGTACACTTGCTCGCGCCCACCTTCTCTTTGCTGCCGGAAGGCCTCCCACAAGACGTCTGAGTTTACTCGTGACAGCAGAAGTCTGAGTTTACGCGTGTGAGGCCTGCTGCTCTCGGTTCCTTGCTGGGAGCTTCAGCAGGAGCGCTCGGGAGCTCGCCGGCACAAGAACTGTGAGTCCCCTCGCCCCACCCCGGCCTCAAGCAAAAGTCCAGATTTCCCCCGTCAGGAACACCTCGGAGTGCCATAGGAGCGAAGAAGCGTGCGTTAACAGAGGGCCTCAACAGTGCTAGGGCTTTATTTCACGAGACACCGTGCACTCACGTTCGTTGTAACAACTGTCAAAGGGCACTGGATGCCTTCCAACTCCTCTCTGGC
The DNA here is from genome assembly GCF_039906515.1 of Pseudorca crassidens. Lineage (NCBI taxonomy): Eukaryota > Metazoa > Chordata > Mammalia > Artiodactyla > Delphinidae > Pseudorca > Pseudorca crassidens. The sequence continues at coordinate 57,428,051 of NC_090310.1, forward strand.
GTTTGAGCCACAGGAAGTAAATGCATTCGTTTGATTAAGCTCCGTGAACGTGCAACGACGATGGCGAAGCGCTGCCCTGTTCGCTCGAAAGCTCTCGTTTGTACGGCCTTCACACGGCCTCAAGGTACGCCGTGCTAAACAGCCTTACATTCCACGCTGGTGTGCCCCCAATTGGGAATGTGGGCTCTTCTGTGAGACACCAGTGTGCGTCCCAAAGGAAACCGGCGGGGGGGGGGGCTCCCCCAGGACGCCTGCGTACGGCAGTCGGTGGCCAGATGTTTACTTCCAGCCGGAGAAAGAGAAAAAGGACAGCTTTCCCAGGGACAATTCTGGACCCTTGGGAACATCCAGAATCACCAAAGCCTAAACTTGGCACGGCCTGGGGAACGCTCTTCCGCACGTCCAGCAATCCCCACGTCAAAACCTTTCTCGGCAGAGGCAGGCACTCTCTCCCTTGTACTAGATAGCTCGGCAGAGCCTCCCGAGAAACATGCTGCGTCATTCAGCTTGAAAGTGGGACGCGGATGGGAGAGTACGCTTTCTCCCCGTTTGGAGGCGCCGTGCGCTTGGCTTCAAAGCTGCCCGAACAGCACTAGCGGCCCGACGTCTCTGCACGGCAGGATTGTCGTTGTGGGCCGAGGCTGCGTGTTCTCTCAAAGCGGAAAACCGTGCTGGCAATACCTTGCTAGGAACCCCTCCCACGGCACTACATGTTCAGCTCCGGCCAAACGAAAGGTGACCTCAGGCCTCAAGGTAAGTTCCAGCGTTTCACGTCGGGGGAGTTGGGTGTGCAGGGGTTTCCATGAGGCCAGACTCCACCACGGAGTGCCTTAACTCTGCGACGCTCCTGGGGGCACACAGGATAGGAGCTCGTTCGCCAGTTTCGCAGGATGACTTCTCTCCGTGCCGGAACGGCGGCTCCTGGCTTCTAGAGGAACCTTAGCCTAAACAGGCCCCTGGAGAAAGCTCTTCACATTCAGAGCAAGGGCAAGGTACTGCTCTCTGGCTTGCCTGGGTTGAGTGCCCCAGTCGTCAAAGAGCCTCGCGAAAGCAGTGCTGCGCAGACTCCCTTTGCCGGTCGAACGGCCTCCTTGACTGAAAGAGAACTGCAGTGCCAAAAGGCACGGTGCTGACGACTGGCTCCAGGAAGAGACTCGGGACAGCACTCTCCTAGAAGCGAAAGCTAGGCTGTGCGCCCAGCCTGAGGAGCAGTACGTACGTTTGCCACACTTCTTTACACAGCTAGGCATGAGCCAGAGAGCCTTGGTCACTGAGGCCTACCTAAGGGACTGCCATACTTACCCAGTAGCTCCCACGCAGAGGTCCCTGTGCCCAAACGGGCCTCCACGGAAGGGCCCTGTCCCTCCCGTTGTGTTTCCTTGAGGTAATCAGAAACCGCTGAGGATCCCTATAGGAGCTCCGGTTTGAAGCTGGGCGACCCTGGCTAAACCTTATTCCCCTCCGTGGTAAACGAGACAGTGGCGGGTCCTAAGCTGCCTGAAGTACACTTGCTCGCGCCCACCTTCTCTTTGCTGCCGGAAGGCCTCCCACAAGACGTCTGAGTTTACTCGTGACAGCAGAAGTCTGAGTTTACGCGTGTGAGGCCTGCTGCTCTCGGTTCCTTGCTGGGAGCTTCAGCAGGAGCGCTCGGGAGCTCGCCGGCACAAGAACTGTGTGAGTCCCCTCGCCCCACCCCGGCCTCAAGCAAAAGTCCAGATTTCCCCCGTCAGGAACACCTCGGAGTGCCATAGGAGCGAAGAAGCGTGCATTAACGGAGGGCCTCAACAGTGCTAGGGCTTTATTTCACGAGACACCGTGCACTCACGTTCGTTGTAACAACTGTCAAAGGGCACTGGATGCCTTCCAACTCCTCCCTGGCGTTTGAGCCACAGGAAGTAAATGCATTCGTTTGATTAAGCTCCGTGAACGTGCAACGACGATGGCGAAGCGCTGCCCTGTTCGCTCGAAAGCTCTCGTTTGTACGGCCTTCACACGGCCTCAAGGTACGCCGTGCTAAACAGCCTTACATTCCACGCTGGTGTGCCCCCAATTGGGAATGTGGGCTCTTCTGTGAGACACCAGTGTGCGTCCCAAAGGAAACCGGCGGGGGGGGGGGCTCCCCCAGGACGCCTGCGTACGGCAGTCGGTGGCCAGATGTTTACTTCCAGCCGGAGAAAGAGAAAAAGGACAGCTTTCCCAGGGACAATTCTGGACCCTTGGGAACATCCAGAATCACCAAAGCCTAAACTTGGCACGGCCTGGGGAACGCTCTTCCGCACGTCCAGCAATCCCCACGTCAAAACCTTTCTCGGCAGAGGCAGGCACTCTCTCCCTTGTACTAGATAGCTCGGCAGAGCCTCCCGAGAAACATGCTGCGTCATTCAGCTTGAAAGTGGGACGCGGATGGGAGAGTACGCTTTCTCCCCGTTTGGAGGTGCCGTGCGCTTGGCTTCAAAGCTGCCCGAACAGCACTAGCGGCCCGACGTCTCTGCACGGCAGGATTGTCGTTGTGGGCCGAGGCTGCGTGTTCTCTCAAAGCGGAAAACCGTGCTGGCAATACCTTGCTAGGAACCCCTCCCACGGCACTACATGTTCAGCTCCGGCCAAACGAAAGGTGACCTCAGGCCTCAAGGTAAGTTCCAGCGTTTCACGTCGGGGGAGTTGGGTGTGCAGGGGTTTCCATGAGGCCAGACTCCACCACGGAGTGCCTTAACTCTGCGACGCTCCTGGGGGCACACAGGATAGGAGCTCGTTCGCCAGTTTCGCAGGATGACTTCTCTCCGTGCCGGAACGGCGGCTCCTGGCTTCTAGAGGAACCTTAGCCTAAACAGGCCCCTGGAGAAAGCTCTTCACATTCAGAGCAAGGGCAAGGTACTGCTCTCTGGCTTGCCTGGGTTGAGTGCCCCAGTCGTCAAAGAGCCTCGCGAAAGCAGTGCTGCGCAGACTCCCTTTGCCGGTCGAACGGCCTCCTTGACTGAAAGAGAACTGCAGTGCCAAAAGGCACGGTGCTGACGACTGGCTCCAGGAAGAGACTCGGGACAGCACTCTCCTAGAAGCGAAAGCTAGGCTGTGCGCCCAGCCTGAGGAGCAGTACGTACGTTTGCCACACTTCTTTACACAGCTAGGCATGAGCCAGAGAGCCTTGGTCACTGAGGCCTACCTAAGGGACTGCCATACTTACCCAGTAGCTCCCACGCAGAGGTCCCTGTGCCCAAACGGGCCTCCACGGAAGGGCCCTGTCCCTCCCGTTGTGTTTCCTTGAGGTAATCAGAAACCGCTGAGGATCCCTATAGGAGCTCCGGTTTGAAGCTGGGCGACCCTGGCTAAACATTATTCCCCTCCGTGGTAAACGAGACAGTGGCGGGTCCTAAGCTGCCTGAAGTACACTTGCTCGCGCCCACCTTCTCTTTGCTGCCGGAAGGCCTCCCACAAGACGTCTGAGTTTACTCGTGACAGCAGAAGTCTGAGTTTACGCGTGTGAGGCCTGCTGCTCTCGGTTCCTTGCTGGGAGCTTCAGCAGGAGCGCTCGGGAGCTCGCCGGCACAAGAACTGTGAGTCCCCTCGCCCCACCCCGGCCTCAAGCAAAAGTCCAGATTTCCCCCGTCAGGAACACCTCGGAGTGCCATAGGAGCGAAGAAGCGTGCGTTAACGGAGGGCCTCAACAGTGCTAGGGCTTTATTTCACGAGACACCGTGCACTCACGTTCGTTGTAACAACTGTCAAAGGGCACTGGATGCCTTCCAACTCCTCCCTGGCGTTTGAGCCACAGGAAGTAAATGCATTCGTTTGATTAAGCTCCGTGAACGTGCAACGACGATGGCGAAGCGCTGCCCTGTTCGCTCGAAAGCTCTCGTTTGTACGGCCTTCACACGGCCTCAAGGTACGCCGTGCTAAACAGCCTTACATTCCACGCTGGTGTGCCCCCAATTGGGAATGTGGGCTCTTCTGTGAGACACCAGTGTGCGTCCCAAAGGAAACCGGCGGGGGGGGGGGCTCCCCCAGGACGCCTGCGTACGGCAGTCGGTGGCCAGATGTTTACTTCCAGCCGGAGAAAGAGAAAAAGGACAGCTTTCCCAGGGACAATTCTGGACCCTTGGGAACATCCAGAATCACCAAAGCCTAAACTTGGCACGGCCTGGGGAACGCTCTTCCGCACGTCCAGCAATCCCCACGTCAAAACCTTTCTCGGCAGAGGCAGGCACTCTCTCCCTTGTACTAGATAGCTCGGCAGAGCCTCCCGAGAAACATGCTGCGTCATTCAGCTTGAAAGTGGGACGCGGATGGGAGAGTACGCTTTCTCCCCGTTTGGAGGCGCCGTGCGCTTGGCTTCAAAGCTGCCCGAACAGCACTAGCGGCCCGACGTCTCTGCACGGCAGGATTGTCGTTGTGGGCCGAGGCTGCGTGTTCTCTCAAAGCGGACAACCGTGCTGGCAATACCTTGCTAGAAACCCCTCCCACGGCCCTACATGTTCAGCTCCGGCCAAACGAAAGGTGACCTCAGGCCTCAAGGTAAGTTCCAGCGTTTCACGTCGGGGGAGTTGGGTGTGCAGGGGTTTCCATGAGGCCAGACTCCACCACGGAGTGCCTTAACTCTGCGACGCTCCTGGGGGCACACAGGATAGGAGCTCGTTCGCCAGTTTCGCAGGATGACTTCTCTCCGTGCCGGAACGGCGGCTCCTGGCTTCTAGAGGAACCTTAGCCTAAACAGGCCCCTGGAGAAAGCTCTTCACATTCAGAGCAAGGGCAAGGTACTGCTCTCTGGCTTGCCTGGGTTGAGTGCCCCAGTCGTCAAAGAGCCTCGCGAAAGCAGTGCTGCGCAGACTCCCTTTGCCGGTCGAACGGCCTCCTTGACTGAAAGAGAACTGCAGTGCCAAAAGGCACGGTGCTGACGACTGGCTCCAGGAAGAGACTCGGGACAGCACTCTCCTAGAAGCGAAAGCTAGGCTGTGCGCCCAGCCTGAGGAGCAGTACGTACGTTTGCCACACTTCTTTACACAGCTAGGCATGAGCCAGAGAGCCTTGGTCACTGAGGCCTACCTAAGGGACTGCCATACTTACCCAGTAGCTCCCACGCAGAGGTCCCTGTGCCCAAACGGGCCTCCACGGAAGGGCCCTGTCCCTCCCGTTGTGTTTCCTTGAGGTAATCAGAAACCGCTGAGGATCCCTATAGGAGCTCCGGTTTGAAGCTGGGCGACCCTGGCTAAACCTTATTCCCCTCCGTGGTAAACGAGACAGTGGCGGGTCCTAAGCTGCCTGAAGTACACTTGCTCGCGCCCACCTTCTCTTTGCTGCCGGAAGGCCTCCCACAAGACGTCTGAGTTTACTCGTGACAGCAGAAGTCTGAGTTTACGCGTGTGAGGCCTGCTGCTCTCGGTTCCTTGCTGGGAGCTTCAGCAGGAGCGCTCGGGAGCTCGCCGGCACAAGAACTGTGAGTCCCCTCGCCCCACCCCGGCCTCAAGCAAAAGTCCAGATTTCCCCCGTCAGGAACACCTCGGAGTGCCATAGGAGCGAAGAAGCGTGCGTTAACGGAGGGCCTCAACAGTGCTAGGGCTTTATTTCACGAGACACCGTGCACTCACGTTCGTTGTAACAACTGTCAAAGGGCACTGGATGCCTTCCAACTCCTCTCTGGCGTTTGAGCCACAGGAAGTAAATGCATTCGTTTGATTAAGCTCCGTGAACGTGCAACGACGATGGCGAAGCGCTGCCCTGTTCGCTCGAAAGCTCTCGTTTGTACGGCCTTCACACGGCCTCAAGGTACGCCGTGCTAAACAGCCTTACATTCCACGCTGGTGTGCCCCCAATTGGGAATGTGGGCTCTTCTGTGAGACACCAGTGTGCGTCCCAAAGGAAACCGGCGGGGGGGGGGGCTCCCCCAGGACGCCTGCGTACGGCAGTCGGTGGCCAGATGTTTACTTCCAGCCGGAGAAAGAGAAAAAGGACAGCTTTCCCAGGGACAATTCTGGACCCTTGGGAACATCCAGAATCACCAAAGCCTAAACTTGGCACGGCCTGGGGAACGCTCTTCCGCACGTCCAGCAATCCCCACGTCAAAACCTTTCTCGGCAGAGGCAGGCACTCTCTCCCTTGTACTAGATAGCTCGGCAGAGCCTCCCGAGAAACATGCTGCGTCATTCAGCTTGAAAGTGGGACGCGGATGGGAGAGTACGCTTTCTCCCCGTTTGGAGGCGCCGTGCGCTTGGCTTCAAAGCTGCCCGAACAGCACTAGCGGCCCGACGTCTCTGCACGGCAGGATTGTCGTTGTGGGCCGAGGCTGCGTGTTCTCTCAAAGCGGACAACCGTGCTGGCAATACCTTGCTAGGAACCCCTCCCACGGCACTACATGTTCAGCTCCGGCCAAACGAAAGGTGACCTCAGGCCTCAAGGTAAGTTCCAGCGTTTCACGTCGGGGGAGTTGGGTGTGCAGGGGTTTCCATGAGGCCAGACTCCACCACGGAGTGCCTTAACTCTGCGACGCTCCTGGGGGCACACAGGATAGGAGCTCGTTCGCCAGTTTCGCAGGATGACTTCTCTCCGTGCCGGAACGGCGGCTCCTGGCTTCTAGAGGAACCTTAGCCTAAACAGGCCCCTGGAGAAAGCTCTTCACATTCAGAGCAAGGGCAAGGTACTGCTCTCTGGCTTGCCTGGGTTGAGTGCCCCAGTCGTCAAAGAGCCTCGCGAAAGCAGTGCTGCGCAGACTCCCTTTGCCGGTCGAACGGCCTCCTTGACTGAAAGAGAACTGCAGTGCCAAAAGGCACGGTGCTGACGACTGGCTCCAGGAAGAGACTCGGGACAGCACTCTCCTAGAAGCGAAAGCTAGGCTGTGCGCCCAGCCTGAGGAGCAGTACGTACGTTTGCCACACTTCTTTACACAGCTAGGCATGAGCCAGAGAGCCTTGGTCACTGAGGCCTACCTAAGGGACTGCCATACTTACCCAGTAGCTCCCACGCAGAGGTCCCTGTGCCCAAACGGGCCTCCACGGAAGGGCCCTGTCCCTCCCGTTGTGTTTCCTTGAGGTAATCAGAAACCGCTGAGGATCCCTATAGGAGCTCCGGTTTGAAGCTGGGCGACCCTGGCTAAACCTTATTCCCCTCCGTGGTAAACGAGACAGTGGCGGGTCCTAAGCTGCCTGAAGTACACTTGCTCGCGCCCACCTTCTCTTTGCTGCCGGAAGGCCTCCCACAAGACGTCTGAGTTTACTCGTGACAGCAGAAGTCTGAGTTTACGCGTGTGAGGCCTGCTGCTCTCGGTTCCTTGCTGGGAGCTTCAGCAGGAGCGCTCGGGAGCTCGCCGGCACAAGAACTGTGAGTCCCCTCGCCCCACCCCGGCCTCAAGCAAAAGTCCAGATTTCCCCCGTCAGGAACACCTCGGAGTGCCATAGGAGCGAAGAAGCGTGCGTTAACGGAGGGCCTCAACAGTGCTAGGGCTTTATTTCACGAGACACCGTGCACTCACTTTCGTTGTAACAACTGTCAAAGGGCACTGGATGCCTTCCAACTCCTCTCTGGCGTTTGAGCCACAGGAAGTAAATGCATTCGTTTGATTAAGCTCCGTGAACGTGCAACGACGATGGCGAAGCGCTGCCCTGTTCGCTCGAAAGCTCTCGTTTGTACGGCCTTCACACGGCCTCAAGGTACGCCGTGCTAAACAGCCTTACATTCCACGCTGGTGTGCCCCCAATTGGGAATGTGGGCTCTTCTGTGAGACACCAGTGTGCGTCCCAAAGGAAACCGGGGGGGGGGGGCTCCCCCAGGACGCCTGCGTACGGCAGTCGGTGGCCAGATGTTTACTTCCAGCCGGAGAAAGAGAAAAAGGACAGCTTTCCCAGGGACAATTCTGGACCCTTGGGAACATCCAGAATCACCAAAGCCTAAACTTGGCACGGCCTGGGGAACGCTCTTCCGCACGTCCAGCAATCCCCACGTCAAAACCTTTCTCGGCAGAGGCAGGCACTCTCTCCCTTGTACTAGATAGCTCGGCAGAGCCTCCCGAGAAACATGCTGCGTCATTCAGCTTGAAAGTGGGACGCGGATGGGAGAGTACGCTTTCTCCCCGTTTGGAGGCGCCGTGCGCTTGGCTTCAAAGCTGCCCGAACAGCACTAGCGGCCCGACGTCTCTGCACGGCAGGATTGTCGTTGTGGGCCGAGGCTGCGTGTTCTCTCAAAGCGGAAAACCGTGCTGGCAATACCTTGCTAGGAACCCCTCCCACGGCACTACATGTTCAGCTCCGGCCAAACGAAAGGTGACCTCAGGCCTCAAGGTAAGTTCCAGCGTTTCACGTCGGGGGAGTTGGGTGTGCAGGGGTTTCCATGAGGCCAGACTCCACCACGGAGTGCCTTAACTCTGCGACGCTCCTGGGGGCACACAGGATAGGAGCTCGTTCGCCAGTTTCGCAGGATGACTTCTCTCCGTGCCGGAACGGCGGCTCCTGGCTTCTAGAGGAACCTTAGCCTAAACAGGCCCCTGGAGAAAGCTCTTCACATTCAGAGCAAGGGCAAGGTACTGCTCTCTGGCTTGCCTGGGTTGAGTGCCCCAGTCGTCAAAGAGCCTCGCGAAAGCAGTGCTGCGCAGACTCCCTTTGCCGGTCGAACGGCCTCCTTGACTGAAAGAGAACTGCAGTGCCAAAAGGCACGGTGCTGACGACTGGCTCCAGGAAGAGACTCGGGACAGCACTCTCCTAGAAGCGAAAGCTAGGCTGTGCGCCCAGCCTGAGGAGCAGTACGTACGTTTGCCACACTTCTTTACACAGCTAGGCATGAGCCAGAGAGCCTTGGTCACTGAGGCCTACCTAAGGGACTGCCATACTTACCCAGTAGCTCCCACGCAGAGGTCCCTGTGCCCAAACGGGCCTCCACGGAAGGGCCCTGTTCCTCCCGTTGTGTTTCCTTGAGGTAATCAGAAACCGCTGAGGATCCCTATAGGAGCTCCGGTTTGAAGCTGGGCGACCCTGGCTAAACCTTATTCCCCTCCGTGGTAAACGAGACAGTGGCGGGTCCTAAGCTGCCTGAAGTACACTTGCTCGCGCCCACCTTCTCTTTGCTGCCGGAAGGCCTCCCACAAGACGTCTGAGTTTACTCGTGACAGCAGAAGTCTGAGTTTACGCGTGTGAGGCCTGCTGCTCTCGGTTCCTTGCTGGGAGCTTCAGCAGGAGCGCTCGGGAGCTCGCCGGCACAAGAACTGTGAGTCCCCTCGCCCCACCCCGGCCTCAAGCAAAAGTCCAGATTTCCCCCGTCAGGAACACCTCGGAGTGCCATAGGAGCGAAGAAGCGTGCGTTAACGGAGGGCCTCAACAGTGCTAGGGCTTTATTTCACGAGACACCGTGCACTCACGTTCGTTGTAACAACTGTCAAAGGGCACTGGATGCCTTCCAACTCCTCTCTGGCGTTTGAGCCACAGGAAGTAAATGCATTCGTTTGATTAAGCTCCGTGAACGTGCAACGACGATGGCGAAGCGCTGCCCTGTTCGCTCGAAAGCTCTCGTTTGTACGGCCTTCACACGGCCTCAAGGTACGCCGTGCTAAACAGCCTTACATTCCACGCTGGTGTGCCCCCAATTGGGAATGTGGGCTCTTCTGTGAGACACCAGTGTGCGTCCCAAAGGAAACCGGCGGGGGGGGGGGCTCCCCCAGGACGCCTGCGTACGGCAGTCGGTGGCCAGATGTTTACTTCCAGCCGGAGAAAGAGAAAAAGGACAGCTTTCCCAGGGACAATTCTGGACCCTTGGGAACATCCAGAATCACCAAAGCCTAAACTTGGCACGGCCTGGGGAACGCTCTTCCGCACGTCCAGCAATCCCCACGTCAAAACCTTTCTCGGCAGAGGCAGGCACTCTCTCCCTTGTACTAGATAGCTCGGCAGAGCCTCCCGAGAAACATGCTGCGTCATTCAGCTTGAAAGTGGGACGCGGATGGGAGAGTACGCTTTCTCCCCGTTTGGAGGCGCCGTGCGCTTGGCTTCAAAGCTGCCCGAACAGCACTAGCGGCCCGACGTCTCTGCACGGCAGGATTGTCGTTGTGGGCCGAGGCTGCGTGTTCTCTCAAAGCGGAAAACCGTGCTGGCAATACCTTGCTAGGAACCCCTCCCACGGCACTACATGTTCAGCTCCGGCCAAACGAAAGGTGACCTCAGGCCTCAAGGTAAGTTCCAGCGTTTCACGTCGGGGGAGTTGGGTGTGCAGGGGTTTCCATGAGGCCAGACTCCACCACGGAGTGCCTTAACTCTGCGACGCTCCTGGGGGCACACAGGATAGGAGCTCGTTCGCCAGTTTCGCAGGATGACTTCTCTCCGTGCCGGAACGGCGGCTCCTGGCTTCTAGAGGAACCTTAGCCTAAACAGGCCCCTGGAGAAAGCTCTTCACATTCAGAGCAAGGGCAAGGTACTGCTCTCTGGCTTGCCTGGGTTGAGTGCCCCAGTCGTCAAAGAGCCTCGCGAAAGCAGTGCTGCGCAGACTCCCTTTGCCGGTCGAACGGCCTCCTTGACTGAAAGAGAACTGCAGTGCCAAAAGGCACGGTGCTGACGACTGGCTCCAGGAAGAGACTCGGGACAGCACTCTCCTAGAAGCGAAAGCTAGGCTGTGCGCCCAGCCTGAGGAGCAGTACGTACGTTTGCCACACTTCTTTACACAGCTAGGCATGAGCCAGAGAGCCTTGGTCACTGAGGCCTACCTAAGGGACTGCCATACTTACCCAGTAGCTCCCACGCAGAGGTCCCTGTGCCCAAAAGTGCCTCCACGGAAGGGCCCTGTCCCTCCCGTTGTGTTTCCTTGAGGTAATCAGAAACCGCTGAGGATCCCTATAGGAGCTCCGGTTTGAAGCTGGGCGACCCTGGCTAAACCTTATTCCCCTCCGTGGTAAACGAGACAGTGGCGGGTCCTAAGCTGCCTGAAGTACACTTGCTCGCGCCCACCTTCTCTTTGCTGCCGGAAGGCCTCCCACAAGACGTCTGAGTTTACTCGTGACAGCAGAAGTCTGAGTTTACGCGTGTGAGGCCTGCTGCTCTCGGTTCCTTGCTGGGAGCTTCAGCAGGAGCGCTCGGGAGCTCGCCGGCACAAGAACTGTGTGAGTCCCCTCGCCCCACCCCGGCCTCAAGCAAAAGTCCAGATTTCCCCCGTCAGGAACACCTCGGAGTGCCATAGGAGCGAAGAAGCGTGCGTTAACGGAGGGCCTCAACAGTGCTAGGGCTTTATTTCACGAGACACCGTGCACTCACGTTCGTTGTAACAACTGTCAAAGGGCACTGGATGCCTTCCAACTCCTCCCTGGCGTTTGAGCCACAGGAAGTAAATGCATTCGTTTGATTAAGCTCCGTGAACGTGCAACGACGATGGCGAAGCGCTGCCCTGTTCGCTCGAAAGCTCTCGTTTGTACGGCCTTCACACGGCCTCAAGGTACGCCGTGCTAAACAGCCTTACATTCCACGCTGGTGTGCCCCCAATTGGGAATGTGGGCTCTTCTGTGAGACACCAGTGTGCGTCCCAAAGGAAACCGGGGGGGGGGGGCTCCCCCAGGACGCCTGCGTACGGCAGTCGGTGGCCAGATGTTTACTTCCAGCCGGAGAAAGAGAAAAAGGACAGCTTTCCCAGGGACAATTCTGGACCCTTGGGAACATCCAGAATCACCAAAGCCTAAACTTGGCACGGCCTGGGGAACGCTCTTCCGCACGTCCAGCAATCCCCACGTCAAAACCTTTCTCGGCAGAGGCAGGCACTCTCTCCCTTGTACTAGATAGCTCGGCAGAGCCTCCCGAGAAACATGCTGCGTCATTCAGCTTGAAAGTGGGACGCGGATGGGAGAGTACGCTTTCTCCCCGTTTGGAGGCGCCGTGCGCTTGGCTTCAAAGCTGCCCGAACAGCACTAGCGGCCCGACGTCTCTGCACGGCAGGATTGTCGTTGTGGGCCGAGGCTGCGTGTTCTCTCAAAGCGGAAAACCGTGCTGGCAATACCTTGCTAGGAACCCCTCCCACGGCCCTACATGTTCAGCTCCGGCCAAACGAAAGGTGACCTCAGGCCTCAAGGTAAGTTCCAGCGTTTCACGTCGGGGGAGTTGGGTGTGCAGGGGTTTCCATGAGGCCAGACTCCACCACGGAGTGCCTTAACTCTGCGACGCTCCTGGGGGCACACAGGATAGGAGCTCGTTCGCCAGTTTCGCAGGATGACTTCTCTCCGTGCCGGAACGGCGGCTCCTGGCTTCTAGAGGAACCTTAGCCTAAACAGGCCCCTGGAGAAAGCTCTTCACATTCAGAGCAAGGGCAAGGTACTGCTCTCTGGCTTGCCTGGGTTGAGTGCCCCAGTCGTCAAAGAGCCTCGCGAAAGCAGTGCTGCGCAGACTCCCTTTGCCGGTCGAACGGCCTCCTTGACTGAAAGAGAACTGCAGTGCCAAAAGGCACGGTGCTGACGACTGGCTCCAGGAAGAGACTCGGGACAGCACTCTCCTAGAAGCGAAAGCTAGGCTGTGCGCCCAGCCTGAGGAGCAGTACGTACGTTTGCCACACTTCTTTACACAGCTAGGCATGAGCCAGAGAGCCTTGGTCACTGAGGCCTACCTAAGGGACTGCCATACTTACCCAGTAGCTCCCACGCAGAGGTCCCTGTGCCCAAAAGTGCCTCCACGGAAGGGCCCTGTCCCTCCCGTTGTGTTTCCTTGAGGTAATCAGAAACCGCTGAGGATCCCTATAGGAGCTCCGGTTTGAAGCTGGGCGACCCTGGCTAAACCTTATTCCCCTCCGTGGTAAACGAGACAGTGGCGGGTCCTAAGCTGCCTGAAGTACACTTGCTCGCGCCCACCTTCTCTTTGCTGCCGGAAGGCCTCCCACAAGACGTCTGAGTTTACTCGTGACAGCAGAAGTCTGAGTTTACGCGTGTGAGGCCTGCTGCTCTCGGTTCCTTGCTGGGAGCTTCAGCAGGAGCGCTCGGGAGCTCGCCGGCACAAGAACTGTGTGAGTCCCCTCGCCCCACCCCGGCCTCAAGCAAAAGTCCAGATTTCCCCCGTCAGGAACACCTCGGAGTGCCATAGGAGCGAAGAAGCGTGCGTTAACGGAGGGCCTCAACAGTGCTAGGGCTTTATTTCACGAGACACCGTGCACTCACGTTCGTTGTAACAACTGTCAAAGGGCACTGGATGCCTTCCAACTCCTCCCTGGCGTTTGAGCCACAGGAAGTAAATGCATTCGTTTGATTAAGCTCCGTGAACGTGCAACGACGATGGCGAAGCGCTGCCCTGTTCGCTCGAAAGCTCTCGTTTGTACGGCCTTCACACGGCCTCAAGGTACGCCGTGCTAAACAGCCTTACATTCCACGCTGGTGTGCCCCCAATTGGGAATGTGGGCTCTTCTGTGAGACACCAGTGTGCGTCCCAAAGGAAACCGGGGGGGGGGGGGGCTCCCCCAGGACGCCTGCGTACGGCAGTCGGTGGCCAGATGTTTACTTCCAGCCGGAGAAAGAGAAAAAGGACAGCTTTCCCAGGGACAATTCTGGACCCTTGGGAACATCCAGAATCACCAAAGCCTAAACTTGGCACGGCCTGGGGAACGCTCTTCCGCACGTCCAGCAATCCCCACGTCAAAACCTTTCTCGGCAGAGGCAGGCACTCTCTCCCTTGTACTAGATAGCTCGGCAGAGCCTCCCGAGAAACATGCTGCGTCATTCAGCTTGAAAGTGGGACGCGGATGGGAGAGTACGCTTTCTCCCCGTTTGGAGGCGCCGTGCGCTTGGCTTCAAAGCTGCCCGAACAGCACTAGCGGCCCGACGTCTCTGCACGGCAGGATTGTCGTTGTGGGCCGAGGCTGCGTGTTCTCTCAAAGCGGAAAACCGTGCTGGCAATACCTTGCTAGAAACCCCTCCCACGGCCCTACATGTTCAGCTCCGGCCAAACGAAAGGTGACCTCAGGCCTCAAGGTAAGTTCCAGCGTTTCACGTCGGGGGAGTTGGGTGTGCAGGGGTTTCCATGAGGCCAGACTCCACCACGGAGTGCCTTAACTCTGCGACGCTCCTGGGGGCACACAGGATAGGAGCTCGTTCGCCAGTTTCGCAGGATGACTTCTCTCCGTGCCGGAACGGCGGCTCCTGGCTTCTAGAGGAACCTTAGCCTAAACAGGCCCCTGGAGAAAGCTCTTCACATTCAGAGCAAGGGCAAGGTACTGCTCTCTGGCTTGCCTGGGTTGAGTGCCCCAGTCGTCAAAGAGCCTCGCGAAAGCAGTGCTGCGCAGACTCCCTTTGCCGGTCGAACGGCCTCCTTGACTGAAAGAGAACTGCAGTGCCAAAAGGCACGGTGCTGACGACTGGCTCCAGGAAGAGACTCGGGACAGCACTCTCCTAGAAGCGAAAGCTAGGCTGTGCGCCCAGCCTGAGGAGCAGTACGTACGTTTGCCACACTTCTTTACACAGCTAGGCATGAGCCAGAGAGCCTTGGTCACTGAGGCCTACCTAAGGGACTGCCATACTTACCCAGTAGCTCCCACGCAGAGGTCCCTGTGCCCAAACGGGCCTCCACGGAAGGGCCCTGTTCCTCCCGTTGTGTTTCCTTGAGGTAATCAGAAACCGCTGAGGATCCCTATAGGAGCTCCGGTTTGAAGCTGGGCGACCCTGGCTAAACCTTATTCCCCTCCGTGGTAAACGAGACAGTGGCGGGTCCTAAGCTGCCTGAAGTACACTTGCTCGCGCCCACCTTCTCTTTGCTGCCGGAAGGCCTCCCACAAGACGTCTGAGTTTACTCGTGACAGCAGAAGTCTGAGTTTACGCGTGTGAGGCCTGCTGCTCTCGGTTCCTTGCTGGGAGCTTCAGCAGGAGCGCTCGGGAGCTCGCCGGCACAAGAACTGTGAGTCCCCTCGCCCCACCCCGGCCTCAAGCAAAAGTCCAGATTTCCCCCGTCAGGAACACCTCGGAGTGCCATAGGAGCGAAGAAGCGTGCGTTAACGGAGGGCCTCAACAGTGCTAGGGCTTTATTTCACGAGACACCGTGCACTCACGTTCGTTGTAACAACTGTCAAAGGGCACTGGATGCCTTCCAACTCCTCTCTGGCGTTTGAGCCACAGGAAGTAAATGCATTCGTTTGATTAAGCTCCGTGAACGTGCAACGACGATGGCGAAGCGCTGCCCTGTTCGCTCGAAAGCTCTCGTTTGTACGGCCTTCACACGGCCTCAAGGTACGCCGTGCTAAACAGCCTTACATTCCACGCTGGTGTGCCCCCAATTGGGAATGTGGGCTCTTCTGTGAGACACCAGTGTGCGTCCCAAAGGAAACCGGCGGGGGGGGGGGCTCCCCCAGGACGCCTGCGTACGGCAGTCGGTGGCCAGATGTTTACTTCCAGCCGGAGAAAGAGAAAAAGGACAGCTTTCCCAGGGACAATTCTGGACCCTTGGGAACATCCAGAATCACCAAAGCCTAAACTTGGCACGGCCTGGGGAACGCTCTTCCGCACGTCCAGCAATCCCCACGTCAAAACCTTTCTCGGCAGAGGCAGGCACTCTCTCCCTTGTACTAGATAGCTCGGCAGAGCCTCCCGAGAAACATGCTGCGTCATTCAGCTTGAAAGTGGGACGCGGATGGGAGAGTACGCTTTCTCCCCGTTTGGAGGCGCCGTGCGCTTGGCTTCAAAGCTGCCCGAACAGCACTAGCGGCCCGACGTCTCTGCACGGCAGGATTGTCGTTGTGGGCCGAGGCTGCGTGTTCTCTCAAAGCGGAAAACCGTGCTGGCAATACCTTGCTAGGAACCCCTCCCACGGCACTACATGTTCAGCTCCGGCCAAACGAAAGGTGACCTCAGGCCTCAAGGTAAGTTCCAGCGTTTCACGTCGGGGGAGTTGGGTGTGCAGGGGTTTCCATGAGGCCAGACTCCACCACGGAGTGCCTTAACTCTGCGACGCTCCTGGGGGCACACAGGATAGGAGCTCGTTCGCCAGTTTCGCAGGATGACTTCTCTCCGTGCCGGAACGGCGGCTCCTGGCTTCTAGAGGAACCTTAGCCTAAACAGGCCCCTGGAGAAAGCTCTTCACATTCAGAGCAAGGGCAAGGTACTGCTCTCTGGCTTGCCTGGGTTGAGTGCCCCAGTCGTCAAAGAGCCTCGCGAAAGCAGTGCTGCGCAGACTCCCTTTGCCGGTCGAACGGCCTCCTTGACTGAAAGAGAACTGCAGTGCCAAAAGGCACGGTGCTGACGACTGGCTCCAGGAAGAGACTCGGGACAGCACTCTCCTAGAAGCGAAAGCTAGGCTGTGCGCCCAGCCTGAGGAGCAGTACGTACGTTTGCCACACTTCTTTACACAGCTAGGCATGAGCCAGAGAGCCTTGGTCACTGAGGCCTACCTAAGGGACTGCCATACTTACCCAGTAGCTCCCACGCAGAGGTCCCTGTGCCCAAACGGGCCTCCACGGAAGGGCCCTGTCCCTCCCGTTGTGTTTCCTTGAGGTAATCAGAAACCGCTGAGGATCCCTATAGGAGCTCCGGTTTGAAGCTGGGCGACCCTGGCTAAACCTTATTCCCCTCCGTGGTAAACGAGACAGTGGCGGGTCCTAAGCTGCCTGAAGTACACTTGCTCGCGCCCACCTTCTCTTTGCTGCCGGAAGGCCTCCCACAAGACGTCTGAGTTTACTCGTGACAGCAGAAGTCTGAGTTTACGCGTGTGAGGCCTGCTGCTCTCGGTTCCTTGCTGGGAGCTTCAGCAGGAGCGCTCGGGAGCTCGCCGGCACAAGAACTGTGAGTCCCCTCGCCCCACCCCGGCCTCAAGCAAAAGTCCAGATTTCCCCCGTCAGGAACACCTCGGAGTGCCATAGGAGCGAAGAAGCGTGCGTTAACGGAGGGCCTCAACAGTGCTAGGGCTTTATTTCACGAGACACCGTGCACTCACGTTCGTTGTAACAACTGTCAAAGGGCACTGGATGCCTTCCAACTCCTCTCTGGCGTTTGAGCCACAGGAAGTAAATGCATTCGTTTGATTAAGCTCCGTGAACGTGCAACGACGATGGCGAAGCGCTGCCCTGTTCGCTCGAAAGCTCTCGTTTGTACGGCCTTCACACGGCCTCAAGGTACGCCGTGCTAAACAGCCTTACATTCCACGCTGGTGTGCCCCCAATTGGGAATGTGGGCTCTTCTGTGAGACACCAGTGTGCGTCCCAAAGGAAACCGGCGGGGGGGGGGGCTCCCCCAGGACGCCTGCGTACGGCAGTCGGTGGCCAGATGTTTACTTCCAGCCGGAGAAAGAGAAAAAGGACAGCTTTCCCAGGGACAATTCTGGACCCTTGGGAACATCCAGAATCACCAAAGCCTAAACTTGGCACGGCCTGGGGAACGCTCTTCCGCACGTCCAGCAATCCCCACGTCAAAACCTTTCTCGGCAGAGGCAGGCACTCTCTCCCTTGTACTAGATAGCTCGGCAGAGCCTCCCGAGAAACATGCTGCGTCATTCAGCTTGAAAGTGGGACGCGGATGGGAGAGTACGCTTTCTCCCCGTTTGGAGGCGCCGTGCGCTTGGCTTCAAAGCTGCCCGAACAGCACTAGCGGCCCGACGTCTCTGCACGGCAGGATTGTCGTTGTGGGCCGAGGCTGCGTGTTCTCTCAAAGCGGAAAACCGTGCTGGCAATACCTTGCTAGGAACCCCTCCCACGGCACTACATGTTCAGCTCCGGCCAAACGAAAGGTGACCTCAGGCCTCAAGGTAAGTTCCAGCGTTTCACGTCGGGGGAGTTGGGTGTGCAGGGGTTTCCATGAGGCCAGACTCCACCACGGAGTGCCTTAACTCTGCGACGCTCCTGGGGGCACACAGGATAGGAGCTCGTTCGCCAGTTTCGCAGGATGACTTCTCTCCGTGCCGGAACGGCGGCTCCTGGCTTCTAGAGGAACCTTAGCCTAAACAGGCCCCTGGAGAAAGCTCTTCACATTCAGAGCAAGGGCAAGGTACTGCTCTCTGGCTTGCCTGGGTTGAGTGCCCCAGTCGTCAAAGAGCCTCGCGAAAGCAGTGCTGCGCAGACTCCCTTTGCCGGTCGAACGGCCTCCTTGACTGAAAGAGAACTGCAGTGCCAAAAGGCACGGTGCTGACGACTGGCTCCAGGAAGAGACTCGGGACAGCACTCTCCTAGAAGCGAAAGCTAGGCTGTGCGCCCAGCCTGAGGAGCAGTACGTACGTTTGCCACACTTCTTTACACAGCTAGGCATGAGCCAGAGAGCCTTGGTCACTGAGGCCTACCTAAGGGACTGCCATACTTACCCAGTAGCTCCCACGCAGAGGTCCCTGTGCCCAAACGGGCCTCCACGGAAGGGCCCTGTTCCTCCCGTTGTGTTTCCTTGAGGTAATCAGAAACCGCTGAGGATCCCTATAGGAGCTCCGGTTTGAAGCTGGGCGACCCTGGCTAAACCTTATTCCCCTCCGTGGTAAACGAGACAGTGGCGGGTCCTAAGCTGCCTGAAGTACACTTGCTCGCGCCCACCTTCTCTTTGCTGCCGGAAGGCCTCCCACAAGACGTCTGAGTTTACTCGTGACAGCAGAAGTCTGAGTTTACGCGTGTGAGGCCTGCTGCTCTCGGTTCCTTGCTGGGAGCTTCAGCAGGAGCGCTCGGGAGCTCGCCGGCACAAGAACTGTGAGTCCCCTCGCCCCACCCCGGCCTCAAGCAAAAGTCCAGATTTCCCCCGTCAGGAACACCTCGGAGTGCCATAGGAGCGAAGAAGCGTGCGTTAACGGAGGGCCTCAACAGTGCTAGGGCTTTATTTCACGAGACACCGTGCACTCACGTTCGTTGTAACAACTGTCAAAGGGCACTGGATGCCTTCCAACTCCTCTCTGGCGTTTGAGCCACAGGAAGTAAATGCATTCGTTTGATTAAGCTCCGTGAACGTGCAACGACGATGGCGAAGCGCTGCCCTGTTCGCTCGAAAGCTCTCGTTTGTACGGCCTTCACACGGCCTCAAGGTACGCCGTGCTAAACAGCCTTACATTCCACGCTGGTGTGCCCCCAATTGGGAATGTGGGCTCTTCTGTGAGACACCAGTGTGCGTCCCAAAGGAAACCGGCGGGGGGGGGGGCTCCCCCAGGACGCCTGCGTACGGCAGTCGGTGGCCAGATGTTTACTTCCAGCCGGAGAAAGAGAAAAAGGACAGCTTTCCCAGGGACAATTCTGGACCCTTGGGAACATCCAGAATCACCAAAGCCTAAACTTGGCACGGCCTGGGGAACGCTCTTCCGCACGTCCAGCAATCCCCACGTCAAAACCTTTCTCGGCAGAGGCAGGCACTCTCTCCCTTGTACTAGATAGCTCGGCAGAGCCTCCCGAGAAACATGCTGCGTCATTCAGCTTGAAAGTGGGACGCGGATGGGAGAGTACGCTTTCTCCCCGTTTGGAGGCGCCGTGCGCTTGGCTTCAAAGCTGCCCGAACAGCACTAGCGGCCCGACGTCTCTGCACGGCAGGATTGTCGTTGTGGGCCGAGGCTGCGTGTTCTCTCAAAGCGGAAAACCGTGCTGGCAATACCTTGCTAGGAACCCCTCCCACGGCACTACATGTTCAGCTCCGGCCAAACGAAAGGTGACCTCAGGCCTCAAGGTAAGTTCCAGCGTTTCACGTCGGGGGAGTTGGGTGTGCAGGGGTTTCCATGAGGCCAGACTCCACCACGGAGTGCCTTAACTCTGCGACGCTCCTGGGGGCACACAGGATAGGAGCTCGTTCGCCAGTTTCGCAGGATGACTTCTCTCCGTGCCGGAACGGCGGCTCCTGGCTTCTAGAGGAACCTTAGCCTAAACAGGCCCCTGGAGAAAGCTCTTCACATTCAGAGCAAGGGCAAGGTACTGCTCTCTGGCTTGCCTGGGTTGAGTGCCCCAGTCGTCAAAGAGCCTCGCGAAAGCAGTGCTGCGCAGACTCCCTTTGCCGGTCGAACGGCCTCCTTGACTGAAAGAGAACTGCAGTGCCAAAAGGCACGGTGCTGACGACTGGCTCCAGGAAGAGACTCGGGACAGCACTCTCCTAGAAGCGAAAGCTAGGCTGTGCGCCCAGCCTGAGGAGCAGTACGTACGTTTGCCACACTTCTTTACACAGCTAGGCATGAGCCAGAGAGCCTTGGTCACTGAGGCCTACCTAAGGGACTGCCATACTTACCCAGTAGCTCCCACGCAGAGGTCCCTGTGCCCAAACGGGCCTCCACGGAAGGGCCCTGTTCCTCCCGTTGTGTTTCCTTGAGGTAATCAGAAACCGCTGAGGATCCCTATAGGAGCTCCGGTTTGAAGCTGGGCGACCCTGGCTAAACCTTATTCCCCTCCGTGGTAAACGAGACAGTGGCGGGTCCTAAGCTGCCTGAAGTACACTTGCTCGCGCCCACCTTCTCTTTGCTGCCGGAAGGCCTCCCACAAGACGTCTGAGTTTACTCGTGACAGCAGAAGTCTGAGTTTACGCGTGTGAGGCCTGCTGCTCTCGGTTCCTTGCTGGGAGCTTCAGCAGGAGCGCTCGGGAGCTCGCCGGCACAAGAACTGTGAGTCCCCTCGCCCCACCCCGGCCTCAAGCAAAAGTCCAGATTTCCCCCGTCAGGAACACCTCGGAGTGCCATAGGAGCGAAGAAGCGTGCGTTAACGGAGGGCCTCAACAGTGCTAGGGCTTTATTTCACGAGACACCGTGCACTCACGTTCGTTGTAACAACTGTCAAAGGGCACTGGATGCCTTCCAACTCCTCTCTGGCGTTTGAGCCACAGGAAGTAAATGCATTCGTTTGATTAAGCTCCGTGAACGTGCAACGACGATGGCGAAGCGCTGCCCTGTTCGCTCGAAAGCTCTCGTTTGTACGGCCTTCACACGGCCTCAAGGTACGCCGTGCTAAACAGCCTTACATTCCACGCTGGTGTGCCCCCAATTGGGAATGTGGGCTCTTCTGTGAGACACCAGTGTGCGTCCCAAAGGAAACCGGCGGGGGGGGGGGCTCCCCCAGGACGCCTGCGTACGGCAGTCGGTGGCCAGATGTTTACTTCCAGCCGGAGAAAGAGAAAAAGGACAGCTTTCCCAGGGACAATTCTGGACCCTTGGGAACATCCAGAATCACCAAAGCCTAAACTTGGCACGGCCTGGGGAACGCTCTTCCGCACGTCCAGCAATCCCCACGTCAAAACCTTTCTCGGCAGAGGCAGGCACTCTCTCCCTTGTACTAGATAGCTCGGCAGAGCCTCCCGAGAAACATGCTGCGTCATTCAGCTTGAAAGTGGGACGCGGATGGGAGAGTACGCTTTCTCCCCGTTTGGAGGCGCCGTGCGCTTGGCTTCAAAGCTGCCCGAACAGCACTAGCGGCCCGACGTCTCTGCACGGCAGGATTGTCGTTGTGGGCCGAGGCTGCGTGTTCTCTCAAAGCGGAAAACCGTGCTGGCAATACCTTGCTAGGAACCCCTCCCACGGCACTACATGTTCAGCTCCGGCCAAACGAAAGGTGACCTCAGGCCTCAAGGTAAGTTCCAGCGTTTCACGTCGGGGGAGTTGGGTGTGCAGGGGTTTCCATGAGGCCAGACTCCACCACGGAGTGCCTTAACTCTGCGACGCTCCTGGGGGCACACAGGATAGGAGCTCGTTCGCCAGTTTCGCAGGATGACTTCTCTCCGTGCCGGAACGGCGGCTCCTGGCTTCTAGAGGAACCTTAGCCTAAACAGGCCCCTGGAGAAAGCTCTTCACATTCAGAGCAAGGGCAAGGTACTGCTCTCTGGCTTGCCTGGGTTGAGTGCCCCAGTCGTCAAAGAGCCTCGCGAAAGCAGTGCTGCGCAGACTCCCTTTGCCGGTCGAACGGCCTCCTTGACTGAAAGAGAACTGCAGTGCCAAAAGGCACGGTGCTGACGACTGGCTCCAGGAAGAGACTCGGGACAGCACTCTCCTAGAAGCGAAAGCTAGGCTGTGCGCCCAGCCTGAGGAGCAGTACGTACGTTTGCCACACTTCTTTACACAGCTAGGCATGAGCCAGAGAGCCTTGGTCACTGAGGCCTACCTAAGGGACTGCCATACTTACCCAGTAGCTCCCACGCAGAGGTCCCTGTGCCCAAACGGGCCTCCACGGAAGGGCCCTGTTCCTCCCGTTGTGTTTCCTTGAGGTAATCAGAAACCGCTGAGGATCCCTATAGGAGCTCCGGTTTGAAGCTGGGCGACCCTGGCTAAACCTTATTCCCCTCCGTGGTAAACGAGACAGTGGCGGGTCCTAAGCTGCCTGAAGTACACTTGCTCGCGCCCACCTTCTCTTTGCTGCCGGAAGGCCTCCCACAAGACGTCTGAGTTTACTCGTGACAGCAGAAGTCTGAGTTTACGCGTGTGAGGCCTGCTGCTCTCGGTTCCTTGCTGGGAGCTTCAGCAGGAGCGCTCGGGAGCTCGCCGGCACAAGAACTGTGAGTCCCCTCGCCCCACCCCGGCCTCAAGCAAAAGTCCAGATTTCCCCCGTCAGGAACACCTCGGAGTGCCATAGGAGCGAAGAAGCGTGCGTTAACGGAGGGCCTCAACAGTGCTAGGGCTTTATTTCACGAGACACCGTGCACTCACGTTCGTTGTAACAACTGTCAAAGGGCACTGGATGCCTTCCAACTCCTCTCTGGCGTTTGAGCCACAGGAAGTAAATGCATTCGTTTGATTAAGCTCCGTGAACGTGCAACGACGATGGCGAAGCGCTGCCCTGTTCGCTCGAAAGCTCTCGTTTGTACGGCCTTCACACGGCCTCAAGGTACGCCGTGCTAAACAGCCTTACATTCCACGCTGGTGTGCCCCCA
The DNA here is from genome assembly GCF_039906515.1 of Pseudorca crassidens. Lineage (NCBI taxonomy): Eukaryota > Metazoa > Chordata > Mammalia > Artiodactyla > Delphinidae > Pseudorca > Pseudorca crassidens. The sequence continues at coordinate 57,450,747 of NC_090310.1, forward strand.
ATTGGGAATGTGGGCTCTTCTGTGAGACACCAGTGTGCGTCCCAAAGGAAACCGGCGGGGGGGGGGGCTCCCCCAGGACGCCTGCGTACGGCAGTCGGTGGCCAGATGTTTACTTCCAGCCGGAGAAAGAGAAAAAGGACAGCTTTCCCAGGGACAATTCTGGACCCTTGGGAACATCCAGAATCACCAAAGCCTAAACTTGGCACGGCCTGGGGAACGCTCTTCCGCACGTCCAGCAATCCCCACGTCAAAACCTTTCTCGGCAGAGGCAGGCACTCTCTCCCTTGTACTAGATAGCTCGGCAGAGCCTCCCGAGAAACATGCTGCGTCATTCAGCTTGAAAGTGGGACGCGGATGGGAGAGTACGCTTTCTCCCCGTTTGGAGGCGCCGTGCGCTTGGCTTCAAAGCTGCCCGAACAGCACTAGCGGCCCGACGTCTCTGCACGGCAGGATTGTCGTTGTGGGCCGAGGCTGCGTGTTCTCTCAAAGCGGAAAACCGTGCTGGCAATACCTTGCTAGGAACCCCTCCCACGGCACTACATGTTCAGCTCCGGCCAAACGAAAGGTGACCTCAGGCCTCAAGGTAAGTTCCAGCGTTTCACGTCGGGGGAGTTGGGTGTGCAGGGGTTTCCATGAGGCCAGACTCCACCACGGAGTGCCTTAACTCTGCGACGCTCCTGGGGGCACACAGGATAGGAGCTCGTTCGCCAGTTTCGCAGGATGACTTCTCTCCGTGCCGGAACGGCGGCTCCTGGCTTCTAGAGGAACCTTAGCCTAAACAGGCCCCTGGAGAAAGCTCTTCACATTCAGAGCAAGGGCAAGGTACTGCTCTCTGGCTTGCCTGGGTTGAGTGCCCCAGTCGTCAAAGAGCCTCGCGAAAGCAGTGCTGCGCAGACTCCCTTTGCCGGTCGAACGGCCTCCTTGACTGAAAGAGAACTGCAGTGCCAAAAGGCACGGTGCTGACGACTGGCTCCAGGAAGAGACTCGGGACAGCACTCTCCTAGAAGCGAAAGCTAGGCTGTGCGCCCAGCCTGAGGAGCAGTACGTACGTTTGCCACACTTCTTTACACAGCTAGGCATGAGCCAGAGAGCCTTGGTCACTGAGGCCTACCTAAGGGACTGCCATACTTACCCAGTAGCTCCCACGCAGAGGTCCCTGTGCCCAAACGGGCCTCCACGGAAGGGCCCTGTCCCTCCCGTTGTGTTTCCTTGAGGTAATCAGAAACCGCTGAGGATCCCTATAGGAGCTCCGGTTTGAAGCTGGGCGACCCTGGCTAAACCTTATTCCCCTCCGTGGTAAACGAGACAGTGGCGGGTCCTAAGCTGCCTGAAGTACACTTGCTCGCGCCCACCTTCTCTTTGCTGCCGGAAGGCCTCCCACAAGACGTCTGAGTTTACTCGTGACAGCAGAAGTCTGAGTTTACGCGTGTGAGGCCTGCTGCTCTCGGTTCCTTGCTGGGAGCTTCAGCAGGAGCGCTCGGGAGCTCGCCGGCACAAGAACTGTGAGTCCCCTCGCCCCACCCCGGCCTCAAGCAAAAGTCCAGATTTCCCCCGTCAGGAACACCTCGGAGTGCCATAGGAGCGAAGAAGCGTGCGTTAACGGAGGGCCTCAACAGTGCTAGGGCTTTATTTCACGAGACACCGTGCACTCACGTTCGTTGTAACAACTGTCAAAGGGCACTGGATGCCTTCCAACTCCTCTCTGGCGTTTGAGCCACAGGAAGTAAATGCATTCGTTTGATTAAGCTCCGTGAACGTGCAACGACGATGGCGAAGCGCTGCCCTGTTCGCTCGAAAGCTCTCGTTTGTACGGCCTTCACACGGCCTCAAGGTACGCCGTGCTAAACAGCCTTACATTCCACGCTGGTGTGCCCCCAATTGGGAATGTGGGCTCTTCTGTGAGACACCAGTGTGCGTCCCAAAGGAAACCGGGGGGGGGGGCTCCCCCAGGACGCCTGCGTACGGCAGTCGGTGGCCAGATGTTTACTTCCAGCCGGAGAAAGAGAAAAAGGACAGCTTTCCCAGGGACAATTCTGGACCCTTGGGAACATCCAGAATCACCAAAGCCTAAACTTGGCACGGCCTGGGGAACGCTCTTCCGCACGTCCAGCAATCCCCACGTCAAAACCTTTCTCGGCAGAGGCAGGCACTCTCTCCCTTGTACTAGATAGCTCGGCAGAGCCTCCCGAGAAACATGCTGCGTCATTCAGCTTGAAAGTGGGACGCGGATGGGAGAGTACGCTTTCTCCCCGTTTGGAGGCGCCGTGCGCTTGGCTTCAAAGCTGCCCGAACAGCACTAGCGGCCCGACGTCTCTGCACGGCAGGATTGTCGTTGTGGGCCGAGGCTGCGTGTTCTCTCAAAGCGGACAACCGTGCTGGCAATACCTTGCTAGAAACCCCTCCCACGGCCCTACATGTTCAGCTCCGGCCAAACGAAAGGTGACCTCAGGCCTCAAGGTAAGTTCCAGCGTTTCACGTCGGGGGAGTTGGGTGTGCAGGGGTTTCCATGAGGCCAGACTCCACCACGGAGTGCCTTAACTCTGCGACGCTCCTGGGGGCACACAGGATAGGAGCTCGTTCGCCAGTTTCGCAGGATGACTTCTCTCCGTGCCGGAACGGCGGCTCCTGGCTTCTAGAGGAACCTTAGCCTAAACAGGCCCCTGGAGAAAGCTCTTCACATTCAGAGCAAGGGCAAGGTACTGCTCTCTGGCTTGCCTGGGTTGAGTGCCCCAGTCGTCAAAGAGCCTCGCGAAAGCAGTGCTGCGCAGACTCCCTTTGCCGGTCGAACGGCCTCCTTGACTGAAAGAGAACTGCAGTGCCAAAAGGCACGGTGCTGACGACTGGCTCCAGGAAGAGACTCGGGACAGCACTCTCCTAGAAGCGAAAGCTAGGCTGTGCGCCCAGCCTGAGGAGCAGTACGTACGTTTGCCACACTTCTTTACACAGCTAGGCATGAGCCAGAGAGCCTTGGTCACTGAGGCCTACCTAAGGGACTGCCATACTTACCCAGTAGCTCCCACGCAGAGGTCCCTGTGCCCAAACGGGCCTCCACGGAAGGGCCCTGTCCCTCCCGTTGTGTTTCCTTGAGGTAATCAGAAACCGCTGAGGATCCCTATAGGAGCTCCGGTTTGAAGCTGGGCGACCCTGGCTAAACCTTATTCCCCTCCGTGGTAAACGAGACAGTGGCGGGTCCTAAGCTGCCTGAAGTACACTTGCTCGCGCCCACCTTCTCTTTGCTGCCGGAAGGCCTCCCACAAGACGTCTGAGTTTACTCGTGACAGCAGAAGTCTGAGTTTACGCGTGTGAGGCCTGCTGCTCTCGGTTCCTTGCTGGGAGCTTCAGCAGGAGCGCTCGGGAGCTCGCCGGCACAAGAACTGTGAGTCCCCTCGCCCCACCCCGGCCTCAAGCAAAAGTCCAGATTTCCCCCGTCAGGAACACCTCGGAGTGCCATAGGAGCGAAGAAGCGTGCGTTAACGGAGGGCCTCAACAGTGCTAGGGCTTTATTTCACGAGACACCGTGCACTCACGTTCGTTGTAACAACTGTCAAAGGGCACTGGATGCCTTCCAACTCCTCTCTGGCGTTTGAGCCACAGGAAGTAAATGCATTCGTTTGATTAAGCTCCGTGAACGTGCAACGACGATGGCGAAGCGCTGCCCTGTTCGCTCGAAAGCTCTCGTTTGTACGGCCTTCACACGGCCTCAAGGTACGCCGTGCTAAACAGCCTTACATTCCACGCTGGTGTGCCCCCAATTGGGAATGTGGGCTCTTCTGTGAGACACCAGTGTGCGTCCCAAAGGAAACCGGGGGGGGGGGGGCTCCCCCAGGACGCCTGCGTACGGCAGTCGGTGGCCAGATGTTTACTTCCAGCCGGAGAAAGAGAAAAAGGACAGCTTTCCCAGGGACAATTCTGGACCCTTGGGAACATCCAGAATCACCAAAGCCTAAACTTGGCACGGCCTGGGGAACGCTCTTCCGCACGTCCAGCAATCCCCACGTCAAAACCTTTCTCGGCAGAGGCAGGCACTCTCTCCCTTGTACTAGATAGCTCGGCAGAGCCTCCCGAGAAACATGCTGCGTCATTCAGCTTGAAAGTGGGACGCGGATGGGAGAGTACGCTTTCTCCCCGTTTGGAGGCGCCGTGCGCTTGGCTTCAAAGCTGCCCGAACAGCACTAGCGGCCCGACGTCTCTGCACGGCAGGATTGTCGTTGTGGGCCGAGGCTGCGTGTTCTCTCAAAGCGGAAAACCGTGCTGGCAATACCTTGCTAGGAACCCCTCCCACGGCCCTACATGTTCAGCTCCGGCCAAACGAAAGGTGACCTCAGGCCTCAAGGTAAGTTCCAGCGTTTCACGTCGGGGGAGTTGGGTGTGCAGGGGTTTCCATGAGGCCAGACTCCACCACGGAGTGCCTTAACTCTGCGACGCTCCTGGGGGCACACAGGATAGGAGCTCGTTCGCCAGTTTCGCAGGATGACTTCTCTCCGTGCCGGAACGGCGGCTCCTGGCTTCTAGAGGAACCTTAGCCTAAACAGGCCCCTGGAGAAAGCTCTTCACATTCAGAGCAAGGGCAAGGTACTGCTCTCTGGCTTGCCTGGGTTGAGTGCCCCAGTCGTCAAAGAGCCTCGCGAAAGCAGTGCTGCGCAGACTCCCTTTGCCGGTCGAACGGCCTCCTTGACTGAAAGAGAACTGCAGTGCCAAAAGGCACGGTGCTGACGACTGGCTCCAGGAAGAGACTCGGGACAGCACTCTCCTAGAAGCGAAAGCTAGGCTGTGCGCCCAGCCTGAGGAGCAGTACGTACGTTTGCCACACTTCTTTACACAGCTAGGCATGAGCCAGAGAGCCTTGGTCACTGAGGCCTACCTAAGGGACTGCCATACTTACCCAGTAGCTCCCACGCAGAGGTCCCTGTGCCCAAACGGGCCTCCACGGAAGGGCCCTGTTCCTCCCGTTGTGTTTCCTTGAGGTAATCAGAAACCGCTGAGGATCCCTATAGGAGCTCCGGTTTGAAGCTGGGCGACCCTGGCTAAACCTTATTCCCCTCCGTGGTAAACGAGACAGTGGCGGGTCCTAAGCTGCCTGAAGTACACTTGCTCGCGCCCACCTTCTCTTTGCTGCCGGAAGGCCTCCCACAAGACGTCTGAGTTTACTCGTGACAGCAGAAGTCTGAGTTTACGCGTGTGAGGCCTGCTGCTCTCGGTTCCTTGCTGGGAGCTTCAGCAGGAGCGCTCGGGAGCTCGCCGGCACAAGAACTGTGAGTCCCCTCGCCCCACCCCGGCCTCAAGCAAAAGTCCAGATTTCCCCCGTCAGGAACACCTCGGAGTGCCATAGGAGCGAAGAAGCGTGCGTTAACGGAGGGCCTCAACAGTGCTAGGGCTTTATTTCACGAGACACCGTGCACTCACGTTCGTTGTAACAACTGTCAAAGGGCACTGGATGCCTTCCAACTCCTCTCTGGCGTTTGAGCCACAGGAAGTAAATGCATTCGTTTGATTAAGCTCCGTGAACGTGCAACGACGATGGCGAAGCGCTGCCCTGTTCGCTCGAAAGCTCTCGTTTGTACGGCCTTCACACGGCCTCAAGGTACGCCGTGCTAAACAGCCTTACATTCCACGCTGGTGTGCCCCCAATTGGGAATGTGGGCTCTTCTGTGAGACACCAGTGTGCGTCCCAAAGGAAACCGGCGGGGGGGGGGGCTCCCCCAGGACGCCTGCGTACGGCAGTCGGTGGCCAGATGTTTACTTCCAGCCGGAGAAAGAGAAAAAGGACAGCTTTCCCAGGGACAATTCTGGACCCTTGGGAACATCCAGAATCACCAAAGCCTAAACTTGGCACGGCCTGGGGAACGCTCTTCCGCACGTCCAGCAATCCCCACGTCAAAACCTTTCTCGGCAGAGGCAGGCACTCTCTCCCTTGTACTAGATAGCTCGGCAGAGCCTCCCGAGAAACATGCTGCGTCATTCAGCTTGAAAGTGGGACGCGGATGGGAGAGTACGCTTTCTCCCCGTTTGGAGGCGCCGTGCGCTTGGCTTCAAAGCTGCCCGAACAGCACTAGCGGCCCGACGTCTCTGCACGGCAGGATTGTCGTTGTGGGCCGAGGCTGCGTGTTCTCTCAAAGCGGAAAACCGTGCTGGCAATACCTTGCTAGGAACCCCTCCCACGGCACTACATGTTCAGCTCCGGCCAAACGAAAGGTGACCTCAGGCCTCAAGGTAAGTTCCAGCGTTTCACGTCGGGGGAGTTGGGTGTGCAGGGGTTTCCATGAGGCCAGACTCCACCACGGAGTGCCTTAACTCTGCGACGCTCCTGGGGGCACACAGGATAGGAGCTCGTTCGCCAGTTTCGCAGGATGACTTCTCTCCGTGCCGGAACGGCGGCTCCTGGCTTCTAGAGGAACCTTAGCCTAAACAGGCCCCTGGAGAAAGCTCTTCACATTCAGAGCAAGGGCAAGGTACTGCTCTCTGGCTTGCCTGGGTTGAGTGCCCCAGTCGTCAAAGAGCCTCGCGAAAGCAGTGCTGCGCAGACTCCCTTTGCCGGTCGAACGGCCTCCTTGACTGAAAGAGAACTGCAGTGCCAAAAGGCACGGTGCTGACGACTGGCTCCAGGAAGAGACTCGGGACAGCACTCTCCTAGAAGCGAAAGCTAGGCTGTGCGCCCAGCCTGAGGAGCAGTACGTACGTTTGCCACACTTCTTTACACAGCTAGGCATGAGCCAGAGAGCCTTGGTCACTGAGGCCTACCTAAGGGACTGCCATACTTACCCAGTAGCTCCCACGCAGAGGTCCCTGTGCCCAAACGGGCCTCCACGGAAGGGCCCTGTCCCTCCCGTTGTGTTTCCTTGAGGTAATCAGAAACCGCTGAGGATCCCTATAGGAGCTCCGGTTTGAAGCTGGGCGACCCTGGCTAAACCTTATTCCCCTCCGTGGTAAACGAGACAGTGGCGGGTCCTAAGCTGCCTGAAGTACACTTGCTCGCGCCCACCTTCTCTTTGCTGCCGGAAGGCCTCCCACAAGACGTCTGAGTTTACTCGTGACAGCAGAAGTCTGAGTTTACGCGTGTGAGGCCTGCTGCTCTCGGTTCCTTGCTGGGAGCTTCAGCAGGAGCGCTCGGGAGCTCGCCGGCACAAGAACTGTGAGTCCCCTCGCCCCACCCCGGCCTCAAGCAAAAGTCCAGATTTCCCCCGTCAGGAACACCTCGGAGTGCCATAGGAGCGAAGAAGCGTGCGTTAACGGAGGGCCTCAACAGTGCTAGGGCTTTATTTCACGAGACACCGTGCACTCACGTTCGTTGTAACAACTGTCAAAGGGCACTGGATGCCTTCCAACTCCTCCCTGGCGTTTGAGCCACAGGAAGTAAATGCATTCGTTTGATTAAGCTCCGTGAACGTGCAACGACGATGGCGAAGCGCTGCCCTGTTCGCTCGAAAGCTCTCGTTTGTACGGCCTTCACACGGCCTCAAGGTACGCCGTGCTAAACAGCCTTACATTCCACGCTGGTGTGCCCCCAATTGGGAATGTGGGCTCTTCTGTGAGACACCAGTGTGCGTCCCAAAGGAAACCGGGGGGGGGGGGCTCCCCCAGGACGCCTGCGTACGGCAGTCGGTGGCCAGATGTTTACTTCCAGCCGGAGAAAGAGAAAAAGGACAGCTTTCCCAGGGACAATTCTGGACCCTTGGGAACATCCAGAATCACCAAAGCCTAAACTTGGCACGGCCTGGGGAACGCTCTTCCGCACGTCCAGCAATCCCCACGTCAAAACCTTTCTCGGCAGAGGCAGGCACTCTCTCCCTTGTACTAGATAGCTCGGCAGAGCCTCCCGAGAAACATGCTGCGTCATTCAGCTTGAAAGTGGGACGCGGATGGGAGAGTACGCTTTCTCCCCGTTTGGAGGCGCCGTGCGCTTGGCTTCAAAGCTGCCCGAACAGCACTAGCGGCCCGACGTCTCTGCACGGCAGGATTGTCGTTGTGGGCCGAGGCTGCGTGTTCTCTCAAAGCGGACAACCGTGCTGGCAATACCTTGCTAGAAACCCCTCCCACGGCCCTACATGTTCAGCTCCGGCCAAACGAAAGGTGACCTCAGGCCTCAAGGTAAGTTCCAGCGTTTCACGTCGGGGGAGTTGGGTGTGCAGGGGTTTCCATGAGGCCAGACTCCACCACGGAGTGCCTTAACTCTGCGACGCTCCTGGGGGCACACAGGATAGGAGCTCGTTCGCCAGTTTCGCAGGATGACTTCTCTCCGTGCCGGAACGGCGGCTCCTGGCTTCTAGAGGAACCTTAGCCTAAACAGGCCCCTGGAGAAAGCTCTTCACATTCAGAGCAAGGGCAAGGTACTGCTCTCTGGCTTGCCTGGGTTGAGTGCCCCAGTCGTCAAAGAGCCTCGCGAAAGCAGTGCTGCGCAGACTCCCTTTGCCGGTCGAACGGCCTCCTTGACTGAAAGAGAACTGCAGTGCCAAAAGGCACGGTGCTGACGACTGGCTCCAGGAAGAGACTCGGGACAGCACTCTCCTAGAAGCGAAAGCTAGGCTGTGCGCCCAGCCTGAGGAGCAGTACGTACGTTTGCCACACTTCTTTACACAGCTAGGCATGAGCCAGAGAGCCTTGGTCACTGAGGCCTACCTAAGGGACTGCCATACTTACCCAGTAGCTCCCACGCAGAGGTCCCTGTGCCCAAACGGGCCTCCACGGAAGGGCCCTGTCCCTCCCGTTGTGTTTCCTTGAGGTAATCAGAAACCGCTGAGGATCCCTATAGGAGCTCCGGTTTGAAGCTGGGCGACCCTGGCTAAACCTTATTCCCCTCCGTGGTAAACGAGACAGTGGCGGGTCCTAAGCTGCCTGAAGTACACTTGCTCGCGCCCACCTTCTCTTTGCTGCCGGAAGGCCTCCCACAAGACGTCTGAGTTTACTCGTGACAGCAGAAGTCTGAGTTTACGCGTGTGAGGCCTGCTGCTCTCGGTTCCTTGCTGGGAGCTTCAGCAGGAGCGCTCGGGAGCTCGCCGGCACAAGAACTGTGAGTCCCCTCGCCCCACCCCGGCCTCAAGCAAAAGTCCAGATTTCCCCCGTCAGGAACACCTCGGAGTGCCATAGGAGCGAAGAAGCGTGCGTTAACGGAGGGCCTCAACAGTGCTAGGGCTTTATTTCACGAGACACCGTGCACTCACGTTCGTTGTAACAACTGTCAAAGGGCACTGGATGCCTTCCAACTCCTCTCTGGCGTTTGAGCCACAGGAAGTAAATGCATTCGTTTGATTAAGCTCCGTGAACGTGCAACGACGATGGCGAAGCGCTGCCCTGTTCGCTCGAAAGCTCTCGTTTGTACGGCCTTCACACGGCCTCAAGGTACGCCGTGCTAAACAGCCTTACATTCCACGCTGGTGTGCCCCCAATTGGGAATGTGGGCTCTTCTGTGAGACACCAGTGTGCGTCCCAAAGGAAACCGGCGGGGGGGGGGGCTCCCCCAGGACGCCTGCGTACGGCAGTCGGTGGCCAGATGTTTACTTCCAGCCGGAGAAAGAGAAAAAGGACAGCTTTCCCAGGGACAATTCTGGACCCTTGGGAACATCCAGAATCACCAAAGCCTAAACTTGGCACGGCCTGGGGAACGCTCTTCCGCACGTCCAGCAATCCCCACGTCAAAACCTTTCTCGGCAGAGGCAGGCACTCTCTCCCTTGTACTAGATAGCTCGGCAGAGCCTCCCGAGAAACATGCTGCGTCATTCAGCTTGAAAGTGGGACGCGGATGGGAGAGTACGCTTTCTCCCCGTTTGGAGGCGCCGTGCGCTTGGCTTCAAAGCTGCCCGAACAGCACTAGCGGCCCGACGTCTCTGCACGGCAGGATTGTCGTTGTGGGCCGAGGCTGCGTGTTCTCTCAAAGCGGAAAACCGTGCTGGCAATACCTTGCTAGGAACCCCTCCCACGGCACTACATGTTCAGCTCCGGCCAAACGAAAGGTGACCTCAGGCCTCAAGGTAAGTTCCAGCGTTTCACGTCGGGGGAGTTGGGTGTGCAGGGGTTTCCATGAGGCCAGACTCCACCACGGAGTGCCTTAACTCTGCGACGCTCCTGGGGGCACACAGGATAGGAGCTCGTTCGCCAGTTTCGCAGGATGACTTCTCTCCGTGCCGGAACGGCGGCTCCTGGCTTCTAGAGGAACCTTAGCCTAAACAGGCCCCTGGAGAAAGCTCTTCACATTCAGAGCAAGGGCAAGGTACTGCTCTCTGGCTTGCCTGGGTTGAGTGCCCCAGTCGTCAAAGAGCCTCGCGAAAGCAGTGCTGCGCAGACTCCCTTTGCCGGTCGAACGGCCTCCTTGACTGAAAGAGAACTGCAGTGCCAAAAGGCACGGTGCTGACGACTGGCTCCAGGAAGAGACTCGGGACAGCACTCTCCTAGAAGTGAAAGCTAGGCTGTGCGCCCAGCCTGAGGAGCAGTACGTACGTTTGCCACACTTCTTTACACAGCTAGGCATGAGCCAGAGAGCCTTGGTCACTGAGGCCTACCTAAGGGACTGCCATACTTACCCAGTAGCTCCCACGCAGAGGTCCCTGTGCCCAAACGGGCCTCCACGGAAGGGCCCTGTCCCTCCCGTTGTGTTTCCTTGAGGTAATCAGAAACCGCTGAGGATCCCTATAGGAGCTCCGGTTTGAAGCTGGGCGACCCTGGCTAAACCTTATTCCCCTCCGTGGTAAACGAGACAGTGGCGGGTCCTAAGCTGCCTGAAGTACACTTGCTCGCGCCCACCTTCTCTTTGCTGCCGGAAGGCCTCCCACAAGACGTCTGAGTTTACTCGTGACAGCAGAAGTCTGAGTTTACGCGTGTGAGGCCTGCTGCTCTCGGTTCCTTGCTGGGAGCTTCAGCAGGAGCGCTCGGGAGCTCGCCGGCACAAGAACTGTGTGAGTCCCCTCGCCCCACCCCGGCCTCAAGCAAAAGTCCAGATTTCCCCCGTCAGGAACACCTCGGAGTGCCATAGGAGCGAAGAAGCGTGCGTTAACGGAGGGCCTCAACAGTGCTAGGGCTTTATTTCACGAGACACCGTGCACTCACGTTCGTTGTAACAACTGTCAAAGGGCACTGGATGCCTTCCAACTCCTCCCTGGCGTTTGAGCCACAGGAAGTAAATGCATTCGTTTGATTAAGCTCCGTGAACGTGCAACGACGATGGCGAAGCGCTGCCCTGTTCGCTCGAAAGCTCTCGTTTGTACGGCCTTCACACGGCCTCAAGGTACGCCGTGCTAAACAGCCTTACATTCCACGCTGGTGTGCCCCCAATTGGGAATGTGGGCTCTTCTGTGAGACACCAGTGTGCGTCCCAAAGGAAACCGGGGGGGGGGGGCTCCCCCAGGACGCCTGCGTACGGCAGTCTGTGGCCAGATGTTTACTTCCAGCCGGAGAAAGAGAAAAAGGACAGCTTTCCCAGGGACAATTCTGGACCCTTGGGAACATCCAGAATCACCAAAGCCTAAACTTGGCACGGCCTGGGGAACGCTCTTCCGCACGTCCAGCAATCCCCACGTCAAAACCTTTCTCGGCAGAGGCAGGCACTCTCTCCCTTGTACTAGATAGCTCGGCAGAGCCTCCCGAGAAACATGCTGCGTCATTCAGCTTGAAAGTGGGACGCGGATGGGAGAGTACGCTTTCTCCCCGTTTGGAGGCGCCGTGCGCTTGGCTTCAAAGCTGCCCGAACAGCACTAGCGGCCCGACGTCTCTGCACGGCAGGATTGTCGTTGTGGGCCGAGGCTGCGTGTTCTCTCAAAGCGGAAAACCGTGCTGGCAATACCTTGCTAGGAACCCCTCCCACGGCACTACATGTTCAGCTCCGGCCAAACGAAAGGTGACCTCAGGCCTCAAGGTAAGTTCCAGCGTTTCACGTCGGGGGAGTTGGGTGTGCAGGGGTTTCCATGAGGCCAGACTCCACCACGGAGTGCCTTAACTCTGCGACGCTCCTGGGGGCACACAGGATAGGAGCTCGTTCGCCAGTTTCGCAGGATGACTTCTCTCCGTGCCGGAACGGCGGCTCCTGGCTTCTAGAGGAACCTTAGCCTAAACAGGCCCCTGGAGAAAGCTCTTCACATTCAGAGCAAGGGCAAGGTACTGCTCTCTGGCTTGCCTGGGTTGAGTGCCCCAGTCGTCAAAGAGCCTCGCGAAAGCAGTGCTGCGCAGACTCCCTTTGCCGGTCGAACGGCCTCCTTGACTGAAAGAGAACTGCAGTGCCAAAAGGCACGGTGCTGACGACTGGCTCCAGGAAGAGACTCGGGACAGCACTCTCCTAGAAGCGAAAGCTAGGCTGTGCGCCCAGCCTGAGGAGCAGTACGTACGTTTGCCACACTTCTTTACACAGCTAGGCATGAGCCAGAGAGCCTTGGTCACTGAGGCCTACCTAAGGGACTGCCATACTTACCCAGTAGCTCCCACGCAGAGGTCCCTGTGCCCAAACGGGCCTCCACGGAAGGGCCCTGTCCCTCCCGTTGTGTTTCCTTGAGGTAATCAGAAACCGCTGAGGATCCCTATAGGAGCTCCGGTTTGAAGCTGGGCGACCCTGGCTAAACCTTATTCCCCTCCGTGGTAAACGAGACAGTGGCGGGTCCTAAGCTGCCTGAAGTACACTTGCTCGCGCCCACCTTCTCTTTGCTGCCGGAAGGCCTCCCACAAGACGTCTGAGTTTACTCGTGACAGCAGAAGTCTGAGTTTACGCGTGTGAGGCCTGCTGCTCTCGGTTCCTTGCTGGGAGCTTCAGCAGGAGCGCTCGGGAGCTCGCCGGCACAAGAACTGTGTGAGTCCCCTCGCCCCACCCCGGCCTCAAGCAAAAGTCCAGATTTCCCCCGTCAGGAACACCTCGGAGTGCCATAGGAGCGAAGAAGCGTGCGTTAACGGAGGGCCTCAACAGTGCTAGGGCTTTATTTCACGAGACACCGTGCACTCACGTTCGTTGTAACAACTGTCAAAGGGCACTGGATGCCTTCCAACTCCTCCCTGGCGTTTGAGCCACAGGAAGTAAATGCATTCGTTTGATTAAGCTCCGTGAACGTGCAACGACGATGGCGAAGCGCTGCCCTGTTCGCTCGAAAGCTCTCGTTTGTACGGCCTTCACACGGCCTCAAGGTACGCCGTGCTAAACAGCCTTACATTCCACGCTGGTGTGCCCCCAATTGGGAATGTGGGCTCTTCTGTGAGACACCAGTGTGCGTCCCAAAGGAAACCGGGGGGGGGGGCTCCCCCAGGACGCCTGCGTACGGCAGTCTGTGGCCAGATGTTTACTTCCAGCCGGAGAAAGAGAAAAAGGACAGCTTTCCCAGGGACAATTCTGGACCCTTGGGAACATCCAGAATCACCAAAGCCTAAACTTGGCACGGCCTGGGGAACGCTCTTCCGCACGTCCAGCAATCCCCACGTCAAAACCTTTCTCGGCAGAGGCAGGCACTCTCTCCCTTGTACTAGATAGCTCGGCAGAGCCTCCCGAGAAACATGCTGCGTCATTCAGCTTGAAAGTGGGACGCGGATGGGAGAGTACGCTTTCTCCCCGTTTGGAGGCGCCGTGCGCTTGGCTTCAAAGCTGCCCGAACAGCACTAGCGGCCCGACGTCTCTGCACGGCAGGATTGTCGTTGTGGGCCGAGGCTGCGTGTTCTCTCAAAGCGGAAAACCGTGCTGGCAATACCTTGCTAGGAACCCCTCCCACGGCACTACATGTTCAGCTCCGGCCAAACGAAAGGTGACCTCAGGCCTCAAGGTAAGTTCCAGCGTTTCACGTCGGGGGAGTTGGGTGTGCAGGGGTTTCCATGAGGCCAGACTCCACCACGGAGTGCCTTAACTCTGCGACGCTCCTGGGGGCACACAGGATAGGAGCTCGTTCGCCAGTTTCGCAGGATGACTTCTCTCCGTGCCGGAACGGCGGCTCCTGGCTTCTAGAGGAACCTTAGCCTAAACAGGCCCCTGGAGAAAGCTCTTCACATTCAGAGCAAGGGCAAGGTACTGCTCTCTGGCTTGCCTGGGTTGAGTGCCCCAGTCGTCAAAGAGCCTCGCGAAAGCAGTGCTGCGCAGACTCCCTTTGCCGGTCGAACGGCCTCCTTGACTGAAAGAGAACTGCAGTGCCAAAAGGCACGGTGCTGACGACTGGCTCCAGGAAGAGACTCGGGACAGCACTCTCCTAGAAGCGAAAGCTAGGCTGTGCGCCCAGCCTGAGGAGCAGTACGTACGTTTGCCACACTTCTTTACACAGCTAGGCATGAGCCAGAGAGCCTTGGTCACTGAGGCCTACCTAAGGGACTGCCATACTTACCCAGTAGCTCCCACGCAGAGGTCCCTGTGCCCAAACGGGCCTCCACGGAAGGGCCCTGTCCCTCCCGTTGTGTTTCCTTGAGGTAATCAGAAACCGCTGAGGATCCCTATAGGAGCTCCGGTTTGAAGCTGGGCGACCCTGGCTAAACCTTATTCCCCTCCGTGGTAAACGAGACAGTGGCGGGTCCTAAGCTGCCTGAAGTACACTTGCTCGCGCCCACCTTCTCTTTGCTGCCGGAAGGCCTCCCACAAGACGTCTGAGTTTACTCGTGACAGCAGAAGTCTGAGTTTACGCGTGTGAGGCCTGCTGCTCTCGGTTCCTTGCTGGGAGCTTCAGCAGGAGCGCTCGGGAGCTCGCCGGCACAAGAACTGTGAGTCCCCTCGCCCCACCCCGGCCTCAAGCAAAAGTCCAGATTTCCCCCGTCAGGAACACCTCGGAGTGCCATAGGAGCGAAGAAGCGTGCGTTAACGGAGGGCCTCAACAGTGCTAGGGCTTTATTTCACGAGACACCGTGCACTCACGTTCGTTGTAACAACTGTCAAAGGGCACTGGATGCCTTCCAACTCCTCCCTGGCGTTTGAGCCACAGGAAGTAAATGCATTCGTTTGATTAAGCTCCGTGAACGTGCAACGACGATGGCGAAGCGCTGCCCTGTTCGCTCGAAAGCTCTCGTTTGTACGGCCTTCACACGGCCTCAAGGTACGCCGTGCTAAACAGCCTTACATTCCACGCTGGTGTGCCCCCAATTGGGAATGTGGGCTCTTCTGTGAGACACCAGTGTGCGTCCCAAAGGAAACCGGGGGGGGGGGGCTCCCCCAGGACGCCTGCGTACGGCAGTCGGTGGCCAGATGTTTACTTCCAGCCGGAGAAAGAGAAAAAGGACAGCTTTCCCAGGGACAATTCTGGACCCTTGGGAACATCCAGAATCACCAAAGCCTAAACTTGGCACGGCCTGGGGAACGCTCTTCCGCACGTCCAGCAATCCCCACGTCAAAACCTTTCTCGGCAGAGGCAGGCACTCTCTCCCTTGTACTAGATAGCTCGGCAGAGCCTCCCGAGAAACATGCTGCGTCATTCAGCTTGAAAGTGGGACGCGGATGGGAGAGTACGCTTTCTCCCCGTTTGGAGGCGCCGTGCGCTTGGCTTCAAAGCTGCCCGAACAGCACTAGCGGCCCGACGTCTCTGCACGGCAGGATTGTCGTTGTGGGCCGAGGCTGCGTGTTCTCTCAAAGCGGACAACCGTGCTGGCAATACCTTGCTAGAAACCCCTCCCACGGCCCTACATGTTCAGCTCCGGCCAAACGAAAGGTGACCTCAGGCCTCAAGGTAAGTTCCAGCGTTTCACGTCGGGGGAGTTGGGTGTGCAGGGGTTTCCATGAGGCCAGACTCCACCACGGAGTGCCTTAACTCTGCGACGCTCCTGGGGGCACACAGGATAGGAGCTCGTTCGCCAGTTTCGCAGGATGACTTCTCTCCGTGCCGGAACGGCGGCTCCTGGCTTCTAGAGGAACCTTAGCCTAAACAGGCCCCTGGAGAAAGCTCTTCACATTCAGAGCAAGGGCAAGGTACTGCTCTCTGGCTTGCCTGGGTTGAGTGCCCCAGTCGTCAAAGAGCCTCGCGAAAGCAGTGCTGCGCAGACTCCCTTTGCCGGTCGAACGGCCTCCTTGACTGAAAGAGAACTGCAGTGCCAAAAGGCACGGTGCTGACGACTGGCTCCAGGAAGAGACTCGGGACAGCACTCTCCTAGAAGCGAAAGCTAGGCTGTGCGCCCAGCCTGAGGAGCAGTACGTACGTTTGCCACACTTCTTTACACAGCTAGGCATGAGCCAGAGAGCCTTGGTCACTGAGGCCTACCTAAGGGACTGCCATACTTACCCAGTAGCTCCCACGCAGAGGTCCCTGTGCCCAAACGGGCCTCCACGGAAGGGCCCTGTCCCTCCCGTTGTGTTTCCTTGAGGTAATCAGAAACCGCTGAGGATCCCTATAGGAGCTCCGGTTTGAAGCTGGGCGACCCTGGCTAAACCTTATTCCCCTCCGTGGTAAACGAGACAGTGGCGGGTCCTAAGCTGCCTGAAGTACACTTGCTCGCGCCCACCTTCTCTTTGCTGCCGGAAGGCCTCCCACAAGACGTCTGAGTTTACTCGTGACAGCAGAAGTCTGAGTTTACGCGTGTGAGGCCTGCTGCTCTCGGTTCCTTGCTGGGAGCTTCAGCAGGAGCGCTCGGGAGCTCGCCGGCACAAGAACTGTGAGTCCCCTCGCCCCACCCCGGCCTCAAGCAAAAGTCCAGATTTCCCCCGTCAGGAACACCTCGGAGTGCCATAGGAGCGAAGAAGCGTGCGTTAACGGAGGGCCTCAACAGTGCTAGGGCTTTATTTCACGAGACACCGTGCACTCACGTTCGTTGTAACAACTGTCAAAGGGCACTGGATGCCTTCCAACTCCTCTCTGGCGTTTGAGCCACAGGAAGTAAATGCATTCGTTTGATTAAGCTCCGTGAACGTGCAACGACGATGGCGAAGCGCTGCCCTGTTCGCTCGAAAGCTCTCGTTTGTACGGCCTTCACACGGCCTCAAGGTACGCCGTGCTAAACAGCCTTACATTCCACGCTGGTGTGCCCCCAATTGGGAATGTGGGCTCTTCTGTGAGACACCAGTGTGCGTCCCAAAGGAAACCGGGGGGGGGGGGCTCCCCCAGGACGCCTGCGTACGGCAGTCGGTGGCCAGATGTTTACTTCCAGCCGGAGAAAGAGAAAAAGGACAGCTTTCCCAGGGACAATTCTGGACCCTTGGGAACATCCAGAATCACCAAAGCCTAAACTTGGCACGGCCTGGGGAACGCTCTTCCGCACGTCCAGCAATCCCCACGTCAAAACCTTTCTCGGCAGAGGCAGGCACTCTCTCCCTTGTACTAGATAGCTCGGCAGAGCCTCCCGAGAAACATGCTGCGTCATTCAGCTTGAAAGTGGGACGCGGATGGGAGAGTACGCTTTCTCCCCGTTTGGAGGCGCCGTGCGCTTGGCTTCAAAGCTGCCCGAACAGCACTAGCGGCCCGACGTCTCTGCACGGCAGGATTGTCGTTGTGGGCCGAGGCTGCGTGTTCTCTCAAAGCGGAAAACCGTGCTGGCAATACCTTGCTAGGAACCCCTCCCACGGCACTACATGTTCAGCTCCGGCCAAACGAAAGGTGACCTCAGGCCTCAAGGTAAGTTCCAGCGTTTCACGTCGGGGGAGTTGGGTGTGCAGGGGTTTCCATGAGGCCAGACTCCACCACGGAGTGCCTTAACTCTGCGACGCTCCTGGGGGCACACAGGATAGGAGCTCGTTCGCCAGTTTCGCAGGATGACTTCTCTCCGTGCCGGAACGGCGGCTCCTGGCTTCTAGAGGAACCTTAGCCTAAACAGGCCCCTGGAGAAAGCTCTTCACATTCAGAGCAAGGGCAAGGTACTGCTCTCTGGCTTGCCTGGGTTGAGTGCCCCAGTCGTCAAAGAGCCTCGCGAAAGCAGTGCTGCGCAGACTCCCTTTGCCGGTCGAACGGCCTCCTTGACTGAAAGAGAACTGCAGTGCCAAAAGGCACGGTGCTGACGACTGGCTCCAGGAAGAGACTCGGGACAGCACTCTCCTAGAAGCGAAAGCTAGGCTGTGCGCCCAGCCTGAGGAGCAGTACGTACGTTTGCCACACTTCTTTACACAGCTAGGCATGAGCCAGAGAGCCTTGGTCACTGAGGCCTACCTAAGGGACTGCCATACTTACCCAGTAGCTCCCACGCAGAGGTCCCTGTGCCCAAACGGGCCTCCACGGAAGGGCCCTGTCCCTCCCGTTGTGTTTCCTTGAGGTAATCAGAAACCGCTGAGGATCCCTATAGGAGCTCCGGTTTGAAGCTGGGCGACCCTGGCTAAACCTTATTCCCCTCCGTGGTAAACGAGACAGTGGCGGGTCCTAAGCTGCCTGAAGTACACTTGCTCGCGCCCACCTTCTCTTTGCTGCCGGAAGGCCTCCCACAAGACGTCTGAGTTTACTCGTGACAGCAGAAGTCTGAGTTTACGCGTGTGAGGCCTGCTGCTCTCGGTTCCTTGCTGGGAGCTTCAGCAGGAGCGCTCGGGAGCTCGCCGGCACAAGAACTGTGTGAGTCCCCTCGCCCCACCCCGGCCTCAAGCAAAAGTCCAGATTTCCCCCGTCAGGAACACCTCGGAGTGCCATAGGAGCGAAGAAGCGTGCGTTAACGGAGGGCCTCAACAGTGCTAGGGCTTTATTTCACGAGACACCGTGCACTCACGTTCGTTGTAACAACTGTCAAAGGGCACTGGATGCCTTCCAACTCCTCCCTGGCGTTTGAGCCACAGGAAGTAAATGCATTCGTTTGATTAAGCTCCGTGAACGTGCAACGACGATGGCGAAGCGCTGCCCTGTTCGCTCGAAAGCTCTCGTTTGTACGGCCTTCACACGGCCTCAAGGTACGCCGTGCTAAACAGCCTTACATTCCACGCTGGTGTGCCCCCAATTGGGAATGTGGGCTCTTCTGTGAGACACCAGTGTGCGTCCCAAAGGAAACCGGGGGGGGGGGCTCCCCCAGGACGCCTGCGTACGGCAGTCTGTGGCCAGATGTTTACTTCCAGCCGGAGAAAGAGAAAAAGGACAGCTTTCCCAGGGACAATTCTGGACCCTTGGGAACATCCAGAATCACCAAAGCCTAAACTTGGCACGGCCTGGGGAACGCTCTTCCGCACGTCCAGCAATCCCCACGTCAAAACCTTTCTCGGCAGAGGCAGGCACTCTCTCCCTTGTACTAGATAGCTCGGCAGAGCCTCCCGAGAAACATGCTGCGTCATTCAGCTTGAAAGTGGGACGCGGATGGGAGAGTACGCTTTCTCCCCGTTTGGAGGCGCCGTGCGCTTGGCTTCAAAGCTGCCCGAACAGCACTAGCGGCCCGACGTCTCTGCACGGCAGGATTGTCGTTGTGGGCCGAGGCTGCGTGTTCTCTCAAAGCGGAAAACCGTGCTGGCAATACCTTGCTAGGAACCCCTCCCACGGCACTACATGTTCAGCTCCGGCCAAACGAAAGGTGACCTCAGGCCTCAAGGTAAGTTCCAGCGTTTCACGTCGGGGGAGTTGGGTGTGCAGGGGTTTCCATGAGGCCAGACTCCACCACGGAGTGCCTTAACTCTGCGACGCTCCTGGGGGCACACAGGATAGGAGCTCGTTCGCCAGTTTCGCAGGATGACTTCTCTCCGTGCCGGAACGGCGGCTCCTGGCTTCTAGAGGAACCTTAGCCTAAACAGGCCCCTGGAGAAAGCTCTTCACATTCAGAGCAAGGGCAAGGTACTGCTCTCTGGCTTGCCTGGGTTGAGTGCCCCAGTCGTCAAAGAGCCTCGCGAAAGCAGTGCTGCGCAGACTCCCTTTGCCGGTCGAACGGCCTCCTTGACTGAAAGAGAACTGCAGTGCCAAAAGGCACGGTGCTGACGACTGGCTCCAGGAAGAGACTCGGGACAGCACTCTCCTAGAAGCGAAAGCTAGGCTGTGCGCCCAGCCTGAGGAGCAGTACGTACGTTTGCCACACTTCTTTACACAGCTAGGCATGAGCCAGAGAGCCTTGGTCACTGAGGCCTACCTAAGGGACTGCCATACTTACCCAGTAGCTCCCACGCAGAGGTCCCTGTGCCCAAACGGGCCTCCACGGAAGGGCCCTGTCCCTCCCGTTGTGTTTCCTTGAGGTAATCAGAAACCGCTGAGGATCCCTATAGGAGCTCCGGTTTGAAGCTGGGCGACCCTGGCTAAACCTTATTCCCCTCCGTGGTAAACGAGACAGTGGCGGGTCCTAAGCTGCCTGAAGTACACTTGCTCGCGCCCACCTTCTCTTTGCTGCCGGAAGGCCTCCCACAAGACGTCTGAGTTTACTCGTGACAGCAGAAGTCTGAGTTTACGCGTGTGAGGCCTGCTGCTCTCGGTTCCTTGCTGGGAGCTTCAGCAGGAGCGCTCGGGAGCTCGCCGGCACAAGAACTGTGAGTCCCCTCGCCCCACCCCGGCCTCAAGCAAAAGTCCAGATTTCCCCCGTCAGGAACACCTCGGAGTGCCATAGGAGCGAAGAAGCGTGCGTTAACGGAGGGCCTCAACAGTGCTAGGGCTTTATTTCACGAGACACCGTGCACTCACGTTCGTTGTAACAACTGTCAAAGGGCACTGGATGCCTTCCAACTCCTCCCTGGCGTTTGAGCCACAGGAAGTAAATGCATTCGTTTGATTAAGCTCCGTGAACGTGCAACGACGATGGCGAAGCGCTGCCCTGTTCGCTCGAAAGCTCTCGTTTGTACGGCCTTCACACGGCCTCAAGGTACGCCGTGCTAAACAGCCTTACATTCCACGCTGGTGTGCCCCCAATTGGGAATGTGGGCTCTTCTGTGAGACACCAGTGTGCGTCCCAAAGGAAACCGGGGGGGGGGGGCTCCCCCAGGACGCCTGCGTACGGCAGTCGGTGGCCAGATGTTTACTTCCAGCCGGAGAAAGAGAAAAAGGACAGCTTTCCCAGGGACAATTCTGGACCCTTGGGAACATCCAGAATCACCAAAGCCTAAACTTGGCACGGCCTGGGGAACGCTCTTCCGCACGTCCAGCAATCCCCACGTCAAAACCTTTCTCGGCAGAGGCAGGCACTCTCTCCCTTGTACTAGATAGCTCGGCAGAGCCTCCCGAGAAACATGCTGCGTCATTCAGCTTGAAAGTGGGACGCGGATGGGAGAGTACGCTTTCTCCCCGTTTGGAGGCGCCGTGCGCTTGGCTTCAAAGCTGCCCGAACAGCACTAGCGGCCCGACGTCTCTGCACGGCAGGATTGTCGTTGTGGGCCGAGGCTGCGTGTTCTCTCAAAGCGGAAAACCGTGCTGGCAATACCTTGCTAGGAACCCCTCCCACGGCACTACATGTTCAGCTCCGGCCAAACGAAAGGTGACCTCAGGCCTCAAGGTAAGTTCCAGCGTTTCACGTCGGGGGAGTTGGGTGTGCAGGGGTTTCCATGAGGCCAGACTCCACCACGGAGTGCCTTAACTCTGCGACGCTCCTGGGGGCACACAGGATAGGAGCTCGTTCGCCAGTTTCGCAGGATGACTTCTCTCCGTGCCGGAACGGCGGCTCCTGGCTTCTAGAGGAACCTTAGCCTAAACAGGCCCCTGGAGAAAGCTCTTCACATTCAGAGCAAGGGCAAGGTACTGCTCTCTGGCTTGCCTGGGTTGAGTGCCCCAGTCGTCAAAGAGCCTCGCGAAAGCAGTGCTGCGCAGACTCCCTTTGCCGGTCGAACGGCCTCCTTGACTGAAAGAGAACTGCAGTGCCAAAAGGCACGGTGCTGACGACTGGCTCCAGGAAGAGACTCGGGACAGCACTCTCCTAGAAGCGAAAGCTAGGCTGTGCGCCCAGCCTGAGGAGCAGTACGTACGTTTGCCACACTTCTTTACACAGCTAGGCATGAGCCAGAGAGCCTTGGTCACTGAGGCCTACCTAAGGGACTGCCATACTTACCCAGTAGCTCCCACGCAGAGGTCCCTGTGCCCAAACGGGCCTCCACGGAAGGGCCCTGTCCCTCCCGTTGTGTTTCCTTGAGGTAATCAGAAACCGCTGAGGATCCCTATAGGAGCTCCGGTTTGAAGCTGGGCGACCCTGGCTAAACCTTATTCCCCTCCGTGGTAAACGAGACAGTGGCGGGTCCTAAGCTGCCTGAAGTACACTTGCTCGCGCCCACCTTCTCTTTGCTGCCGGAAGGCCTCCCACAAGACGTCTGAGTTTACTCGTGACAGCAGAAGTCTGAGTTTACGCGTGTGAGGCCTGCTGCTCTCGGTTCCTTGCTGGGAGCTTCAGCAGGAGCGCTCGGGAGCTCGCCGGCACAAGAACTGTGTGAGTCCCCTCGCCCCACCCCGGCCTCAAGCAAAAGTCCAGATTTCCCCCGTCAGGAACACCTCGGAGTGCCATAGGAGCGAAGAAGCGTGCGTTAACGGAGGGCCTCAACAGTGCTAGGGCTTTATTTCACGAGACACCGTGCACTCACGTTCGTTGTAACAACTGTCAAAGGGCACTGGATGCCTTCCAACTCCTCCCTGGCGTTTGAGCCACAGGAAGTAAATGCATTCGTTTGATTAAGCTCCGTGAACGTGCAACGACGATGGCGAAGCGCTGCCCTGTTCGCTCGAAAGCTCTCGTTTGTACGGCCTTCACACGGCCTCAAGGTACGCCGTGCTAAACAGCCTTACATTCCACGCTGGTGTGCCCCCAATTGGGAATGTGGGCTCTTCTGTGAGACACCAGTGTGCGTCCCAAAGGAAACCGGGGGGGGGGGCTCCCCCAGGACGCCTGCGTACGGCAGTCTGTGGCCAGATGTTTACTTCCAGCCGGAGAAAGAGAAAAAGGACAGCTTTCCCAGGGACAATTCTGGACCCTTGGGAACATCCAGAATCACCAAAGCCTAAACTTGGCACGGCCTGGGGAACGCTCTTCCGCACGTCCAGCAATCCCCACGTCAAAACCTTTCTCGGCAGAGGCAGGCACTCTCTCCCTTGTACTAGATAGCTCGGCAGAGCCTCCCGAGAAACATGCTGCGTCATTCAGCTTGAAAGTGGGACGCGGATGGGAGAGTACGCTTTCTCCCCGTTTGGAGGCGCCGTGCGCTTGGCTTCAAAGCTGCCCGAACAGCACTAGCGGCCCGACGTCTCTGCACGGCAGGATTGTCGTTGTGGGCCGAGGCTGCGTGTTCTCTCAAAGCGGAAAACCGTGCTGGCAATACCTTGCTAGGAACCCCTCCCACGGCACTACATGTTCAGCTCCGGCCAAACGAAAGGTGACCTCAGGCCTCAAGGTAAGTTCCAGCGTTTCACGTCGGGGGAGTTGGGTGTGCAGGGGTTTCCATGAGGCCAGACTCCACCACGGAGTGCCTTAACTCTGCGACGCTCCTGGGGGCACACAGGATAGGAGCTCGTTCGCCAGTTTCGCAGGATGACTTCTCTCCGTGCCGGAACGGCGGCTCCTGGCTTCTAGAGGAACCTTAGCCTAAACAGGCCCCTGGAGAAAGCTCTTCACATTCAGAGCAAGGGCAAGGTACTGCTCTCTGGCTTGCCTGGGTTGAGTGCCCCAGTCGTCAAAGAGCCTCGCGAAAGCAGTGCTGCGCAGACTCCCTTTGCCGGTCGAACGGCCTCCTTGACTGAAAGAGAACTGCAGTGCCAAAAGGCACGGTGCTGACGACTGGCTCCAGGAAGAGACTCGGGACAGCACTCTCCTAGAAGCGAAAGCTAGGCTGTGCGCCCAGCCTGAGGAGCAGTACGTACGTTTGCCACACTTCTTTACACAGCTAGGCATGAGCCAGAGAGCCTTGGTCACTGAGGCCTACCTAAGGGACTGCCATACTTACCCAGTAGCTCCCACGCAGAGGTCCCTGTGCCCAAACGGGCCTCCACGGAAGGGCCCTGTCCCTCCCGTTGTGTTTCCTTGAGGTAATCAGAAACCGCTGAGGATCCCTATAGGAGCTCCGGTTTGAAGCTGGGCGACCCTGGCTAAACCTTATTCCCCTCCGTGGTAAACGAGACAGTGGCGGGTCCTAAGCTGCCTGAAGTACACTTGCTCGCGCCCACCTTCTCTTTGCTGCCGGAAGGCCTCCCACAAGACGTCTGATTTTACTCGTGACAGCAGAAGTCTGAGTTTACGCGTGTGAGGCCTGCTGCTCTCGGTTCCTTGCTGGGAGCTTCAGCAGGAGCGCTCGGGAGCTCGCCGGCACAAGAACTGTGAGTCCCCTCGCCCCACCCCGGCCTCAAGCAAAAGTCCAGATTTCCCCCGTCAGGAACACCTCGGAGTGCCATAGGAGCGAAGAAGCGTGCGTTAACGGAGGGCCTCAACAGTGCTAGGGCTTTATTTCACGAGACACCGTGCACTCACGTTCGTTGTAACAACTGTCAAAGGGCACTGGATGCCTTCCAACTCCTCTCTGGCGTTTGAGCCACAGGAAGTAAATGCATTCGTTTGATTAAGCTCCGTGAACGTGCAACGACGATGGCGAAGCGCTGCCCTGTTCGCTCGAAAGCTCTCGTTTGTACGGCCTTCACACGGCCTCAAGGTACGCCGTGCTAAACAGCCTTACATTCCACGCTGGTGTGCCCCCAATTGGGAATGTGGGCTCTTCTGTGAGACACCAGTGTGCGTCCCAAAGGAAACCGGCGGGGGGGGGGGCTCCCCCAGGACGCCTGCGTACGGCAGTCGGTGGCCAGATGTTTACTTCCAGCCGGAGAAAGAGAAAAAGGACAGCTTTCCCAGGGACAATTCTGGACCCTTGGGAACATCCAGAATCACCAAAGCCTAAACTTGGCACGGCCTGGGGAACGCTCTTCCGCACGTCCAGCAATCCCCACGTCAAAACCTTTCTCGGCAGAGGCAGGCACTCTCTCCCTTGTACTAGATAGCTCGGCAGAGCCTCCCGAGAAACATGCTGCGTCATTCAGCTTGAAAGTGGGACGCGGATGGGAGAGTACGCTTTCTCCCCGTTTGGAGGCGCCGTGCGCTTGGCTTCAAAGCTGCCCGAACAGCACTAGCGGCCCGACGTCTCTGCACGGCAGGATTGTCGTTGTGGGCCGAGGCTGCGTGTTCTCTCAAAGCGGAAAACCGTGCTGGCAATACCTTGCTAGGAACCCCTCCCACGGCACTACATGTTCAGCTCCGGCCAAACGAAAGGTGACCTCAGGCCTCAAGGTAAGTTCCAGCGTTTCACGTCGGGGGAGTTGGGTGTGCAGGGGTTTCCATGAGGCCAGACTCCACCACGGAGTGCCTTAACTCTGCGACGCTCCTGGGGGCACACAGGATAGGAGCTCGTTCGCCAGTTTCGCAGGATGACTTCTCTCCGTGCCGGAACGGCGGCTCCTGGCTTCTAGAGGAACCTTAGCCTAAACAGGCCCCTGGAGAAAGCTCTTCACATTCAGAGCAAGGGCAAGGTACTGCTCTCTGGCTTGCCTGGGTTGAGTGCCCCAGTCGTCAAAGAGCCTCGCGAAAGCAGTGCTGCGCAGACTCCCTTTGCCGGTCGAACGGCCTCCTTGACTGAAAGAGAACTGCAGTGCCAAAAGGCACGGTGCTGACGACTGGCTCCAGGAAGAGACTCGGGACAGCACTCTCCTAGAAGCGAAAGCTAGGCTGTGCGCCCAGCCTGAGGAGCAGTACGTACGTTTGCCACACTTCTTTACACAGCTAGGCATGAGCCAGAGAGCCTTGGTCACTGAGGCCTACCTAAGGGACTGCCATACTTACCCAGTAGCTCCCACGCAGAGGTCCCTGTGCCCAAACGGGCCTCCACGGAAGGGCCCTGTCCCTCCCGTTGTGTTTCCTTGAGGTAATCAGAAACCGCTGAGGATCCCTATAGGAGCTCCGGTTTGAAGCTGGGCGACCCTGGCTAAACCTTATTCCCCTCCGTGGTAAACGAGACAGTGGCGGGTCCTAAGCTGCCTGAAGTACACTTGCTCGCGCCCACCTTCTCTTTGCTGCCGGAAGGCCTCCCACAAGACGTCTGAGTTTACTCGTGACAGCAGAAGTCTGAGTTTACGCGTGTGAGGCCTGCTGCTCTCGGTTCCTTGCTGGGAGCTTCAGCAGGAGCGCTCGGGAGCTCGCCGGCACAAGAACTGTGAGTCCCCTCGCCCCACCCCGGCCTCAAGCAAAAGTCCAGATTTCCCCCGTCAGGAACACCTCGGAGTGCCATAGGAGCGAAGAAGCGTGCGTTAACGGAGGGCCTCAACAGTGCTAGGGCTTTATTTCACGAGACACCGTGCACTCACGTTCGTTGTAACAACTGTCAAAGGGCACTGGATGCCTTCCAACTCCTCCCTGGCGTTTGAGCCACAGGAAGTAAATGCATTCGTTTGATTAAGCTCCGTGAACGTGCAACGACGATGGCGAAGCGCTGCCCTGTTCGCTCGAAAGCTCTCGTTTGTACGGCCTTCACACGGCCTCAAGGTACGCCGTGCTAAACAGCCTTACATTCCACGCTGGTGTGCCCCCAATTGGGAATGTGGGCTCTTCTGTGAGACACCAGTGTGCGTCCCAAAGGAAACCGGGGGGGGGGGGCTCCCCCAGGACGCCTGCGTACGGCAGTCGGTGGCCAGATGTTTACTTCCAGCCGGAGAAAGAGAAAAAGGACAGCTTTCCCAGGGACAATTCTGGACCCTTGGGAACATCCAGAATCACCAAAGCCTAAACTTGGCACGGCCTGGGGAACGCTCTTCCGCACGTCCAGCAATCCCCACGTCAAAACCTTTCTCGGCAGAGGCAGGCACTCTCTCCCTTGTACTAGATAGCTCGGCAGAGCCTCCCGAGAAACATGCTGCGTCATTCAGCTTGAAAGTGGGACGCGGATGGGAGAGTACGCTTTCTCCCCGTTTGGAGGCGCCGTGCGCTTGGCTTCAAAGCTGCCCGAACAGCACTAGCGGCCCGACGTCTCTGCACGGCAGGATTGTCGTTGTGGGCCGAGGCTGCGTGTTCTCTCAAAGCGGACAACCGTGCTGGCAATACCTTGCTAGAAACCCCTCCCACGGCCCTACATGTTCAGCTCCGGCCAAACGAAAGGTGACCTCAGGCCTCAAGGTAAGTTCCAGCGTTTCACGTCGGGGGAGTTGGGTGTGCAGGGGTTTCCATGAGGCCAGACTCCACCACGGAGTGCCTTAACTCTGCGACGCTCCTGGGGGCACACAGGATAGGAGCTCGTTCGCCAGTTTCGCAGGATGACTTCTCTCCGTGCCGGAACGGCGGCTCCTGGCTTCTAGAGGAACCTTAGCCTAAACAGGCCCCTGGAGAAAGCTCTTCACATTCAGAGCAAGGGCAAGGTACTGCTCTCTGGCTTGCCTGGGTTGAGTGCCCCAGTCGTCAAAGAGCCTCGCGAAAGCAGTGCTGCGCAGACTCCCTTTGCCGGTCGAACGGCCTCCTTGACTGAAAGAGAACTGCAGTGCCAAAAGGCACGGTGCTGACGACTGGCTCCAGGAAGAGACTCGGGACAGCACTCTCCTAGAAGCGAAAGCTAGGCTGTGCGCCCAGCCTGAGGAGCAGTACGTACGTTTGCCACACTTCTTTACACAGCTAGGCATGAGCCAGAGAGCCTTGGTCACTGAGGCCTACCTAAGGGACTGCCATACTTACCCAGTAGCTCCCACGCAGAGGTCCCTGTGCCCAAACGGGCCTCCACGGAAGGGCCCTGTCCCTCCCGTTGTGTTTCCTTGAGGTAATCAGAAACCGCTGAGGATCCCTATAGGAGCTCCGGTTTGAAGCTGGGCGACCCTGGCTAAACCTTATTCCCCTCCGTGGTAAACGAGACAGTGGCGGGTCCTAAGCTGCCTGAAGTACACTTGCTCGCGCCCACCTTCTCTTTGCTGCCGGAAGGCCTCCCACAAGACGTCTGAGTTTACTCGTGACAGCAGAAGTCTGAGTTTACGCGTGTGAGGCCTGCTGCTCTCGGTTCCTTGCTGGGAGCTTCAGCAGGAGCGCTCGGGAGCTCGCCGGCACAAGAACTGTGAGTCCCCTCGCCCCACCCCGGCCTCAAGCAAAAGTCCAGATTTCCCCCGTCAGGAACACCTCGGAGTGCCATAGGAGCGAAGAAGCGTGCGTTAACGGAGGGCCTCAACAGTGCTAGGGCTTTATTTCACGAGACACCGTGCACTCACGTTCGTTGTAACAACTGTCAAAGGGCACTGGATGCCTTCCAACTCCTCTCTGGCGTTTGAGCCACAGGAAGTAAATGCATTCGTTTGATTAAGCTCCGTGAACGTGCAACGACGATGGCGAAGCGCTGCCCTGTTCGCTCGAAAGCTCTCGTTTGTACGGCCTTCACACGGCCTCAAGGTACGCCGTGCTAAACAGCCTTACATTCCACGCTGGTGTGCCCCCAATTGGGAATGTGGGCTCTTCTGTGAGACACCAGTGTGCGTCCCAAAGGAAACCGGCGGGGGGGGGGGCTCCCCCAGGACGCCTGCGTACGGCAGTCGGTGGCCAGATGTTTACTTCCAGCCGGAGAAAGAGAAAAAGGACAGCTTTCCCAGGGACAATTCTGGACCCTTGGGAACATCCAGAATCACCAAAGCCTAAACTTGGCACGGCCTGGGGAACGCTCTTCCGCACGTCCAGCAATCCCCACGTCAAAACCTTTCTCGGCAGAGGCAGGCACTCTCTCCCTTGTACTAGATAGCTCGGCAGAGCCTCCCGAGAAACATGCTGCGTCATTCAGCTTGAAAGTGGGACGCGGATGGGAGAGTACGCTTTCTCCCCGTTTGGAGGCGCCGTGCGCTTGGCTTCAAAGCTGCCCGAACAGCACTAGCGGCCCGACGTCTCTGCACGGCAGGATTGTCGTTGTGGGCCGAGGCTGCGTGTTCTCTCAAAGCGGAAAACCGTGCTGGCAATACCTTGCTAGGAACCCCTCCCACGGCACTACATGTTCAGCTCCGGCCAAACGAAAGGTGACCTCAGGCCTCAAGGTAAGTTCCAGCGTTTCACGTCGGGGGAGTTGGGTGTGCAGGGGTTTCCATGAGGCCAGACTCCACCACGGAGTGCCTTAACTCTGCGACGCTCCTGGGGGCACACAGGATAGGAGCTCGTTCGCCAGTTTCGCAGGATGACTTCTCTCCGTGCCGGAACGGCGGCTCCTGGCTTCTAGAGGAACCTTAGCCTAAACAGGCCCCTGGAGAAAGCTCTTCACATTCAGAGCAAGGGCAAGGTACTGCTCTCTGGCTTGCCTGGGTTGAGTGCCCCAGTCGTCAAAGAGCCTCGCGAAAGCAGTGCTGCGCAGACTCCCTTTGCCGGTCGAACGGCCTCCTTGACTGAAAGAGAACTGCAGTGCCAAAAGGCACGGTGCTGACGACTGGCTCCAGGAAGAGACTCGGGACAGCACTCTCCTAGAAGCGAAAGCTAGGCTGTGCGCCCAGCCTGAGGAGCAGTACGTACGTTTGCCACACTTCTTTACACAGCTAGGCATGAGCCAGAGAGCCTTGGTCACTGAGGCCTACCTAAGGGACTGCCATACTTACCCAGTAGCTCCCACGCAGAGGTCCCTGTGCCCAAAAGTGCCTCCACGGAAGGGCCCTGTCCCTCCCGTTGTGTTTCCTTGAGGTAATCAGAAACCGCTGAGGATCCCTATAGGAGCTCCGGTTTGAAGCTGGGCGACCCTGGCTAAACCTTATTCCCCTCCGTGGTAAACGAGACAGTGGCGGGTCCTAAGCTGCCTGAAGTACACTTGCTCGCGCCCACCTTCTCTTTGCTGCCGGAAGGCCTCCCACAAGACGTCTGAGTTTACTCGTGACAGCAGAAGTCTGAGTTTACGCGTGTGAGGCCTGCTGCTCTCGGTTCCTTGCTGGGAGCTTCAGCAGGAGCGCTCGGGAGCTCGCCGGCACAAGAACTGTGTGAGTCCCCTCGCCCCACCCCGGCCTCAAGCAAAAGTCCAGATTTCCCCCGTCAGGAACACCTCGGAGTGCCATAGGAGCGAAGAAGCGTGCGTTAACGGAGGGCCTCAACAGTGCTAGGGCTTTATTTCACGAGACACCGTGCACTCACGTTCGTTGTAACAACTGTCAAAGGGCACTGGATGCCTTCCAACTCCTCCCTGGCGTTTGAGCCACAGGAAGTAAATGCATTCGTTTGATTAAGCTCCGTGAACGTGCAACGACGATGGCGAAGCGCTGCCCTGTTCGCTCGAAAGCTCTCGTTTGTACGGCCTTCACACGGCCTCAAGGTACGCCGTGCTAAACAGCCTTACATTCCACGCTGGTGTGCCCCCAATTGGGAATGTGGGCTCTTCTGTGAGACACCAGTGTGCGTCCCAAAGGAAACCGGGGGGGGGGGGCTCCCCCAGGACGCCTGCGTACGGCAGTCGGTGGCCAGATGTTTACTTCCAGCCGGAGAAAGAGAAAAAGGACAGCTTTCCCAGGGACAATTCTGGACCCTTGGGAACATCCAGAATCACCAAAGCCTAAACTTGGCACGGCCTGGGGAACGCTCTTCCGCACGTCCAGCAATCCCCACGTCAAAACCTTTCTCGGCAGAGGCAGGCACTCTCTCCCTTGTACTAGATAGCTCGGCAGAGCCTCCCGAGAAACATGCTGCGTCATTCAGCTTGAAAGTGGGACGCGGATGGGAGAGTACGCTTTCTCCCCGTTTGGAGGCGCCGTGCGCTTGGCTTCAAAGCTGCCCGAACAGCACTAGCGGCCCGACGTCTCTGCACGGCAGGATTGTCGTTGTGGGCCGAGGCTGCGTGTTCTCTCAAAGCGGAAAACCGTGCTGGCAATACCTTGCTAGAAACCCCTCCCACGGCCCTACATGTTCAGCTCCGGCCAAACGAAAGGTGACCTCAGGCCTCAAGGTAAGTTCCAGCGTTTCACGTCGGGGGAGTTGGGTGTGCAGGGGTTTCCATGAGGCCAGACTCCACCACGGAGTGCCTTAACTCTGCGACGCTCCTGGGGGCACACAGGATAGGAGCTCGTTCGCCAGTTTCGCAGGATGACTTCTCTCCGTGCCGGAACGGCGGCTCCTGGCTTCTAGAGGAACCTTAGCCTAAACAGGCCCCTGGAGAAAGCTCTTCACATTCAGAGCAAGGGCAAGGTACTGCTCTCTGGCTTGCCTGGGTTGAGTGCCCCAGTCGTCAAAGAGCCTCGCGAAAGCAGTGCTGCGCAGACTCCCTTTGCCGGTCGAACGGCCTCCTTGACTGAAAGAGAACTGCAGTGCCAAAAGGCACGGTGCTGACGACTGGCTCCAGGAAGAGACTCGGGACAGCACTCTCCTAGAAGCGAAAGCTAGGCTGTGCGCCCAGCCTGAGGAGCAGTACGTACGTTTGCCACACTTCTTTACACAGCTAGGCATGAGCCAGAGAGCCTTGGTCACTGAGGCCTACCTAAGGGACTGCCATACTTACCCAGTAGCTCCCACGCAGAGGTCCCTGTGCCCAAACGGGCCTCCACGGAAGGGCCCTGTTCCTCCCGTTGTGTTTCCTTGAGGTAATCAGAAACCGCTGAGGATCCCTATAGGAGCTCCGGTTTGAAGCTGGGCGACCCTGGCTAAACCTTATTCCCCTCCGTGGTAAACGAGACAGTGGCGGGTCCTAAGCTGCCTGAAGTACACTTGCTCGCGCCCACCTTCTCTTTGCTGCCGGAAGGCCTCCCACAAGACGTCTGAGTTTACTCGTGACAGCAGAAGTCTGAGTTTACGCGTGTGAGGCCTGCTGCTCTCGGTTCCTTGCTGGGAGCTTCAGCAGGAGCGCTCGGGAGCTCGCCGGCACAAGAACTGTGAGTCCCCTCGCCCCACCCCGGCCTCAAGCAAAAGTCCAGATTTCCCCCGTCAGGAACACCTCGGAGTGCCATAGGAGCGAAGAAGCGTGCGTTAACGGAGGGCCTCAACAGTGCTAGGGCTTTATTTCACGAGACACCGTGCACTCACGTTCGTTGTAACAACTGTCAAAGGGCACTGGATGCCTTCCAACTCCTCTCTGGCGTTTGAGCCACAGGAAGTAAATGCATTCGTTTGATTAAGCTCCGTGAACGTGCAACGACGATGGCGAAGCGCTGCCCTGTTCGCTCGAAAGCTCTCGTTTGTACGGCCTTCACACGGCCTCAAGGTACGCCGTGCTAAACAGCCTTACATTCCACGCTGGTGTGCCCCCAATTGGGAATGTGGGCTCTTCTGTGAGACACCAGTGTGCGTCCCAAAGGAAACCGGGGGGGGGGGGCTCCCCCAGGACGCCTGCGTACGGCAGTCGGTGGCCAGATGTTTACTTCCAGCCGGAGAAAGAGAAAAAGGACAGCTTTCCCAGGGACAATTCTGGACCCTTGGGAACATCCAGAATCACCAAAGCCTAAACTTGGCACGGCCTGGGGAACGCTCTTCCGCACGTCCAGCAATCCCCACGTCAAAACCTTTCTCGGCAGAGGCAGGCACTCTCTCCCTTGTACTAGATAGCTCGGCAGAGCCTCCCGAGAAACATGCTGCGTCATTCAGCTTGAAAGTGGGACGCGGATGGGAGAGTACGCTTTCTCCCCGTTTGGAGGCGCCGTGCGCTTGGCTTCAAAGCTGCCCGAACAGCACTAGCGGCCCGACGTCTCTGCACGGCAGGATTGTCGTTGTGGGCCGAGGCTGCGTGTTCTCTCAAAGCGGAAAACCGTGCTGGCAATACCTTGCTAGGAACCCCTCCCACGGCACTACATGTTCAGCTCCGGCCAAACGAAAGGTGACCTCAGGCCTCAAGGTAAGTTCCAGCGTTTCACGTCGGGGGAGTTGGGTGTGCAGGGGTTTCCATGAGGCCAGACTCCACCACGGAGTGCCTTAACTCTGCGACGCTCCTGGGGGCACACAGGATAGGAGCTCGTTCGCCAGTTTCGCAGGATGACTTCTCTCCGTGCCGGAACGGCGGCTCCTGGCTTCTAGAGGAACCTTAGCCTAAACAGGCCCCTGGAGAAAGCTCTTCACATTCAGAGCAAGGGCAAGGTACTGCTCTCTGGCTTGCCTGGGTTGAGTGCCCCAGTCGTCAAAGAGCCTCGCGAAAGCAGTGCTGCGCAGACTCCCTTTGCCGGTCGAACGGCCTCCTTGACTGAAAGAGAACTGCAGTGCCAAAAGGCACGGTGCTGACGACTGGCTCCAGGAAGAGACTCGGGACAGCACTCTCCTAGAAGCGAAAGCTAGGCTGTGCGCCCAGCCTGAGGAGCAGTACGTACGTTTGCCACACTTCTTTACACAGCTAGGCATGAGCCAGAGAGCCTTGGTCACTGAGGCCTACCTAAGGGACTGCCATACTTACCCAGTAGCTCCCACGCAGAGGTCCCTGTGCCCAAACGGGCCTCCACGGAAGGGCCCTGTCCCTCCCGTTGTGTTTCCTTGAGGTAATCAGAAACCGCTGAGGATCCCTATAGGAGCTCCGGTTTGAAGCTGGGCGACCCTGGCTAAACCTTATTCCCCTCCGTGGTAAACGAGACAGTGGCGGGTCCTAAGCTGCCTGAAGTACACTTGCTCGCGCCCACCTTCTCTTTGCTGCCGGAAGGCCTCCCACAAGACGTCTGAGTTTACTCGTGACAGCAGAAGTCTGAGTTTACGCGTGTGAGGCCTGCTGCTCTCGGTTCCTTGCTGGGAGCTTCAGCAGGAGCGCTCGGGAGCTCGCCGGCACAAGAACTGTGAGTCCCCTCGCCCCACCCCGGCCTCAAGCAAAAGTCCAGATTTCCCCCGTCAGGAACACCTCGGAGTGCCATAGGAGCGAAGAAGCGTGCGTTAACGGAGGGCCTCAACAGTGCTAGGGCTTTATTTCACGAGACACCGTGCACTCACGTTCGTTGTAACAACTGTCAAAGGGCACTGGATGCCTTCCAACTCCTCTCTGGCGTTTGAGCCACAGGAAGTAAATGCATTCGTTTGATTAAGCTCCGTGAACGTGCAACGACGATGGCGAAGCGCTGCCCTGTTCGCTCGAAAGCTCTCGTTTGTACGGCCTTCACACGGCCTCAAGGTACGCCGTGCTAAACAGCCTTACATTCCACGCTGGTGTGCCCCCAATTGGGAATGTGGGCTCTTCTATGAGACACCAGTGTGCGTCCCAAAGGAAACCGGGGGGGGGGGGCTCCCCCAGGACGCCTGCGTACGGCAGTCGGTGGCCAGATGTTTACTTCCAGCCGGAGAAAGAGAAAAAGGACAGCTTTCCCAGGGACAATTCTGGACCCTTGGGAACATCCAGAATCACCAAAGCCTAAACTTGGCACGGCCTGGGGAACGCTCTTCCGCACGTCCAGCAATCCCCACGTCAAAACCTTTCTCGGCAGAGGCAGGCACTCTCTCCCTTGTACTAGATAGCTCGGCAGAGCCTCCCGAGAAACATGCTGCGTCATTCAGCTTGAAAGTGGGACGCGGATGGGAGAGTACGCTTTCTCCCCGTTTGGAGGCGCCGTGCGCTTGGCTTCAAAGCTGCCCGAACAGCACTAGCGGCCCGACGTCTCTGCACGGCAGGATTGTCGTTGTGGGCCGAGGCTGCGTGTTCTCTCAAAGCGGAAAACCGTGCTGGCAATACCTTGCTAGGAACCCCTCCCACGGCACTACATGTTCAGCTCCGGCCAAACGAAAGGTGACCTCAGGCCTCAAGGTAAGTTCCAGCGTTTCACGTCGGGGGAGTTGGGTGTGCAGGGGTTTCCATGAGGCCAGACTCCACCACGGAGTGCCTTAACTCTGCGACGCTCCTGGGGGCACACAGGATAGGAGCTCGTTCGCCAGTTTCGCAGGATGACTTCTCTCCGTGCCGGAACGGCGGCTCCTGGCTTCTAGAGGAACCTTAGCCTAAACAGGCCCCTGGAGAAAGCTCTTCACATTCAGAGCAAGGGCAAGGTACTGCTCTCTGGCTTGCCTGGGTTGAGTGCCCCAGTCGTCAAAGAGCCTCGCGAAAGCAGTGCTGCGCAGACTCCCTTTGCCGGTCGAACGGCCTCCTTGACTGAAAGAGAACTGCAGTGCCAAAAGGCACGGTGCTGACGACTGGCTCCAGGAAGAGACTCGGGACAGCACTCTCCTAGAAGCGAAAGCTAGGCTGTGCGCCCAGCCTGAGGAGCAGTACGTACGTTTGCCACACTTCTTTACACAGCTAGGCATGAGCCAGAGAGCCTTGGTCACTGAGGCCTACCTAAGGGACTGCCATACTTACCCAGTAGCTCCCACGCAGAGGTCCCTGTGCCCAAACGGGCCTCCACGGAAGGGCCCTGTTCCTCCCGTTGTGTTTCCTTGAGGTAATCAGAAACCGCTGAGGATCCCTATAGGAGCTCCGGTTTGAAGCTGGGCGACCCTGGCTAAACCTTATTCCCCTCCGTGGTAAACGAGACAGTGGCGGGTCCTAAGCTGCCTGAAGTACACTTGCTCGCGCCCACCTTCTCTTTGCTGCCGGAAGGCCTCCCACAAGACGTCTGAGTTTACTCGTGACAGCAGAAGTCTGAGTTTACGCGTGTGAGGCCTGCTGCTCTCGGTTCCTTGCTGGGAGCTTCAGCAGGAGCGCTCGGGAGCTCGCCGGCACAAGAACTGTGAGTCCCCTCGCCCCACCCCGGCCTCAAGCAAAAGTCCAGATTTCCCCCGTCAGGAACACCTCGGAGTGCCATAGGAGCGAAGAAGCGTGCGTTAACGGAGGGCCTCAACAGTGCTAGGGCTTTATTTCACGAGACACCGTGCACTCACGTTCGTTGTAACAACTGTCAAAGGGCACTGGATGCCTTCCAACTCCTCTCTGGCGTTTGAGCCACAGGAAGTAAATGCATTCGTTTGATTAAGCTCCGTGAACGTGCAACGACGATGGCGAAGCGCTGCCCTGTTCGCTCGAAAGCTCTCGTTTGTACGGCCTTCACACGGCCTCAAGGTACGCCGTGCTAAACAGCCTTACATTCCACGCTGGTGTGCCCCCAATTGGGAATGTGGGCTCTTCTGTGAGACACCAGTGTGCGTCCCAAAGGAAACCGGCGGGGGGGGGGCTCCCCCAGGACGCCTGCGTACGGCAGTCGGTGGCCAGATGTTTACTTCCAGCCGGAGAAAGAGAAAAAGGACAGCTTTCCCAGGGACAATTCTGGACCCTTGGGAACATCCAGAATCACCAAAGCCTAAACTTGGCACGGCCTGGGGAACGCTCTTCCGCACGTCCAGCAATCCCCACGTCAAAACCTTTCTCGGCAGAGGCAGGCACTCTCTCCCTTGTACTAGATAGCTCGGCAGAGCCTCCCGAGAAACATGCTGCGTCATTCAGCTTGAAAGTGGGACGCGGATGGGAGAGTACGCTTTCTCCCCGTTTGGAGGCGCCGTGCGCTTGGCTTCAAAGCTGCCCGAACAGCACTAGCGGCCCGACGTCTCTGCACGGCAGGATTGTCGTTGTGGGCCGAGGCTGCGTGTTCTCTCAAAGCGGAAAACCGTGCTGGCAATACCTTGCTAGGAACCCCTCCCACGGCACTACATGTTCAGCTCCGGCCAAACGAAAGGTGACCTCAGGCCTCAAGGTAAGTTCCAGCGTTTCACGTCGGGGGAGTTGGGTGTGCAGGGGTTTCCATGAGGCCAGACTCCACCACGGAGTGCCTTAACTCTGCGACGCTCCTGGGGGCACACAGGATAGGAGCTCGTTCGCCAGTTTCGCAGGATGACTTCTCTCCGTGCCGGAACGGCGGCTCCTGGCTTCTAGAGGAACCTTAGCCTAAACAGGCCCCTGGAGAAAGCTCTTCACATTCAGAGCAAGGGCAAGGTACTGCTCTCTGGCTTGCCTGGGTTGAGTGCCCCAGTCGTCAAAGAGCCTCGCGAAAGCAGTGCTGCGCAGACTCCCTTTGCCGGTCGAACGGCCTCCTTGACTGAAAGAGAACTGCAGTGCCAAAAGGCACGGTGCTGACGACTGGCTCCAGGAAGAGACTCGGGACAGCACTCTCCTAGAAGCGAAAGCTAGGCTGTGCGCCCAGCCTGAGGAGCAGTACGTACGTTTGCCACACTTCTTTACACAGCTAGGCATGAGCCAGAGAGCCTTGGTCACTGAGGCCTACCTAAGGGACTGCCATACTTACCCAGTAGCTCCCACGCAGAGGTCCCTGTGCCCAAACGGGCCTCCACGGAAGGGCCCTGTTCCTCCCGTTGTGTTTCCTTGAGGTAATCAGAAACCGCTGAGGATCCCTATAGGAGCTCCGGTTTGAAGCTGGGCGACCCTGGCTAAACCTTATTCCCCTCCGTGGTAAACGAGACAGTGGCGGGTCCTAAGCTGCCTGAAGTACACTTGCTCGCGCCCACCTTCTCTTTGCTGCCGGAAGGCCTCCCACAAGACGTCTGAGTTTACTCGTGACAGCAGAAGTCTGAGTTTACGCGTGTGAGGCCTGCTGCTCTCGGTTCCTTGCTGGGAGCTTCAGCAGGAGCGCTCGGGAGCTCGCCGGCACAAGAACTGTGAGTCCCCTCGCCCCACCCCGGCCTCAAGCAAAAGTCCAGATTTCCCCCGTCAGGAACACCTCGGAGTGCCATAGGAGCGAAGAAGCGTGCGTTAACGGAGGGCCTCAACAGTGCTAGGGCTTTATTTCACGAGACACCGTGCACTCACGTTCGTTGTAACAACTGTCAAAGGGCACTGGATGCCTTCCAACTCCTCTCTGGCGTTTGAGCCACAGGAAGTAAATGCATTCGTTTGATTAAGCTCCGTGAACGTGCAACGACGATGGCGAAGCGCTGCCCTGTTCGCTCGAAAGCTCTCGTTTGTACGGCCTTCACACGGCCTCAAGGTACGCCGTGCTAAACAGCCTTACATTCCACGCTGGTGTGCCCCCAATTGGGAATGTGGGCTCTTCTGTGAGACACCAGTGTGCGTCCCAAAGGAAACCGGCGGGGGGGGGGGCTCCCCCAGGACGCCTGCGTACGGCAGTCGGTGGCCAGATGTTTACTTCCAGCCGGAGAAAGAGAAAAAGGACAGCTTTCCCAGGGACAATTCTGGACCCTTGGGAACATCCAGAATCACCAAAGCCTAAACTTGGCACGGCCTGGGGAACGCTCTTCCGCACGTCCAGCAATCCCCACGTCAAAACCTTTCTCGGCAGAGGCAGGCACTCTCTCCCTTGTACTAGATAGCTCGGCAGAGCCTCCCGAGAAACATGCTGCGTCATTCAGCTTGAAAGTGGGACGCGGATGGGAGAGTACGCTTTCTCCCCGTTTGGAGGTGCCGTGCGCTTGGCTTCAAAGCTGCCCGAACAGCACTAGCGGCCCGACGTCTCTGCACGGCAGGATTGTCGTTGTGGGCCGAGGCTGCGTGTTCTCTCAAAGCGGAAAACCGTGCTGGCAATACCTTGCTAGGAACCCCTCCCACGGCACTACATGTTCAGCTCCGGCCAAACGAAAGGTGACCTCAGGCCTCAAGGTAAGTTCCAGCGTTTCACGTCGGGGGAGTTGGGTGTGCAGGGGTTTCCATGAGGCCAGACTCCACCACGGAGTGCCTTAACTCTGCGACGCTCCTGGGGGCACACAGGATAGGAGCTCGTTCGCCAGTTTCGCAGGATGACTTCTCTCCGTGCCGGAACGGCGGCTCCTGGCTTCTAGAGGAACCTTAGCCTAAACAGGCCCCTGGAGAAAGCTCTTCACATTCAGAGCAAGGGCAAGGTACTGCTCTCTGGCTTGCCTGGGTTGAGTGCCCCAGTCGTCAAAGAGCCTCGCGAAAGCAGTGCTGCGCAGACTCCCTTTGCCGGTCGAACGGCCTCCTTGACTGAAAGAGAACTGCAGTGCCAAAAGGCACGGTGCTGACGACTGGCTCCAGGAAGAGACTCGGGACAGCACTCTCCTAGAAGCGAAAGCTAGGCTGTGCGCCCAGCCTGAGGAGCAGTACGTACGTTTGCCACACTTCTTTACACAGCTAGGCATGAGCCAGAGAGCCTTGGTCACTGAGGCCTACCTAAGGGACTGCCATACTTACCCAGTAGCTCCCACGCAGAGGTCCCTGTGCCCAAACGGGCCTCCACGGAAGGGCCCTGTCCCTCCCGTTGTGTTTCCTTGAGGTAATCAGAAACCGCTGAGGATCCCTATAGGAGCTCCGGTTTGAAGCTGGGCGACCCTGGCTAAACCTTATTCCCCTCCGTGGTAAACGAGACAGTGGCGGGTCCTAAGCTGCCTGAAGTACACTTGCTCGCGCCCACCTTCTCTTTGCTGCCGGAAGGCCTCCCACAAGACGTCTGAGTTTACTCGTGACAGCAGAAGTCTGAGTTTACGCGTGTGAGGCCTGCTGCTCTCGGTTCCTTGCTGGGAGCTTCAGCAGGAGCGCTCGGGAGCTCGCCGGCACAAGAACTGTGAGTCCCCTCGCCCCACCCCGGCCTCAAGCAAAAGTCCAGATTTCCCCCGTCAGGAACACCTCGGAGTGCCATAGGAGCGAAGAAGCGTGCGTTAACGGAGGGCCTCAACAGTGCTAGGGCTTTATTTCACGAGACACCGTGCACTCACGTTCGTTGTAACAACTGTCAAAGGGCACTGGATGCCTTCCAACTCCTCTCTGGCGTTTGAGCCACAGGAAGTAAATGCATTCGTTTGATTAAGCTCCGTGAACGTGCAACGACGATGGCGAAGCGCTGCCCTGTTCGCTCGAAAGCTCTCGTTTGTACGGCCTTCACACGGCCTCAAGGTACGCCGTGCTAAACAGCCTTACATTCCACGCTGGTGTGCCC
Organism: Pseudorca crassidens; assembly: GCF_039906515.1. Lineage (NCBI taxonomy): Eukaryota > Metazoa > Chordata > Mammalia > Artiodactyla > Delphinidae > Pseudorca > Pseudorca crassidens. The sequence continues at coordinate 57,490,139 of NC_090310.1, forward strand.
CCAATTGGGAATGTGGGCTCTTCTGTGAGACACCAGTGTGCGTCCCAAAGGAAACCGGGGGGGGGGCTCCCCCAGGACGCCTGCGTACGGCAGTCGGTGGCCAGATGTTTACTTCCAGCCGGAGAAAGAGAAAAAGGACAGCTTTCCCAGGGACAATTCTGGACCCTTGGGAACATCCAGAATCACCAAAGCCTAAACTTGGCACGGCCTGGGGAACGCTCTTCCGCACGTCCAGCAATCCCCACGTCAAAACCTTTCTCGGCAGAGGCAGGCACTCTCTCCCTTGTACTAGATAGCTCGGCAGAGCCTCCCGAGAAACATGCTGCGTCATTCAGCTTGAAAGTGGGACGCGGATGGGAGAGTACGCTTTCTCCCCGTTTGGAGGCGCCGTGCGCTTGGCTTCAAAGCTGCCCGAACAGCACTAGCGGCCCGACGTCTCTGCACGGCAGGATTGTCGTTGTGGGCCGAGGCTGCGTGTTCTCTCAAAGCGGAAAACCGTGCTGGCAATACCTTGCTAGGAACCCCTCCCACGGCACTACATGTTCAGCTCCGGCCAAACGAAAGGTGACCTCAGGCCTCAAGGTAAGTTCCAGCGTTTCACGTCGGGGGAGTTGGGTGTGCAGGGGTTTCCATGAGGCCAGACTCCACCACGGAGTGCCTTAACTCTGCGACGCTCCTGGGGGCACACAGGATAGGAGCTCGTTCGCCAGTTTCGCAGGATGACTTCTCTCCGTGCCGGAACGGCGGCTCCTGGCTTCTAGAGGAACCTTAGCCTAAACAGGCCCCTGGAGAAAGCTCTTCACATTCAGAGCAAGGGCAAGGTACTGCTCTCTGGCTTGCCTGGGTTGAGTGCCCCAGTCGTCAAAGAGCCTCGCGAAAGCAGTGCTGCGCAGACTCCCTTTGCCGGTCGAACGGCCTCCTTGACTGAAAGAGAACTGCAGTGCCAAAAGGCACGGTGCTGACGACTGGCTCCAGGAAGAGACTCGGGACAGCACTCTCCTAGAAGCGAAAGCTAGGCTGTGCGCCCAGCCTGAGGAGCAGTACGTACGTTTGCCACACTTCTTTACACAGCTAGGCATGAGCCAGAGAGCCTTGGTCACTGAGGCCTACCTAAGGGACTGCCATACTTACCCAGTAGCTCCCACGCAGAGGTCCCTGTGCCCAAACGGGCCTCCACGGAAGGGCCCTGTCCCTCCCGTTGTGTTTCCTTGAGGTAATCAGAAACCGCTGAGGATCCCTATAGGAGCTCCGGTTTGAAGCTGGGCGACCCTGGCTAAACCTTATTCCCCTCCGTGGTAAACGAGACAGTGGCGGGTCCTAAGCTGCCTGAAGTACACTTGCTCGCGCCCACCTTCTCTTTGCTGCCGGAAGGCCTCCCACAAGACGTCTGAGTTTACTCGTGACAGCAGAAGTCTGAGTTTACGCGTGTGAGGCCTGCTGCTCTCGGTTCCTTGCTGGGAGCTTCAGCAGGAGCGCTCGGGAGCTCGCCGGCACAAGAACTGTGAGTCCCCTCGCCCCACCCCGGCCTCAAGCAAAAGTCCAGATTTCCCCCGTCAGGAACACCTCGGAGTGCCATAGGAGCGAAGAAGCGTGCGTTAACGGAGGGCCTCAACAGTGCTAGGGCTTTATTTCACGAGACACCGTGCACTCACGTTCGTTGTAACAACTGTCAAAGGGCACTGGATGCCTTCCAACTCCTCTCTGGCGTTTGAGCCACAGGAAGTAAATGCATTCGTTTGATTAAGCTCCGTGAACGTGCAACGACGATGGCGAAGCGCTGCCCTGTTCGCTCGAAAGCTCTCGTTTGTACGGCCTTCACACGGCCTCAAGGTACGCCGTGCTAAACAGCCTTACATTCCACGCTGGTGTGCCCCCAATTGGGAATGTGGGCTCTTCTGTGAGACACCAGTGTGCGTCCCAAAGGAAACCGGGGGGGGGGGCTCCCCCAGGACGCCTGCGTACGGCAGTCGGTGGCCAGATGTTTACTTCCAGCCGGAGAAAGAGAAAAAGGACAGCTTTCCCAGGGACAATTCTGGACCCTTGGGAACATCCAGAATCACCAAAGCCTAAACTTGGCACGGCCTGGGGAACGCTCTTCCGCACGTCCAGCAATCCCCACGTCAAAACCTTTCTCGGCAGAGGCAGGCACTCTCTCCCTTGTACTAGATAGCTCGGCAGAGCCTCCCGAGAAACATGCTGCGTCATTCAGCTTGA